>NC_044282.2:14009521-14354351 GCF_004027225.2 Strigops habroptila
CAAAACAAAAACAAAAATCAAAAACAAAACAAAAAACAAAAAAACCCAAACAAAAAACAAACCAATCAACCAAACAACAACAAATCAAAAAAGAAGCACATAAAAATTCCAGCTCCAGAAAGCGGAACTAAAATTTAAGGACCATGTGCAGAAATGAAGAGAGACTTAAGCTGGCCATAAATATCTATGCTAAATTAGAGATGTGATCACAGTTCAGGTCATGGAGTTTCAATTTATCATGCCTCATGCTACACAGAAAGATTTCAGAGTATGCAGGTGGGGGAGGAGATTGATGGGTTATCCCACTTCCCACAGGGGAAGAGTGCCTGTCTTGCAAGGCCAACAGGACCATCTCAGAATTCCATCTGAATGGAATTCAGAACTTCTTTGCTTCTTAAATTATCCAGCACTTTTTACATAAGCCTCCTAAATCTTCTTCACTGTTACTTCAGTAAATCCGATACCACATCCACCATCTTAAGGTGCCTTCCCCAATAGCAGCTCATTAACAGATTTTCCAAATTATGACTTCACTGGCACACAGGATTTAATGAACTGTTGAGATTCAAAGCAGAATTCACGTGATAGGAAAATAGAGGTCTAAAACGGCAAAGACATAAGATGACATATTTCTAAGGGTTTCACAGCCTTTATTTCTGTGAATATTCTCATCTGCACTAGTATAAACTGGGAGCAACTCTACTAAATATAGCAAGTGCACATCAGTGTAGGCCCGCTGTGACATCATGATCAGTCCTGAAAGTGCTCTTGTCAATTATCATTTAGATGCTACCTTTTTGAAAGCCTCTAGCAATAACTGGTAAGAAAACAACTTACATAAAGGCACTTCACAGTTCTACTCACTACAGAATGACACTTTCTAAAAAGAGAATACCTATATTTTTTCATTTATGAAGCTGGTGTGCTTTCCAAATGCATAGAGCAAAGTCAAAATACTTAAAGCAATAAAGCGTTTACAAGATGAATATTGCTAGCATGGGGATATTATATGAAAAGCGGCTGAATAGATGAAAAAATAGCATTTGAGACCTTGTGGGTAGTCTGGAGATAAAGCAGCAAAGGACTGCTTAAAATGACATATAGGCTGTTTTAAGTCAAGATTTTCAAGCCATGGGAAGTGGACTTGTAATATCAATTAATGCTTCCCTTGCCTTGCCAATGCGTTCAAATCTGTCATAAATAGCAAAGTTCATTCAGAAGCAAACAAAAACTTAGAGAAATCCCCCTGTATTTTGGTACAAGTGTAAGCCTTAAACTCAGGTCTGACCAATGGGAATGGCTTGTACATTTTTAAATAACTTTAAATTAGGAAACTTTTCTATCAGGCTTTATATATATATGTGTATATATGTGTATATATATATATGTCTCTCATAAACCACATGCAACTTAGTAATTTTTTTCTTTCCAACTGGAAAACTTAACAGGCCTGAGTGCTGTCTGAGGTTTTTAAGTAAGTTTTTAGGCTTTTTTCTTGAAACAGATAAGTAGGGGTTTAGTCCATTCAATACAAAGTGAAAGCATAAACATCAAACAAATCTAAATCACAGCCTAAATCTGCCAAGTTAGTGTAACGAAAAATTGGAGGGGAAGGGGAAAAAAATAAAGAGAATGGCTTTGTGTCTAAATGACAACAGTAGGGGAAGATGAATGAAGAAAAGTGAATGCTGTGTGTTTGTATTGTGTGGAATAATTTATAGGACTTGAACATCTTTGAACGCTCTTACCGTTGATATATGAATACTTTTGATCGAGGAAAACACCTTTGATGAAGAATAAAGAAATTACTAGATTTCAGTACTCAAAAACTTTATGAAAAACACATGCTGTATAACAAAAATCACAGATTCTTATAAATGAGTACAATTAGTCATAGTTATATAAATGTAAATATACATTCAATTTGTGTGTAGATATTAAAGGGAAATATGCTAAAGGAGAAAACTCTCTTTCAGAGAAAGGCATAACACACTGAGCAAAATTACAGCACAAATAGGGAATGTCTTTCACAGGAGAAAGCCTGAATACCCGAACTGCAATAGAGGACGTGGGGGCTGCCAGCATGAACTGTATTGGAGTGAGGACTCACTACAGAACATTTTCTCCTTCTTGGCCACCAGTGAGGGTGCTAACACTGACATCGCATACTCTAGTGGCAGCTCCACCTACATAGAAGTGCAGATGACTAATTCTATGTACAGTAACTATTGGAGTCAGAGCCAAACACAGTAATTTACTTTTTTTTTTCTTTACCCCTGCTTCATTTGGTCCAGTGAAGCAATTCCAACATCCTGTTGCACAGTTCAGGCACCCAGGCCAGCTTGCTTATATGTTTTTAACACTAAACTGAGGCTGTTCAGGTGAATGAGAAGAGGTATCTATATGGCAAGGTGTTTCTTGGTCCCCTACTTTTTTTATTAGCTCTCTGTCAGGTATCCTGGAGTCCCCTGAATTTGTGCCTGAGCCCTGTATTACTATTCTAAGTCATGAGTTGGTCAAGCTCTTCACAACTATGTCCACCACTCTCTTTGTTCTTATGTGAATGTTTAAATATGAAACATAAATATTGTAGTTACTAGATATGAGATACATCCTCAGTGGTATTTATTGGATGCTTTTTAGCATCTCACCCAGCTTTTGACTGACCAAGCAACAAAATAGTTCTTGAGAACTGTCTCTAGCATTTAATTTGTACCTTCATGCACCTACTAATTTAAAAAAGAAAAAAAAAAAGAAAAAAGAAACTTACTACAACATGTTATCTTCCTTCCTTGCAACTTTGAAACTCTTCCATAATTGTCCTAGCACAGATTGTATCATTGTCAATAACTAACGCCTAGACTGGAAAATGACAATGTTAGATATGCAATGTAATACCAGCTAACGCATTTCCTGACTGCTGTTCCAAGACAACTTTACTCTTTGGTGTCAAGTTGGTGTAATTGCTAGGAAAGCTGGCTGGGTTTGTAATTCTGCAAAGGCCCCTCTACACTTGCAGTGTAAGTGTATCTGGGGTAAGCCCAGTGAGCATGCCAGAGTGAGGGCTACCATAGAAATAGCAACTGGCTCTGGAAGCGTGAGAGAGCTGGTGGAAGAATGATGGGTACCTCCTGTGCTCCTTCCCCACACAGGAAGAAAGACTTCAGGTTTGAGCCCTCTGTGCAATGGTGGCAAGGACCAAAAGCTTTTCAGAGGGCCTTTTTTTCAACAGCCAGGCTCACTGCAAGTTGGGATATGTATTATGAATAAGCAAGGCACTATTCAAACGGTGCTTTTCTAGGTCTGTCCAGGCATAGCATCTCCTACAGACATCCTTTCATCTCAGGCCATAAGCTCATAATCCTCTCCAGTCAGTAAAAGGAAAGAGGGACCTTACTTTCTGTAAAGAGGCTGGAGAAGGAGCAGCTCTGCCTCTCCTTTTTGCCCAGGGTGTGAGACACAGCCGGATCAGATGTGCTCCTTATTCTCAGATTTTCACACGGGCAGCATAGCAGACATCCACAAAGAACTCTCTCCATCTAGCAAAGCACATACGTGTCACCACAGCTGCTGACTTCCAAACTAATATTAAGGTGAACAGGAATTAAATTCTGTTAAGGGTATGGACAAAATAATGATTATGGGCAAGTTTTAGTTTCTACCCTAGGCCAGCCCTCCATTCTTAGTGTCTGCCTTTCTTTTCCAACAGAATCTTACATTTAGCAGCTCTAGTTGCTTTTACAGCTAGATTTACTCCAAAGAGCATAGGATTAACATGCCTGAACCCACCAGATGCCAAAAGACTTGCTCCGAATTGCTGGTTCATGGCACGAGACATATGAAGCACCCAGCAGAAATCTTTGTTTGGGTTCCTGAAGCAGCATAGCTTCACCCGAGTAGCAAATTTGTTCAAAAAAAGCAGCAGGATGATACAGCTCTCCCATTGCAGAAGAGCTAATGGGATGCTAACTGGTGGAGCTCTGCAATGTGCTGCACTGCAGTGTTAAGTGGCAATATCCTCAGCTTCCCAGTGTCATTAATACTGATTAGATCCTGAGTCTCTACACTTAAAAAAGATGTGGGACACAACACGAACACTGTGCCAGCAACAGCTCAAAAGAACAGCCCAGATCAGAACAAGCAGAAGAAGCCGTAGATTGCCAATTTTCTGGACATTTGGGGATTGTTTATGGAGGGTTTCCCAGCTCTAGTGTTTCAGTGATAGTATTCAGCAATGTGTGCTTTGCAGAGAAAACTATCCACAGAGATTCAGGAGAAGACTGTGAGTAAAGGGCATGCCACATGTGGTGTGATATAAAATACTAGTTTTACCTAACTGACCCTGTTTTTCTACGTCCATGAGATGTTCATAGTCAAGTCCCTTGTTTTTCTCATGGTGCTGATCCTAAGAATTCTCTTTTTCCTGCAGAAACTGACTCAGTGGGCAATTAACATGGCTTTTTGCTCTTTTTGTAGGACTGAGAATCTGGTCCATTTTACTCTCAGCATCTGTGAGGTGTTGAAACACAAATCTCTGAAAATTAGATTGCTTTGTTAAAAAATTAGCTTTCACTTAAAATATTCCAAAATCGAGGACGTCAAAGTAAATTTCGCACACCTCAAAGCACAACAAAATAACGAGCCCCACAACAAAATAACAGGCCCCAAAGAGAAAAGGGAGACTCCTGGCTTGAGATTTAAATTTTCCTTTCTTTAAATTTAAATAACAAAAATATTTCTCAAAGTATGAATCTCTTGGGCACCATCATGTTATGTCACCAAATAATTCATTAAAGAGTGTTAGCTCTACTGCTGCTGTTTCTTTGCCTGAAATGGCCTGTTATTCCCAAGGGTGGAGGGAAGAAGAGCACAATGCTCTTTCAGAGCACAATGAATTAAAACCAAACCAAAACAAAAAAAATCCTTAATAAGGAGATAAGAGTGAGGGAACTCATTCTAACAGATTCTAGAGCACCGTAATAGCACAGCATCAACCATAGTAGGGTAAGGCTCTGCTCCCTCCCTGTGCACAAATTGCTTGATTGCACTCACTGCCACAGTTTGTTTCCTAATATTCAGCATGACATTTCCTGTTTCTAGCCTTGGGCTTAAGTGGGTTTGATCCAGCCTGCCCTGAAATTAATGGAAAGACTGCCATTTACTTCAGTGTCCCCTTTTTCCTCTTGCTGCAGCCTGTTGGCTGCTCCAATGATTTTTCTCGCTTTCATTTTGGCTGGCCTTCAAGTCCTTCCAAAACATCATGCCTCTTGCCCTGTACACAAGCACAGACAGAAAGAGGGAGAGACAAGATAATAAGCTGTTCAGCTCCAATTCTTGCCTGCTTGCTTGCCTGCAAACCCCCTGGGTTTGTGAGGTATTGTAAAAAGTCGGGTATACACTTTCCAGGTACTTGATACCAAAATATGTATCAGGTTTTTCTCCCACTGACAGTTGATGGCCTTGCACTTCTGGTGCTGTGGTATTTAGTCATTATGGGCTGATACCTTTTGCTTGGCTTTATCAATTTAACATACATTCTCAGAGGGCTATAGTTTGCCCACAGTGCAGGCTTTGGCCCATAAGTGCTTCCCTTTTGTTGTATTTCTTGTTCTCACTATCACTGCTGTTTTCTGGAGCTCAGTACCAAAGGTATATATTCATCTTGACAGCAAGCATATTTACCAGACTGCTGTTAACACTTTCTGCAGGGAATGTTTCTCCATTCAGAAATGGTTTGACATACGTTTTCTTTTTAGCAGCTTTCCTTAACGGGGCTATGGCAATTTTAGGCAGTGATTAAGCTTTGTCATTGTAACATGATGGTGACATAGAAGTCCTCTTCCAAGGTAAATCATCTGTACAGAGTAGCCTGAGTCAGGGCCATTATCTAAGAGCAGTGAGGGTACCAGGCCTGCTGAAATGATTCCTGCTGTGGTCAATGCAGTGTCTGACAGTTGTCTGCTTCTCAGTAGTCCAACAGACAGACCATAATGTGTGCACAGACAGGGAGGGATGAGCAGCCAAGGCAGTTTCAGGGCCTCAGTTAGGTCAGCTTTGTTAGGCAGTAGTGGAAAGCATTTGCAGTGTGGATGGGAGGTGATGAGCAAAAGTTGACTTTTGTTTGAGGCACCGTACACAGGAGCTGATCCTTGGTCCCAGTTTCCAAGTGGAACAGACTAGACCATGTTCACTCACTTGTGGGGTAGGCACCTACACAGAAGATTGTTCTGAAGAAAGCTACATTTGAGTCACCCAAGAGAAGCCGGGAGTGACAATTAAACAGTGTGGACAACGTGCTACCAATGCTCAAGTTCATTCCCATGCTGTCCCTTATTTAGAGCACAGACAAACCAAATGCTATGCACATTTCATCAGCTTTGGGTTGGTTTGCACATTGCCATATGAGACGCAACTGTTTACCAGGTCTTTGATATCCCTGGTCATGTCTGCCAAACAGTGACATCTCCAGGTTTTTGGAGATATACTATAGTTTCAGAAGGCACTCTAAGGAAGTTTCGGTAATCCGAGCACTGGGAGCCAACTGTCTTTAACTATGATACTATCTTGTATGTTCAGACTGCCTCGATAATTCAAGTATTCTATGCATGTGGGTGGGAGTTCTCCTTTGGCTCGTGCCCAGCTCTACAAAATGATAAATATGAGCACTTGTTTCATATGGTTTGTTCTCAGATTCCTTTCAGATGCTTCCTTGACAATGGTAAATAATTGGCTTGATTGCTTTCTGTGCCTTTCTGTTACTCTTTTTTTCTAGCAATTTGAGGATCACACATTTTGGTTCATTTGCTGTACTTTCATGACCAGAAAATGAAATCAGCTATGTATATCTAAGTCCCTCTTTTCATCGTGTACTTCAAAAATGTAGCATTGAAGTTTCAGCATCATGGACAGACACTAGCAATAACCCCTTTAAAATGCTCTCTAGTGATTCAGTGTCATTTTCTACTTCAGTTGTTTTACATCCTCAAACTTACTGATGAAACAACTCATGGTGAACACAGTTGCCAGACATTTCTTCTCGGTATGGGTGCCTCTTGGTTCTGTGGTGATAATGAACTCAGTCCAAAAGCTGCCAGCTGTCTCTGCTGTAGGAATTGGTACTCCAAACTAGAATTCACTAGCACTACATCATGTGGTTGCCTTTTCTGCACACTGCCATATTTGGGGACAGGATCACCTTTCCCTGCTGATGTGTAATAGTTATATATGTTAACCACATCTCTGCCATCCTTTTTTCTTTTTTTCTTTTCTTTTTTTTTTTCTTTTTTTCAGGGGTCAGCTGCTGTCTGGTGGTGGGGAAACAGTAGAAATAATGTCTGCTAGTTTAAAAACCTAATATTAAAGCCCTTCAGAAATTATATTTAGATGCAGCTCTGTTACCTTTACCTCTTTGGCACATATTCCTTGGGAGGCCAGCAAATGCCTGTGAAGGACATAACAGAAAAGTGCATTCTACTGTGTCTTCAGTCAAATTTTAATTCACTTCCTGAACTCTTTGAAAACAGGTTGTGGCCATAATCAGCTCCAGTTGCTGCCATGTGGTTTCCTTGTTGGTGCATCAGAAGGTTGTGTCTGCTCCTAGTAGACCCAGCTAATCCCACTCCTATTGCTGACAGGCATTACTCCTTCTGCAGGTGGAATCCTAAATGCCATTCCCAATTTCTTTATAATCTTGCAGATGAGCCATTTGACTTATTTAAGTACTCTTGCCACTACCACTGTTTGCCACGAAACACTGGAAATTGTTCTGCTTCTCTGAAGTAGATCAGCCTCATCCAGAAAGGTATTTAGTCATGAACTCCAGTTGTCTGCAAATGTGCAGCTTGTCTGGCTATGGTGCTTGCCTAGCTTTTCCTCACACAGTCCTAGCATGGGGAAAGTGGAAGCACACTCAAGGAATTGCTTCAGGGACCCCTGAAAAGGCAAAGAGAGTTTGATTACCAACCAACTCTCCTAAGCTCTCAAACAAAAGAAGCACTGAAAAGAAGCAAAGCATAGGCATCTGAAAAGAAAGCGCATCCTGTTGGGTAGGAAAAGTGCACAAGAGAAGGGTGCAGCAAAACACTTGTGCACAGAAAGTTATCATGATCTGTGTAACAAAAGATGCTTATCCTGCCCAAGTTGACACAGTCATTCACGTGGTGACACCCACAACAGCCCTGTTGACCTCACCCTCAAGGGACTCAATAATGATGGCAGCTTGAATTTTACACCATCCTCCCACCATTACAGTACTCTAGCTGGCTCTGGTTGACCGAGTTCATCTCCCAAACAACGCTGAGGAAGTCTTTATCGCTTCACATATTTACTACTGCCCTACTACTTGTTTTGCATTTGATTTCCTGGGGGGTTTTTTGTTTGTGTCACAGGGTTTGATTTGTGACAGGGTTTTTTTATGCCATTTTGTATTTGTATCTTGAAGTTGCCTGAGGTTTACAGCAGCATTTCTTTTTCCACACCTTTGCAGTGCATTAATATTATGTACTTGCAAAATCTCACTCTTGGTCTCACTTCCTGCCTCCTTCACAATGTTGTTTTATATTTTTTCTTTTCTCAGTACATTTGATCTCAATGACTTCACTTTCTATGATTATTTTATTCAAAGCCTTTATGCAGGGCACCCTTTATTAACCATCAGATTATTCATGTTTCCCTTCTAATTTCGTTTGTCTAGTTTTTTACCTTTATGCATTTGGTTTTTGCATTCATATGGGTACATGTTATCTCTCTTCTACTTAGTGGATTAACAGTTCTAGGTCTGGTCCATCTTGAATTTTGCATTTACATGGGAAACTGTGCCTTACCCTTACATACAGCTCCAGCTTTTGGAGGCTTGTTGAGGAATCTTCTTGTAAGTCTTTTTAAAAATCTTATATTTAAATCCTTTCAGATTTGATAATCACATGAATCTTGAACCGTCAGCAAGATGATTATCTGTTCCAGCCTTTCGGTTGCATGTGCTGAGCAGATACTCCTTCTGGGTGGAAAGAGTCTCAGAGAGTGTTTAGATCTTCACTTGGGTACTCACCAGCTTAGTGCTGATGCATCTGTTCAGCATGCGGGTGCATGTCTATCTCAGAAAGCAGTGTGGTTGCATTTAATTTGTTTCTCCTTCTGCCTGGCTTCACTACATCCTATACCTGTTTTCCGTTGCAAGCTAGGGTATGTCCAAATGATGAGCATGGTCTATCTGCATACAGGCAGCTATGGCACAGTGCAATGATCATTGTTTTTTCTTTAGCTGAAGGATCTAGAATTCATCCTTAATGATGGACACAATTACAACTCCCAAGCTGAAAAGGCTCCCAGTTAGAAATTAAGCCAATGAGGGTGCACATTCACTTTGGCATTGTCAACAAAATAGTCAATTTAAATACGAGAGGTGAGAACAAGGCAAAATGAGGGCGGTGGCATTCAAACCTGCAGCTCCACAACAGCAGCCCGTGGTGCTGCCAATGTGATGACAGTCAAGGGAATGGCTGCTTCGTGGGAGATTCGCACTGAATCACATCCGTTTGCAGGTGCCAGCACACACAGTGTGGGCAAAGAGCACGATGAGCACACTGCTGGCTTGGATGTATTTTCCTTGGAGATAACAGCAGTGGAAAAGGCTCTGATTAATATGCTGAAAGCAAATGTGAATCTTATTAATCCTTACTTGGAATTCTGTCCAGAAGTCATCATGTCATTAGAAATAAGGTTAGTATCAATAAAGCAGTACTTGAAGGCCCTAGGTACGTGACAGGGATGAATGGATGAGGCACTAGAGTGAAGACAGCCTCTATGAGCATGAGTAGAAATGAGCAGTTTTGGGAAAGAAGGTAAGACAATCTGTGAGAACTTGGGCACCTGCCCCAAACTGTAAGACCACCCACCATCACTCCACTGTCAGCAGGTAGTTGGAAACTCGCGTGTAAGAAGATGTGCACTTTGTACCTTCCTAATTGTTGTCCCAGACTGACAATGACAGCCACTGCTTCTGGGTGGTAACTCCACAGCCTCCAGGAGGAAGAGTGCAGGCAGCCAAACAACTCTCCCAACTCTCTAATAAGCTCATTAGCATATGTCTTTGCTAACGATACATATGGAACCAGACTACTCCCATATGACAGATCTCTGGGTTATTTTACCATTAAAAAACCCCAAACTGAGAAATCACATCCAAAAACAGATTAAAAGAACATGAGAAGTGGAAGGTCAAGAGTTCAACAGTTGAGTAGTGCCAGAACTGGGAGGGTTTACATAACCTTGCTGTATCCTCCCTGAGTGGATGCAGTAGTTAGTCACAGGATCACGGGTCTTTTTTTTCCAGAGAATCCTGACTCATTTGGTGATGTAATAGCCAAAAGGATTAAAGAGAAAAATAGAAATATTGCTCTCCTTACATTCAGGAGGTGGCACTGTGCAGAAATCCAGCCCCACAGTGGAAACAGAATTATTAGTTTTCTTTATGAGCTTCTGCCTGCCCAGAATATCTTTAACCCTTTACAAATAGTAATTAATCTTCATGCTGCACAAGTAAGAAGACATTGTTATCCCCATTTTATATGTTGGGGACTGAAGCATTAAAGTCAAAGTTTTCTCTTGGGTAATATGAGGTATCTATCTTTATGGGGTAAGTTATTTCTTAGCACCTACTTACATTTTAGACCTGAAGACTGCTATATGGTTCTGTTACACAGTGTGGCTTGGAGAAAACAGTGACATGCAAGAAAGAGTTTACTTCTATTTTTTGGTATTTGGGGATAATTCTTTGGAAAGTGTACACTTCCAGGAATAAAAAGCCCCTATGTGGGTCTATTTTTTGGAAGACAGACTGTATGTCTGCAATTTATCAATGCATCTGCTACATGGTTGGTCTCTATAAGTAAATGAAGAAAGTGGTATCTAAGAATAAATTCAGGCTTTTTGCTCCAGGATTTTTCCACCATAGGGAGCCAGTCTTCCCAGCATACCCCAATGCTCAGCAGAGGGCTACTGCTGACAGCAGGAGGAGGACAATGATGCATCTTTAAGTGTATTAACTGTTCTTAATTTCTACAAAAGTATGTAATGTAATATACACACTGCCTCCTGTATCTCTGACAAGATACTGTCCCCAAAAAAGGATTAAGGTATTTCTTGGCCAGATTATAGATGCACTGCTGTTCCCAGTGTCCTTCTCCTGCAGGCTCCTCACTGTCATTTAAAAAAATGAGAAAAAAATATTTTAACTGAAAGTCAGCACTTATTTGGGTAAGTAAAATAAGAGGGTTTTTTTCCCCAACTTTAGTAGAATGAGGATTTTAATAATTCTGGAAGTTATAAAAAGATGGATTTAATATTTTCATGTTATTCCTGAATTTCCTCAGGTATCCCAATGTGTGTGGGTTTTTCTCCCATGGCAGTGTGCAGCTATAGAGAATGCAAACACCTCCAGAGCTTATAAACACAGACATTTAACTTTTAGCAAATCCATGATCCCATTTGAAGGTGTTACTCTCATAGTTTATCACATGCTTTGCTGGTTTGGGAAAACCTCTGTGCAGCGTCTGAGGAAACACCTCTTTCAATTTGTGCTTTAGGGATATTCTAGGTCAATATGAAAAACGGACAGGTATGAACATTGAGAGCAGGCCCTCTACAGCAATAAGGAAGACCTACAGCAATAAGGAATAAACTCTTCTGTTTATTCTTTGAAGACATAATTACAATCAAGTTTCTTCTGTCTACCTGCTCCCACAAATGGTCTGTTATATAAAATGCAATGCGCTCTTTTCCAAGCCCTGCCAATACCCTTCCTCCAGCTTCCTCGTACTAGCGTGATTAGCGCTGACAAGCAGGATGAAGAGCTCAGCTCAGACCCTTTCCTTCCACTTCCAGGCTGCTGTTCCCACCTTGAAGAGGGTGTCCCTAGGGAGGCAGACCTGCCACCTCAGCATCCCCTTGCACTAATTAGCTGTGAGTCAGCCGGACCCATTTAGCACTCCCCAGCCAAAACACCTCCTGAAAACACAGTGGGAAATACTGTCAGCCTCTTAAAATACTGTAGGCAAGCTCAGATCCTTTTTTTCCTCACTACTCTGTAATTATTATTATAATATGCTGTACATGACAGGCTATAACTGGTAAAATACACACAGCCAAAACAAATGGAAGCATCGCTGAGTTAGCAACGTAGACAGGGAGGAAGTGTAAGAGAGGATATAAAATGGTGAAGCCGATTAGTGACCTATTAGCCTGTAATTAGTGTACTGGTTTGAGTGAAGAATTTGAACATGACATTTGATCATCCTTCTGAAACGTAGTCTGTACCTTCTATATGGTAAAATAAACTCTTTCTAAAAATAAACTCTTCTCAGTATAAAGACTAGCAGGGAAACTAAAAATGAGATATCTAGGAGCCTGAAAATTTTGTTTGTTTATACATCTATAATAAGGTTTTAAATGAAAGTGACACGGGTGACATTCTCTTTTGAAATTCCCAATCTCTTCAAATCCTTTATATGAATTAGTGGAACAAACTCTGTAGGGTCCTGAAATGTAATGATCAGGAGTCACCTACATACAACGTACATGGTCCCCTAGACAGAGAACTGAAGCATTTTTTGTTGTAAACACACAGCTGTAGACATCCTGATAGGAAACAAGGTTACATCCGAACCTGTAAGACCATAATTTCATCAGGAAATCAAATCATCAAGATGAAATAATTCTCTGGTTAAATACTGGCAGCCAAAAATTAAATCCAGGGAGGAGAGAGAAATGTAAACCTTATTTATTGAAAACTTGTATTAGCTCTCTTTGCTATTTCAACTTTATTAAGTTTTTCTCCCTCTGCATCTGCATTTTACATGTCTCTCCTGTTCTTCTTGTAGCCTAAACTGTGATTTCTTCAGCGCTAAGGCAGAAAAGCTTTCCAGGAGATGAGTGATGGTGAGATGTGCCAATCCGCCAAGACGGGAGCATCCGAGGTCATGGGCAGGGTAGTGCTGGAGACGGGACCTGAAGCCGGAGTGTGCGGTGCTGCCAGTGGGCGTTGGAGGTGGACGCAAGCACCTTGAGAAACGCTGGGAGGAGTTACGGCATTGCTGAGGACCTGAAGGGAACAAAGTGTACAGAGACCTTTCCAATGACTTGCCCGTGGAGCAAGTTACACGGCGGCTGGAGGACAGCAAAGCCTGCACGTCGTTGGGTACACTGCAAGACAGGAGCCCCAGCAGAGGTGGCCAGTTTTGCTGTGGGGACAGCAGGTACCCCCCTGGAAGATGGCCATGGCAGGGCTGCCACTCCTCCCGATATGGCCAGCTGAAACACTCAGTGATCAAACGTGAAAACTGGAATAAAACCATAACTCTGGAGAAGCTCTGTGTATTTCACTACCACAATTGCCTTAGAACCCACTATTGCCGATTTCAAGAATTAGGGATAAAAAATCATAATAGTAAAACAAGACGCCGTCTTTCACAAAGAGGCATAATCTGCTTAAGGTTGTTCTCCCATTCATCGGCATACCGAGACGCTCAGCTCCCGCTCCCGCCTCCCCGCGGCACCCCGGCGGGGGACATGCAGCGGGGTGCCGAGCAACGGGAACCGCTCCGGCGGTGGCAGCGGCCGGCCGCGACCCCTGCCATGGGCTGGCCACCCTTCCTCTTCCTCCTCCTCCTTCCACCTCGCTCCTCTTCCCGGACAGCCCGGGCAGCCTGCGGCAGGGCCCCGCCGGGCTCCCGCGGGCCGCCCGGAGCAGCTGCCACTGACCGGAGGCGGCGGCCGGGCGCTGCCCTCTCCGCCACCGCTGCCAGCGGGCGCTGAGGGGCCGCCTCGCCCGCCCCGCCTCCCCCGCCGCCCACCAATCAGAGAGGCGATGTCTGCCTGCCGCGCCGCGCCATAGGCCAGCGGAGCTGCCAGTCTGGGGCCACCTCCGCGGAGGGGCGCGGCGGGCGGGGGGAGGCGGCTGCCGGCTCCGTGCGGGCGAGCGGGGCCGGGCGGCGGCGGCGCTGCGGTTGCGCCATCTGTCAGGAGCCCCGGTGGGAGGGAGCGCCCGAGCCGCGCTCACCCGGGCGAAGCGGAGGGGAAGCGAGGCGGCGGCGGCAGCACCGCGGAGAGCCCCTGAGAGCTCATCCCTTCCCAGGCTGCGGCTCTGCCGCCGCACGAAGCCGGCGGCTCCGCGCCCGGCCGGGGCTCGGCGCAGCGCGTCTGCCCGCGGGGAGAGGCAGCAGCGCCCCTCGCTGCGGGCGGGCGGGCGGGCGGGGGCAGCCGGCGGAGGAGCGGAGCGAAGGAGGATGTGAGTGCGGCGGCGCCGCCCCGGCCCCGCGCTGCGCCGAGCCGAGCTGCCTCAGGTAACGGAGGGGCCGGAGCCCGGCGCGGCGCCGCCGCCCGGGGGGAGCAGAGGCGGGGGGATGGAGGGATGATGGATGGAGGGATGGATGGATGGATGGGTGGATAGATGGATGGATGGATGGATGGATGCTGCGGCGCGTTCGTTTCCTTTGTGCGCCCGGGCAGTGATGGGGTGCGGGGGCTCTTGGGGAAGGGAGGCGGCCGCGCTGCTGCGGGCATCCCCCACGCACACACACCCCGAAGCCCCGCCAGGAGCGGCCGGCCGCGGCCTGCAGCGCAGGGAGGACCGGGGGCAGCGGCGGGGACCGCGGTGCGGGACCGGGGCGGGCGGGCGCTGCACCCCTGCGTGCCCGGGGATCGCCCGTGTCCGTGTCCCCCACCCCCAGGCCCGCCGGCCGGGGAGAGGGGAGGGGACGCAGCACAGGGCTGTATTTGTTGTCGCCGAACTGCGAAAAAGGGGAGGGGGGCGATAAATAAAAAGACCTTCTCTCCTTCTGAAATAAATCGTATAGGATTTGCTCGTCTGTGACAAAGGCCTCTTTCAGGGAAGAAAGAAGGGACACACAAAATGCCCAAGGGTGGTAGGATGTGAAAAGAGGCTTGTTTCTTGTCCTTCCCCTAGAGCCTCTCTGTTCCTCCCCAGATGAGGCCGCTGAGCTGGTGCCAGTTCCTTTCCAGCCACATTTAGATTAGTGAGAGATACCAAACACCACACCATGGGTGCCAGCATTTTGCTGTGTCTGCAGAGCTATAGTGTACGTGTCGCCCGACCTCCTTAATAACGCTCAGTTTGGTCTCTGCTTCCTCGGGAACTCGCCTTATTTCTGCCCTGTGCGGATTTTGCATGTCTGTGAGCGCTGGGAAAGAGCCGGGGGCCACTTTGTGAAAACAAGACCATGATATCTTGGTCCGTTCAGCGGTGACGGGGAGGGCAGGGGTGGGTCGGTGCTGGAGGAGAAGGTTTAGGCTGAGTGGAAAGCAATCCTCTGCAGTTGTTCATCAATCACTCTGATATGCTCTGATTCCTAAAATGCTAAATAACAAGTGGGAACGGACCAGGCTTTTGAAATGCATGCACAGGACTGGGAACGCCTTTTGAGACCTTGTCATTTTCCTCCTTGTATACAACCTCCTTAACTCCCACATCCTTCCTTCCACCATCCCTGCAGCTGTAACACTTTCCAGCATCTCCCCTCACCCTCCTCCGACCCATTTTTCTTTCTATTTTGTTTTTTTTGTTCTTCCTTGGTATCTTTTTAAGTAGTGCTTTGTGGCCGAAGCTTAGAACAATTGCAGGTGAAGATCTGTTTGTTTATGTGCTGGTGAAGGAAGTGTTTTCAGTACGGTTGACTTGTCTGATCTCCCATGAGGAGGAACAGTAAGCTAAAGGGACACTGTCAACTTGAAATCTGGAGAATGTGCATGATGAATGGAGAGCTGTGTCCAATATTACACCCACCATTGAGCTCCCTGCTGGAGATCTGTGGTTTTTATAAGCCTGTCTTCTGACTGTGTGGGTTTGTCATGCAGTGAAGGAGTAAAAACACACTTCAAATAAAGTTCTGTTAAGTGAACAAAGGAGGCCAGAAGAAAAATACCAGAAGGGAGGGAAGGCAGCATCTCCAACTTCTCAGTTACATCCATTACAGCCACTGCTTGGCCCAGTTGGAAACTGGAAGGGAAAGGAATTCATTTTTACACTTTGACGTTTACTTAGTAAAGCCGAAAGGTTGTTACCTTCCCCCCAGAGATACCAGAGTTTTCAGCACCTTGATGTATATGCCCAGAAAACTGGTATTGCTTGATGAGTATCAGCAGTTCGGTGCCTTTTCACAATTTTTTGAGAATAATTTTAAGAAGGGAAACTCTTGGAAAAAACAATGGGGTCCTTCCTGAGCCTTTTTTACCCCACAAAGCTGTGATTTTAATGAAAAAGAGACAGGAAGATTGTCTGATTCTGTATTTTGTTGGTAGTAGGCTTCAGATTTCTCTTAGTTTGTCAAAATGTTCACGTGCTTCCTAGAGGGTGCCTCTAAGCCTTCTGCTTCTCTACCTCTAACAAATTACTGTCTTATCTACATGGCTCATCTTTGGCAAAAATCAGAATTTGCAATATGAGGTTGACTGATGGTAGGCCACTGGCTGTGATGTTTTGCAGTTTATGCTTCGGGCATGTTGTTTCAGAAATTCTGTGTTGCCCGCTGGTGGAAGATGTAGTGACATGAAATACCAGTTAAGTATAAAACCCTGAACAGGCTTCTCTGGAAATTGTTTTGATGTTGAATAAATGCATGTCTTCAGTGAGGGATAAACAACTTTGGTGTATGGGCATGGCAGTCAGCGTAAGGCAAGAGTGAAGAAGCTGGTGCCACGAAGTTGCTTATTAAGCATTTTCATTTTAAGTATCTTTAAAGTGAGGACCCATTGACGAATTTCTGTTTCATTTGAGTAAGGTAAAGCATTGCTGAGGAACTAGGGTTTTTTGAGATACTATACTAGATTTCACAATATGTTTATGTGAAATGCCTGAATAGTGTCATTCAAAGTGCACGAGTGGAGTCTAATACTGACCTCTGAGGCCACTGGCCCTATGGCTTAGTTTAATTAAGCTGAATATACTGATCTGGACATGGCATGGTCTGCACTGGATTTACAGTGTAATAAAATTATGACTGGACAAGTGAAAACTGCCCAGTGCCTTTGTGATAATTTAACACTGTAATATGGTACCTCTATAGTATCATATATTTAGTTGTGTTTAAGGAAAGCTTTAGAGCTCTTGGCCACTTTATGCCTGATTACTTTTATTTAACCAGCATCTTCACTTTTACCGTCTTGCTTCATTATAGTGCTTTTACTTCAGGAGAGAAAGAGTTGTACACATGTGTTTTTCCCCTTCCTCCTTCTCTCTGGGGCATGCATTAATATTTGATTCAAACTCGTTCTGTAAAGTTCTGCTTAATTCAGTTTGGGCGCTACTTTGAATGTATAATAATGGCGTTTGTTTGTGTCATGGACAGTGCTTTGTAATTTGCTTTATGAGCAGGTCTGCTGCTGGCAGTGTGTATTGTCAAAGTGACCTTTCTTTTAGAGGGAGGAAACCAATAACTCCTGTCCCTTCCCCACCCTGCAGCTCCCACAGAATTGTCTTCACAAGTAATTTTGACCCATTACTCCAAAACTTGGACCAACAAATGTAGCTCATCCAAGCAGTCTCATTGAAATCCAGCAATTAAGACCTCCTTTGGTGTCAAAAACCCTACAGATCTGTGTCATGCAAGTCTGTGATTTACTTGGGGTGAAGCCCACAGAACGGTATGCATGTTTTTAGGATGAAGCATTCTGAGGCCTTGCTACCAGGGTGGTTATGACCCCTGTGGATCTCACCCTCCTCAGTAAGGGACAGGACGTAGCTGCTGGCTGTGTGGTGCTGAACACATTGTGCACCTCAGAGCCACACTCCCAGCGGTCCATGTGCCAAGGAAAGTGCTGCCAGGACCACCCGATGCAAAGGGCCTCAGAGGTGAAACGCCAATGCTGCACCTGCCTGCCTGCTGGGTATTTCACCTGGTACCACAGTGGCTTGCTCTTAGAGAGCAAAGGCCCTAACCCGCTTTTGACAGGATAATAATGATAATAAATTTTAAAAAAAACAACCAAAAAACAAAACAAAAAAAAAATCCATCAAGCTTTGTATTTGTATTTCAATAGGTGACAAGTGTGCAGGTGTAAAAGAATTAGGATTTTAGCGTTTGCATCTCCCATGGGTTTTGCTCTTAGTGCTTGATTTCTAGACTGAGAAATGACAGGTCCAGATGAAACGCGAAAGGTTTAAGTTGTTTTGGTAGATTCAAGAAGTGTGTGGACCTCATTAGTACTGTACTGTGTGGCAGTCTCACTTCTTAACATGCTACAGCGTTGGTTTGGTTTCAGGCTGGTAAGATGCCTCTCAGTTTGAGAGTGGTCAAGTAAAACCTGTCTGCAGGAAATGTCCTTGAGCCCTGAAACTAGAAACAGGCCTGACCTAGTGGGAGTTTGCAGCCAAGGAGAAGTGTCCCGTTGTTCTCCTTTACACTGGCCGCAGGAAAACAATGACATTTTGAAAAGGATTTTTGGAATTTGCCTTCACTTGGAATGGTAACAAAACTGAACCATATCAGCACTTCTACTGGGGTAACTGAAAAATAAAATTACTTCAAGCCAATCAAAACATGCTGCCTCATGTTGCTTCTGACTGTTTTGAGTGGTAACTTGTGATGAAAGCAAGGATTTCAACTCAAAATATGGGCACCCATTCGGAACAAAATAGAACCTTTGACATCTTGACTTTTTACTGAAATATAAAATCAGCAGCAGTTTTACAGAGCTTTTAGATATGGACAGAATTTTCTCGCAGAAGATGACTGTCAGATTTTTCCTGACCAGCTCTACTCCTCGTATACCATGAATTTGAATAAACGTTTTTCATCTGAGAAAGCCATCAAAAGCTAGCCTGGCAATATCAACTGATTGGAGTTAGATGGCCTTAGTGGAATTGCTTTTCCAATAGGGGAGAGGACAGCAAATGAATTTTAAACTTGCTGTCCTTCCTAAAATGCAGCTCCATTTCTTTCATCAAAGGCACTTCGATTCAAATGGATCTACTCATGTTGTTCGTGACAAGGTGATAGGAGGTTACCCTACATTTTCCAGCTCAGCTCCTGATTCAGGGAATTCTTGCACCTCTGAAAGTTGCTTGTTCAACACTATAATTTTCTAGAGTATCTGTGAGTAATAAGTCCTACTTGAGTAAACCAGTAACCTAAATTTTTAGAGCAAGTTAGTTGATGTTCTTCACATGAAGACATGGTTTTTTATGCTGAACTATACAAGACAGTTGTGATGTGAGAGTGTTTTGATGGGAACAGGGAAGGTCATCCCTCTACGCTTATTTATTTTATATTGCTGGGGGTTTTAGGAGGCAGCAACAACTGGATGGCTTTTCTAGCCTAGGGAAATTCTTTGTCCCATCTTGCTTTAGATACCCCGTGGCTACAACTAGAAACGAGTGATGTTGAAAAGTGGCTATTGAGTGATGTGCTGAGTGCTTTGAAGTACGAAGCAGCCCAGCCAGAGCTCCTCAAAGGAGCCAGAGCTACTTTTAATAGTATCAGATCCTGTGCTGTGAAAGCAGTTACTGGGCTGCCCCCAAAAGTCATGGCCCCATGGTCAGGGACACTATCAGCAGCCAGCCCTGAACAAAGGCTCTGCCTTGCATAGTATGCTTTGTTTCACAGCTCTTGGGGTGGCCTGGGAAGGAGCTTCCTCACGTGCTTGATGCTGCCTTGCAACACCTCTGGGAGCTCTAAAAGACAGATAAACATCTAAAGCCTTAAGAGTTGTAACGATTTATTTTAACCTGGAATTGAGACCTTATGTTTCAGGCAAAATGTACCATCAGTGCTGAAACTTCCAGAAGCACTGAAAAAAGTTTTATTTTATTCACCAAAGCTATGTCCCTTGCAGTGGTGAATTAGCAAAGTGTTCTGAAGCTGAAAGTGATGGTAGTGGCACCAGTACAACTTATGAAGAAGCAAAGAAATACCTGGGGTGGAAGGACTTTGAACAGACCAAGAGAAGAGCTAGCTGAAGCAGGCAGAGGAAGCTGCTTGTGTGTGTGAGGACATTTGCTTCAATAAAAGTGTTTGGCACCACTTAAACTTGCAAATAACTCTTGTTTTAGCAATTTTTGGAGGAGGAAACCTCAAATGATTGGCTTGACTTGGTTGAAGTATCTTCTCAGTTTGAAATTGTCCTTTTCCTCTTGGCTCCAGTTTTCCCATGTTAACAGATTTGACCAAAATAGTTCTCTTTTTGGTATGGTCCAAGATGAAAATATTATTGCCAGATAATTTTTATCTTGTCATATCCTATTTAACTATACAGAGAAGTTAAATAGGGTATGAGAATAAAGATTAATATTAAATACCCTTTCAGGTTTTTTTTTAAGAAAAGCTTTTCTGTTCCATGGAAGTTCTCTAGTGACTGTATCTGACGGTTCCTAGTGCCCCTTTTCTTTAAATTTCTATTATTTTACTTGTTGTTTTTTTCTGTGGGGTTTTGCTTTGGTTTTTTCTTTTTTTCTTTTCTTTTTTTTTTGAGCAAATAAACTTTAGCATGCATTTGAAGGCTTTTTATTGTATTAATAAAGACTTTCCAACCTCCCTTGTTTTTAGAACAACCTGTGTGTGAAAGAGCACTTTGCATAACATTGATCTTTGACTTGCAGCTGTACCACTTACAAAAGAGGCAGCTCTGAAGGTTTTCCTGGCATGACTTAGGAATATCGTGCAGTTCCTATCTTGGCTTCTGATATCAGTGTACAGATAATTGTTGATTATTTTTTTTTTTAATCCCTTCCCTCCCTCCCCCCCTCCCAAATATGTTGTTTTCTTCCCTTTGTGCCTGACCTTTAAACTGTAGAATTGCTTTGGGGATTATAATTGAAGTTGATGCTCTCGCCCAAAAATAATTGGGAAGACTTGTTTCTGCTTAGTCCAGAAGTACTCCAAGCCGGAAGCCGCAACAGCATGCTCTATTGCAGCATCGTGCTGGGAGATGAAAGCCTTGGGCACCTAGCCGAAGCTGAGATTAGTAGTGACGTTGGTGAATGACCTTGTGTCGGCTCTGGGCCATCAGTGAGGTGCACAGTAATAGTGTTCATGGACCTTTTCTTTCTCTTTTTAGCCCTTATGAACTTCACAATTTTGTTAACAAGGGTTGTAGCTATCTCTGTATCAGCCAAAATCCTGCAATCCTGGGGGCTGTGTTAACTTTCAAGAAATAATGAAAAGTATCACTTCTCCACAGAATTACTTTTCCTTCTTCTGTGACAACTTAATGCCATTCCTGGTCATTTCTTATGATTTAGCATAAGACCAGCTGATACCCCTGTTTGGGAGATGGTGATGGTTGCGTCCTACAGCCAGCTGCTTTTACCCCCGGGGGAGGAGAGCAGGTGTAAGAGAAAGCAGCTCTCAAATCATTAAAAGAAAGAATATTTGTTCCTGGGACTGGCTTTTTCTTTGTGAGCAGCCTCTAACTAGGAAGCAGAGATATATTTTTTCCAGGAAAAAAAAAACCAAGCATCTCTAAGACTCGTAATGAAAACCCCTATTGTTTGACTGGGCAACTAGACTGTTTCTTGTCTTAAACTATATGTAAATGCTCAGTGTTTATTTTTAGTGGTGCAGTTAATGGTGGAGGATTTTTTATAGTGAGGTTAATGACCTCTTGCACTTTCAGACGTTTCTGTGGACAGGTCCTCTTGCATGTTGTCACTGCATGCTAATAATGCTTGAAAACAGGCAACTGAATAAAAAGATTACAGAGGGGAAGCGCACATCCAGTGAGATTTTTGTCTGCAGACCAGCAAAAATGCCAGTTCTGTTGCCTGTCTGCCTTCCTGGAAAGTACCTGAAAACTCCTAAATTTCCTTCTGGGATTTGGCTGTGAGATAGCCAATAGATTATGAAATTTCTGATCATTATCACTCTCGGCAGCATTTGATTTGGTGATTTCAGCAAGAGACATTCCAGGTCCATTTCCAAATTCATTGATATTGTTGTGCTGTTTTCACTCTTTGAGAAGCAATAAAATTATTTAAAGCTAATTTTTTGAAAAGCACAGTATCTGAGGTCATTCGTAGTTTTCATTAAAAACCTCTAGCTGAATGTGCAGGCCCTTTGTTCCAAATATTAAATTATTCAGGTGTCTGAATGGTGAGTGATCTTATATTCATAACACCTCATGCGCTGGACTACTGGCGAGAAATAGCAACTGGATTTTTATTTTTATTGTTTATTTTATTTTCTATTTTATTCAGAAAGACTGAGGCAAACTGCCTTTAAAAGAAAAAAAAGTCAAACGTGTTTAATTAAACCCATTTTATTAGCTGAAATCACTGCTGAAAGAATTTGTAAGTCCATCAGCATAGAGTTGGCATAAAGTCAGTGTACAGAAGCTGGCAAACTGGAGAGCCAGATCTAACTCTCAGTGTTAACAGGCTGTATGCTCTCAACATCATGTTAGTTTCTATTTCTTTTGACCACCTCTCTAGGAGTTTCCCTTTTGTAGGAAATGTAACAAACCCAAAAGTTTGGCTGAGAAAAAAGCTGCTAAATAATGTAACCTTGTGGAAACATCCCTTACATCTGAAGGTCAAAAATGAGCTTTTATGTATTGAGGGAGGTAGAAGACAAGCATTGACTGTCTTTCTTGCTTAGGGCAGCATTACCGGACATGCTTAAAAAATGCAGAACTCCTTGTCCTAATGTTCAAGTGGGCCTGCCAAAAAAGGAACAAATAGGGTTGTGGACAAAGTGCGCAGGGAAGGCCGTGTCCCTTTTCTTCCTTCTCCTCAGTCACTGCAGGCAGGACGGGGAGAGTATTGGTTTGCATTACTTAATGACTTGACATTCAGAACAATTTGCTGCCAGTCCTGTAAAAGGTTAAAAAACTTTCATTTATATGCTTTTGTTAAAAAATGTGGGCTTCCTCTGGCATCGGTGTGATTCAGTGACTTCTTTAAGGGTAAGGTAACCTTGTCTCTGCTCTTGCTGTGTTTTCAGCAAGTCTTAATTTGAACTGTTATAAAGTTACGTTGTTTGGGTTTTTGTTTCCTCCCCGTGCAAAAGAGTTAATTTTGTTTTATGAAGCTGACTGTATAGCTGTAGGTGTTAAACGAGTCAGCCAGATTTTGCTTTTATAGTGAACTCCTCCACGATTTGCCACGTAAGTTTGTGTCTTACAAAAGACAGTTTTCATCCTTTTAGAGCTAATGTGACACAGTGGGACTGTGCCAAGAATAATTTGGACCTGAATGTGATCACGGGTCCCAAAAAGCATTGCCTTGGGTTTACTTCCTTGAGTAGAACAGCCCTCAGACTTGGGACATGTCCGCATGGCACTATGTGGAGGTGAACAGAAGAGCTTGTGTGTGAGAGTCAGGATAGCTCCAGCAGCCCAGGAGGAACGTCATGCTAATGTGCCTGCACCGCTTCCAAGACCACCATGATGTGTTCACAGCTGCTGTGAGTGTATCTGTGCAAGAATATGGGGTGCTGTAGAGGCTGTACTTTACCTTTTGACACAAAAAAGAGACATGAGAGCAATGACCTGAAAGAGTGGATTAACTAGGTGAATGTTTTGTTGTTTGTTTGTTTGTTTGTTCTTTACATTATCTGCCCCACTGAAGAAAGATGATTATGTTCTTCAGGAGCTCCGATAACAACTACCCACAAGCTTTAAAATGATATGGTGTTGCAATTGCATGCAGCGTTTATTTTCAATCTTTTCTTAAAGGAGGATGTGGTCACCATTCAAATTGTATCACCATGTGAGTGGGAGAGTACTTCTTGATGAGCAAGATGTTTTCAAAGTAAAGTAAACTGATTTAGAGGGCTTGCTGTCTCAAATTTCATTTCAAAGGGTTAATACATTTCCATGTGCCACTGGACTATTTTAATACTCTCTTCCAAAAGTGAAATATCACAGATCTTAAGAGAATGCAAGTATGAGCAACTCTGCAAGGGAAGTAAGATCTGTGTTTGCCAATAATGTAGTCACCCCAAACTGCGATAATAAGAATTTCTTCTGCAGTCAGCAATATGTTGCCACTATGATGTATAATTTCTGAGAAAACATCTTGAAAATGGCAGTCAAACCATGTGATGTAGATTTACTTCATGACTGTTGGTATGGGAACTTGCTGAACCTGTGTATATGGTGACAAGTATGTAGCTTCAGACTCTTTCACGTCATGGTTTAGATCAAGGGGAGAGGGGGAATCCTTAGTTTTCTTTGAAGGAATAATCACTTACATTTTTTTGCCTTTTTTTTTCTTCCCCCAATCATATTTTTTTTTCTGTATCTAAGCTCTCTCTAAATCTAACAGACTTCTAAAAGTACTTTTTGATAATTCTTCTATTAAACTACTTTTTAATAGTCCTTTGAACTTTGCTGAGTTCTTCTTCCTTTTAAAATTTAAACAGGAGAATCTAGGTTTGAAGGGACCTCTGGAAATCATCTCCCTGCACAGAATAGGGCTAACCTCAAAGCTGGGTCTAACTTCAAAGCCAGGGCCCCGTCCAGTTGGCTTTTGAGTATCTCCCAGGATGGATTGAACAAACCCATCTCTCTTGATCTTTCCTTCATAAATCAAGTGCTGCAGCATCTTGGTGGCCATCCGCTGGACTCACTCCAGTATGTCAATCTTTCTTTTCCCAGGACTCCCAAAACCAGACCAAGTAGTCCAGATGTGGTCTCACAAATGCTGCATAGAGAGGAATAATTACTTCCCTCCACCTGCCGGCTAATTAAATTGCTTATTTGGTGTCAGATTTTCAGTTGCTGTCAATTGTCTTCACTTCCCTCAAGCTGGAGGGGTGGAAACTCTCCCTTGCAGGGGAATACTTGTAGGCTTCTCTGTCACCTCAAAAGATCTGGAACAGAGATGGCCCTTTGCTTTAACTATCTGAAGCAGACGGCCAAACCAGGGTTTACATACACAAACCTGCAAAGGTTTCCATTTCCCGGTAGTGATTTTTTGCACCAGCCTTTCACGCTGCATACAGCAATATAACCTGAAGCAGTAAGATTGTATCACAGTGATTATTTTCGTAAAGAAAATGCATAGTAAACAGCGTGTGCAAAGAGATGCATTGTGTGTATTCTGTTTGTTTTCCTGGCAGTACTTTAGCTATTAGCTGAGTTACCCACGTTAAATTTAATGTTTGGTAGCAAATATGAGGATTGAAATAACAGGCATGCCACCCAGATGAACCTCACTGGAGCTGTGGGACAGTAACTTGTGCTTAACATTTTATACCCATGTATTTCTTTTTCATCAGATTTCTGAGACTCTGTCGTTGGTAGTTGTGCTATTGCAGGTGACTGAAGTACATGTGACTAGCTATAGTCTTTATATAGTCTTTATAGTGCTTTTAAAAGTTTTAATCTTTTTACACAATTTTATTTTTATTAATATCTTTTTCAAACACACACAAAATAAAAATTTTATGTTAATGGATTAAGTACTTAATATTTGCCTGAAAAAACCCAGAACAATTGGAATACAGGAGAAGCCCATAACCATCACCAAACCTGTGTATGTGGGACTTGTCCTGCAGTTGCTGCTGCTTCAAGGAACATGAGGCTTACATCACCTACCTCAAATGTTATCAATCCCCAGTGTGAAAGAGCAGCTGAAGACATAGGTCTTCTACATGCATATGCCTGCTTTCATATCTAAGACATTACTATTAAGCTTAGGGAATTCTGGCTCCCCAAAAGCTGTGGCGAGGTAAGTGTCTGGGGTGCTGTGTGGATACTGGCTACTGCTTGGTCAAATGGTGGTAAGGGAGGTGGCTGGGCTGAGTGGTTGCTGTTCCTCAAGGATCTCCTGGGTGTCTTGGTAAAACCAAAGAAGAAAGAAGCCTTAAAACCCCGATGGGTGTAAAAGGAAGCATTGGTAGAGAGGCTTGACCTGAGAAGTTGGACAAGGGAAGGGAATTGTCAGGCTTCTCCCACCCTCTTTAGTGTCTGACCCCACCAGCGAACTTCTTCAAAATCTCCCTTCTTACACTGGCAGTTGCCACCACTGTTTTCCTCCTGTGATTTTCCTTTGGGTATTTGTTCTGGCTCTGTGGCACTGACTGTAGCCACCAGAGGCTCTTTTAGAGGTCCTTCTTTCACCTGGTTTGTTACCACAGCCCTGCATACAGCAATCCTCTCTTCATGCTGCTTACCTCAGTCTTTGTTGCTCATCTTCCTTGCCTTGCCCACAAATCCTCTCATAAACAAATGAGCTGTTTATCCTTGAGCTAATGGGTGTTCACAATGCTCTGATCATAATGCTGCAGAACTGCTTATATTCACGGCGATTAAAAAATAGAAAGATGGATTATTTTTTGCCCTACCCCAAGAATTAGTTGTGCATTTTCACCCCATACAGTTGTCACCGCAGGTTGCGTTAATCTGGGCTCTGAAGTAAGAAGCTTCCCCTGGTACAGAAATGAATCTTGAGTTACACAGCTCATTCAGGCTACCCAGACATCATTGCGTAGCAGAAGGATGGTGTGCAAGAGCTATACCACAGTGGAGGATTACTACTAAACTGGTCCCTGTATTATGTGGAGAAATGTGGAGTTTTGCCTGTTGACAGTAATAAATGCGCCCCCCAGAGAGAGACCGTCAGCAGTCCTATTGGACTATTGGCTACTATAGGCAGTGCTGGAGAACAGCTCACACCATGGCCACTCAGGTGAGGTCGAACATCTTGGGAGGGTGCGAGCTTTTATTTATTTGCTATTATTTTAGTCAGAAGCAGGGGTCGCTTGGTGCTGTATATAAGCTCTCATGGGAGAGATGGCAAGAGTTGAAAGCACTTTGAATTTTTGTTCCAGTTTTGATTATGTTGTGTGAAAAGCTCACCAGCTTTCTGGTGTTTGGTAGCAGCTTGAGTAAAATAATTTCAGTGGGAAGATGAGGGGGATGCATATCAGCTCGTACTTAATATTTGTTTAAACAGATTATGCAAGATAACTTTGGTTATAGTTAGCAAACTAGAAAAGTTACAAAAGGTGTCCTTCTTCAAAGAGTGTAAAGTATATTATTTTGGTAGAAACTCTAGGAGATGAGGCAACAGCACTGAGCACAGGAAATCAGTACCTGCTCCAGACAATGCCAGTACCTTCAGTCTGCTGCATCCTGCCCCTGACTGCTCTTCTGAGTAAAATTTGAATGGTGGCAGGACTGGAAGCAAATGTTACCAACCCCAAATGTTTGAATACAGCAGTGGTTTCGGAGGGGAAGAAGGGGCTGGAGTTTGCTGAAGATGTTACATGGGTTCATTGGGCCACCAAGGTCCAACATAATCTAGTGGAAGCTGCCACTGAAGATCTCAAAGGTTGCTGTCATTTTCTTATGTAATAAATGTGTGTGTGCTTGTTAACACCTTCTAATTAAAACTAAGATATTAAAATCACGTTGGAGATCAGTTCCACCAATGTGACTCAGGTGTTTTTAACATATGCATTTTGATTGCCCTGCCTGGAAGACTAGTTGGTAGGGTTGATTTGTGGCTAATGTATGCTGTTTTGAAATTGCTGGTACATAGATGGGTGTAATCAAGAGGCTGATCCTAAAAATGTTCTCAATTTTCTTCTTCTGTTAATGTTGGCAGATGTTTCCAAGCAATGCACTGACTTCTTTGTATATTGTTTTTAATCTCTCTGGGAAAAAAAAGAAATAAAGAAGCAAAGGCTTCTATAAAAGGAGTGGTAAGAGCTGGGGCATTGCTCAGTATGAGGCACTTGAGGCCATCCCGATGTGCTGTTTGGGAGGAATAAGTAATTTAAAACCACTTTCTCTCCTCTGTTTTGCAACAGTTAAATCGTTAGCTGTGCTGCCCAAACAAACAAGCCCACCCATTCCCTTCCCCCAGCCAAATAACATACCCTCCTGAAGATGCAAATGCCTTCCAGGATAGCTGACCTTGAGCTGTTCAAGCACACCCACTGCCTGTGTGCGATACATGTATGAAACAAAAATGTCAGAAATGGGCCTTTTATGTTATACATGTGAGTCAGATTATTATTTTTTTTCCACCATCTCGTGACTTTATTCTCTGACAAGCTTGTGGTAGCTTACTGCTTGGAGAGCGGCTCCTTAGTTTTTGACACTAAGCACATCATGTATTGACTGCTGTTTTAAGGTGGTGCCTTATTCTCTGTTGTAGGAATTTCCAAATGCTAATCTTGTCAAGAATTACTTTTTAGCAACTTAAAACCAATTATCACATTTGCTAGAGGCAAAACAAGGGGTACAATGTGTTAAAAAAGAATGGGGACGGTTAGGGGTGATCTCAAATAACTTAGTCTCTAAACCTCAATTTTGCAAATTACCTTTGCTAGTGCATTTAAATCTGAGTATGTGCCACATGCTAGGACTAGAGGTTTAGTATATGCCATTGCCTGTATATGTAGACGCTGCTTTTAAACAGCTTTTCCTTTGGATTTTGGGGGTAGTGCGAGAATGTGTTAAAGAAGAAATCTGACCCCTTTTAGATTCAAGGGGAGAAAGACCTGGATAATAACTTTTACTAGTTAGTAGTGGCTGAGTCCTAAAAAAAACCCAGCATAAGCCTTCTTGGCAGTAGTTCTCGATATTTTTTTTCTTTTTTTCTTTACCTGATGTTCGCAAGAAACTGCTAACCTAATTTTGGCATTCCTATGAGAGCTCATTTCTGATGAGTTTCCAGAATTCCCAAAATAAATTTCAAGTTCCTTCTTGGCACCTGTGGGTTGGGTTTCTTTGCTTCAGTTTTTTAACACCATTTCATTTTTTCCCTCTTTACACACTTGCTTTCTTTAGAAAGAATATCAAATAAATGAAGCTTAATACTATGAAGTAGAATAAATTCTTCAGGTCTACACAATGAATACTTGAAGATTTATGCCACTTTTATGGCTTTCTGAAACTGTACCTGCGGTCTCCTGTCCCTCTTGCTGTAGTGTGAGAGACCACACAATACGGTTGACTATATATTGAAAAATTTAAAAAGTATTGAAGAATATAGTGTGTGGGGGGTTAATATAGAAAAGAAATAAATGGTAAAAGCATGGGTTATTTTGTATTCTGGATTTCTTGTAGGAATAAGCCTTACACAGTTTTTTCACTTGTCCCTCAAACTTGGAGCCTTTTGATCTCTCCATGTAAATTTGAAGACTGCTGTGAGTGATCTTCATGACCTATTTCTTTTCAGGAGAGGCAGGTGTGTGGGGGAGATGCTATGCTTTTAACCCTCCTGGAGGGACAGTCAAACTCAGTGCTTATGGATGTCAGACAACTAAGTGCTGCCAAACTAAGTGAGCACATCTGTTTTGCTCAACTAGGCGTAGCTCTTCTCTCATCTCTTTAGGGTGTCAGGAGATACGAAAGAAAAGGATAGGTGAAAGAGAAGGCTCAAGGATCCAAGCAACTAGAAAGTCAAGGAGGAGAACAAGAGGATGCATCAGTAGGAAACAAAGCTTCGTTGGCCTGGTGATTACAATTTTGTTTTTACATCAGTGACACGTACTTCTAGGAAGTTCAAAACTGTGGCCACTTCATACTTGAAGCAACTTTTTTTTTTTTTTTGTCCCCTTAAATGCAGAATCTTTGTCAATAGACTTATTTATCAGGCTTTTATAGAGCAGAAGTAACCCAAGCCACTTGAACTCACAATGCTCAATAGAGGATTTTAAAATCTGATAGCCAGTTTGCCTTCTAGGCATACCCAGCAATCTCCCAGACTTGCTCTACCAGCCAGTCACAGCATTTTAGTGACGTGACTTGACTGCATCTGCGTCTGAGTAGTGTTCCTCCTGAAGTCTGTCAGAAAAATATTTGACTTGTGTGTAACCAGAAATAATGCCTTACTATATTTAAATTCATGTGGGCAATACTCATAATATGCAAAACTGATTTTCAATCTCTTCTTCTTAGAACAGGGATTTTTAACATCCTAAGAGTGAAGTTTCTTTTGTATCTATCTCATTCATTCTCCAGTCCAGTAACTGTCTGCCTGGTCCCTTTAAGGTCTTGCCAGTCTGATATCAGTGACAATTATGGGAACTACTTGGTATAAGAAATTTGGGGCTAAAAAGAGGAGAAAGGGGAGAACACAGAACTTTTCATTCTCTTTCTAGGCTGAGGATTCTATCTTTGTGTTTTAATCTAGCCCATTCTTCTGAGAGTATCAGGCTCTCACCCTTCATATTTGTTCTGTGTCTTATGAACAGCAAAGGTACCAGTCAACATGCTGCTTTTTTCTGTGCTGCTATTGCCTCTATTGGAATTCTTCAAGATGAATGCATCCTCTAGAGAGAAAGAAGGAAGGAGGAGTGGGGGGAGAGGAAGAAACCTATTGCTAAATCTATTTTTGGGGGGCGAGAAACTTAGTGTTTCTTGGGAGTTCCTGTTAAACACCAGATGATTTGTCAGGGTTTTTTTTTTTTTTGTGGGTAAGCATCCTACATCAGTTTTCATTGAGCAGGGCTGGACAAATTGTGCCACTTTGGCTTAATTTGATATTTTCTTTTATTAAACTGATACAATGAAAGGGATTTATCTGCCAATGTGAGGGCTGTAATGGACATATTCAAGATTTGACAATGCTTTTTTTTTTAACGTGGTACTGCTCTGGGGCTTGCCCTTCTGCTGGAGGCTGTCGCCTTCATAGGCATGATGAAGTAGTGCTCTACTGTACAGAGCTCTGAGTTGGACCCTTGTAGTTTCACTGAGGCATGGTTTGTGTTGGTTTTACTCTTCCGGTTAATTACCCGAGTCTGTGAGAGAGCAGAAGGGATGTCTCTGCTCATTGCAGGCTGCCCAAGCCTGGGCAGTTTGCTCAGACTGGGGTGTTGGCCCTGCTCTTGGTGAAGAGGGTAAAGCGGGCTGTGGGTGTCTGTCTGTCTGTCCATACTGCTGTTGCTGGGTACCTGGGCTGACATTTCAGTGTAAAGGCATCCTGACAGCTGTAGGCTGGCTGAGCTTCAGGCACTTACAGTGTGGACATCTTCCCTCGCCACAGAGATGATGGCACCCTGAACTCCAGTAGGTTCAGCTGTGGCTACTCACAGCCAGCACAACCCCTTCTTTTCCTCCCAGTCATCTTCACCTAACTTTTGGAAGAAAAATATCATGTACATAGTAATTAGTTTTAATCTTCCTGGTTTGTATATTTGTGTTGGCTGCTAACGCATGTTCAGCCCAGAGAAGTTCTGGGTGCCCCATGCTCAAGGCCAGGTTGGATGGGGCTTGGAGCAACCTGATCTAGTGGAAGGTGTCCCTGCTCATGGCAGGGGGTTTGGAACTAGATGATCTTTAAGGTTGCTGCCAACCTAACCCATTCTATTATTCTATGTCCAGAACAGACCACTTCTCAGCTACTTCAGAGAGTTAGGAGCTTCCAGTTGAAATAGCTCTGCTGCTTTTTGACACTTGCTATACTCCTCATAAAAGAAAGTGAAGTGGTTGGAGATATGTAACTCCTAAAGTATTACCAGTACTTATATACTAATAACCTACTGCTTCTGTAAGGGACATTGTTTTTCCAAAGTACTGGTATAACAAAGATTAGTCTTTTATTGACAGCTCAGTTACAAACACGTGCCCAGAGCTTTCTGGCTGCTGTTAGAGCATGTAACATCAGCAATATTCAGTAATGGGTGCTAAGTTGGAGGACTGTCTGCCCATAATCTCTAACAAGTATCTCACTTGGGTTTTTGCAGTGTCTGTATCCAGTACTGCCACAACATGTATGTATTTAAATCAGCATTGACTCAGGATAGGTCTTAAACCACAAAGTGCGCAGGCATGTTGAAATAAGGGCGGGTGGGTGCGAGGTGAGATTTTATGCATCTGGCTTTTCTGAGAACAGCTTCGGAGAGTGGTACGAAGTTGTGCATCATAGAAATTTTGGATGAGGAGGGATCTTAAATCACTCCTGCCCTAACAGTACAAGTTATGACATGGTGAACACAGGTCATTAGTGAATCCCAGAGGGTTCAAGGAAAGAGCATCATCTCCAACATGCCCAACTGCTCTCTTCTACACTTCAGTCATTGGAGAGCTTCTAATATCCAGCTGACACTGGTTTTCATACAGAGCATCTCTATCATCTTCAGTGTACATGGAGAAACAGAAGACTGAAAGGGCACAGGTCCTGAAAGCCTGTTATTCCTGCCTGCGTTACTTATGTGAGTAAAATACACTGTCATTTTGTGCAAAAATTACCTGTTTGTAAAAGTCTTTTCCATCTTTCTAGGCTCCTCATGTACTCTTTTCCCATTCTCTCTCCTTTTTAATCAACTTGACCAATTTCTCTAGCCTCTCTGCATAGGCCATGGCAGGGAAAAGACTTTCAAGCAGGTTGACGAAGAAGTCAATTGATTCCAGAGCCTGTTTTGTCTGATCCGGAGGTAATTGAACTGAGGATTTGAGGACTTGGGCTCTTCTCTTCTGCTGGTAGCAACAACCCAAGAAATCTGTTGATGAACCGTTGTGTACGCCCCTGCACTCACTCTCGATTCTGGTTAGCAGAGAGGTAAAAGCAGCATGAAGTTTCCAGTTTCTCTCTGAGCTTATAAAGGAGAGGCTGTGCATCAGCCTGCTGATTAATCACAGGTATTCATGCGATGAAAATTTCTCAGGGGATGGGGAAGGTTTGCTTTTAACAATCTCAAAATAGCCTCATTTCAAAGAACTTTTCCATCATTTTTTTAATTATTTTTTTTTTCCCCCTTAAGTCAAGGATGCAATAAGTGCTTGCAGCACTAGTGTGTGTGCACTACAGTTTGGGTTTTAGTTGCATGATGTGACCCTGGGCATTTCAGCTGAGAAGATCCCTGCTTTCTTTAGTGCATCCAGGAGCAGACTAAGACAATAATGGGACAGGTTGGCTTCTGCCAAGTGACAGCTTCATCAGTCACAGGAGCTGGGAGATGCCACGTCAAAGAGGTGGGAAAGTTTGTAGGAAGGAGAAGGCAAGGATCTGCTAAGCATACACCGTTATGAAAAGTGACTTGTTTTGCTGCTTAGCTGTGATAATAGTCTGAGGGGTGACTGGAGAAACACTGAGTACGTGCAACTGCAAAGGAAGTCAATAGACTCATTGCTGTGAGTGTACTGAATAGTCAGGCCTCGGTTGTCTCAAGCTGGGCACCTAAATAAAGAGCACTTTTGAATCTATCTTCTCTTTGTCATAAAGTGCCAATAAAACTCCTGGTGTCTTAGGATGCTATAAAAAATGCATGCTTTGTGAGGGAAAATTCAGGCGCTGAGCAGTGCAAGGACCCATGAGTGAACTGGCTGTGTTTTCAGAGCAGGCTGGGAAGAGTATTCAATGAAATGATAGTGAATGTCAGAAAGAAAAAACCCCAACAATATTAAATGACCACATTGAATAAGCACCGGCCATTTTAGGTACTGAAGGAGACTCTGCTCTTATAGAAAACTTGGTGTGATCATGTAATTAAGAACTGCATCACAGTGAAGTCATGGGCAGGTTGGGGGAGGGCAGGCAAATGCAAGCAGCGCGACCAGTAACAGCTATGGAAAGTCTAGCTATTTGTGTGCGTAACTTCATAACCTCAATATTTTTGTCAGGCAAATGTGTGTAATGGACCTTTGAATATGGATCTGCAGTGAGATGGGGGGAAGCAAAAGCCAAGTAGTGAATCTTTGTATTGTTCAGATATGAAGCAGCACACTCAATAACCGGAGCGGTCCTGCTACTAACTGGTGTTGCAAGTCAGCACATGTGAACCACACAAATTTGCTGTTGCCTGCAGTGCTTGTGGCAAAGATGACAAACCAGCCTTTGTGTGAGAAACCAGAAAGACACAATGCAGAATGGAAATTTGGTGCAGTTGGGACTGTAGGCGTTGCAGGCTCCTCATCTCTCTGCTTCTGTGAGTGGGACGGTGTTGTACACGTTGGGGGGAAATGCCTGAGCCACAGGTCGGTGTTCAGAGGCACCCAAGTGGGGTAGAGGCAGTGTGTTTTATACTGCGAGGAAGCCTGGCACTCTGGACGATCTTACAGCTCAGACTTCTATTTTTCTGAGTATCTGGCTCATACCCTGTGGTTTGGGGTGACCAAAGTGACTTTTTTTTTTTTTTAACACTAACAATTAGGAATCTGGTCTGTACCGTGCCAAGAGCTTGGTTACAGAATGTGAAGCAGCTCTCCAATGGATATATATTTAACCTTGCTGTCCTTTACAGGTAACACAAAACAGAGTTAGAACATAAACAACTGATCCCGTGTCTGTCAGCACTGTTACTCTGTTTTATTTTAAACCTAATTATGCTTGAAAGGTGTAGGGGAAATTGAGAACTTGATTTTGGCACTTATCAGCACAATCTTAATTAACCATCACCACCCCTTTTCATGCATTTCTGTGAAGAGCCCCAGTCGTATGATCTCACTTCCCCCATCTCATTTGACAGTTAATACTCTCAGGTTAATTTCTCTCGACTTTATAATCTAGTCTATCTTCTGCTTAAAAATAAACCGTAAAACACTTCTCAAAACTGTTTGGAGGGCCCACCCCTGCACGTCAAAACACAAACTCATCAAGTCATCATTGTCCTTTTCTGACGCTCAGCAAGAGGCTTCAAGGAAATACATAAATCTCTGGAGTGCTTGAGATGGGAGTGATATTATGAAATGCATTTGTGCTAGTAAGAGAAATTATAGGATGCACAGAAGACATGCAAGGAAGAAACTACATACGACTTTTACTTGCTAAATGAGGTGTTTGTAAATGAACCCTTTGTTAAATGTGAACAGACATTTTCTCATCATTTGTATGGACAGTGCAAGGAAATATAAAGCAGTCACTGAACAGCTGGTAATGTGGCAGTCAGAAATTTTATAAATATGAATAAAACAGAAACATTCTTTTTGGTTTCTTGAAAATTTCTGTTTTTCAGTATTATAACGACTTTTTAAATTGAACGTGACAGCCTTGACGAATTTCAGATAGAGTTCTGAAAGTTGTTTTATTAATTTTTTTCCCCTCTTTTGTTCTACTTTGTTGCTACCCTCTTGGTTTTTAGAAGGAAAGGGGAGAGGATTATTAAAGGAGGTTAGGGGAGAGGAGATCTTGTTTGGTGATTGACTTATTTGAAGTGAAAATATTTTTAAAGCCACAAAATAGCATTTGATTCATATAATCCCTGGTGTGCTTGTATAAGCTGCTTATGAATTATAATAAAAAAAAAGAAAAAAAGAAAAAAAAAGCCCTTGGTCAGCAGTATTTGGACACTTGATGAAACACTTTAAGGAATCTAAAAAGAAAAAAACCCCAACCATTTGGTGTTCCGATTAACATTATTGTATTAAGAAAAGCTGGTTCAGTGCCCATACTGCGTGTCCCCAACACGATGCTGATGGCATTTTGAAAGAGGTGGGTAAACATTTATACTGTGCTCTGAGAAAAGGTTACATGAAAGCCTTTTGATGCAACTTGAATTTGCAATTTTGGTTTTGCTTCTTTAAACAGAAAAAAACCCCAAAACCCAAACTGGTCAGATGTGTCTGTGACAGATTTTCTTCTTTGGGTTTAATGGAACAAAGTAAACCAGGTCGTAAGTGTTGTATGTATATCAAACAGGTTTTGTATCATTGCTTCCAGACTTACTTACACATATGTCTGTTTATTTAAGCATACACTCATATCCTTTAACATACAAATAGTATGAGGGTCTGCAAAATGTGATGCTGCTTTTAAGAAAAATCCATTTGTATTCCAGGCGTACATTTAACTTAGTGCATTGGAAGGGGCACATCCTGTGGCTGGTTTCCTGCACTCTGCAGAAGACAGTAGCCTTTTCCATTGTCATTTTGTCTGTTGGTGTAAAATAGAGATTATCTTCCGTCTGCCATTTCCTCTTCTCCTTCCCTCTTTGTCCCTTTCTGGGGTAGGGGGAAATAAATTCTCTCTCTGGTTTGTGCAGATGTTAGCACTGCAGGGAGCTTCTCTCGCATCAGCTGCAGGAAACATTTCCCAAATGGACCATACCATCCTTTGGTCTTATTCTGTCTTTTTGCATGGTTTTATTTAAGATTGTGCTGGTTTTGCACTGACAAATTTACTTCACTGCAATAGTGTATGTTTGTGGAGAAGTAATTGTTCTGCGTTTCATTTCAGAGGCACTCATCAGTTAAAACAGCATGCGAAGGAAAAATTATTCAATAAAGAAACATATGAAGTATAGCTCTAGTCCACTTCCCTCAGAGTCCAGGAAAGATGCTTTTAAGCAAGGTTACAATAGTACATATTGTTCTATTGTATGACCAAAGTATCCATGCCACAAAAACACTGTGAAAAGATAATAGATGCCCACAGTATTGAGCGTTTCACTTCTGTAATAACTGAAATTTTCTGCCATCTGTTGTTTTATTAAGACTGCTTTCATTCTACCAGTGGAGAATGAAGCTCAATGAAGCCCAGACTTCAATCTTGGTGTGCCTCAGTACAATGAAAATCTTGCTTGCAAAACTGCTCTGAAGCCTCTAAGAAAGAAATGCCATGTCTGTATGGTTACCAAATAATGTTAAAAATCAGAAGGGTTGAAATAAGTTATTTCAATTTATCTGTATATGTTTTTCCTTGCCCTCTCCCCCACCGATCTACTGGCCTGGGACACCAATGTACTGTTTCCACTCGCCAAAATCAATGCAACACAGGCTAGTTGGAGTGTCTGAGCGCTGTTCCATTGAAGAGGTCAGGGAGCAAACTGGAGTAAAAACCATGTTGACTTACTTTGTGTTCAGGGAAAAAGTGGTGATAGTGTAATGGTCTTGGGAGATGCAGCTTGTGCTGTTCAATCTCAAGAAAAAGTATTATTTATCTGCAAAGTGAGGGATCTTAGTACCAGCCACAAGGCCTGAAATAACCAGTACCTGCAGATTTTTGTTTGCACTTTATTCTTCCTGTGCTTACTTGCAAGTAAATTGCATTTTAGTAATATATCTCCTGATCTTTAGAGCTCATGGAAAGCTGAAGTAGTAACTAGAATGCTTCATACTTGCTAATGAAGTGGACAGCAAAGGGATTGTGAACCTGATGAAGTCAGGAAGTCAGCAGTGAGGAAGAACGTGCTGTTTCTTGCAAACAAAATGATGTTTAAGTGGATTTGTATTGTAGGTTTGAATGGAGAGAAGAAATGAAGATTTACTGATAAAGACACACTAGAAATCGTATGTGTGCAGTACTTCCTTTTCTGTGCTGCTTTATTCCCATCCTTAGTGTATGTTGTTTATTTGTTTGGAAATAAATTGTGTTTCTGTACTTGTGATGGACTGATCTTGTCTGGAGAGCAGAGCTGCAGCCAGCCCTTTTTTTTGAAGAAAAGTATAACTCTGGTGGAATGCTGCTCTTCTAAGGTAAAGGAGAAAGTGTATGGGGGGAACAGAGGTGCCTGGAACTGCTCTCAAGCGTGGTGTGCAGGCAGCAGATCACAAGAAAGCCTGGGAGTTTGAGCAGGCATCTGTTGGAATGTGGGTGAGGAAGAGAATATGGGTGTGTTGGGGGGGGGTGTTCTTGTGGGTTTTTGTTGAGGTTTTTTTTGTTTGATTGGGGTTTTTTTGTTTGTGTTTATTTTGTTTTGTTTTGCTTTTGAGGGGGGGTGTTAATAAATGTTGAGAAAAGGTTCTAGGGAGGAGGTGGTGGAGACAGAAAACTCAGCCAGGACAGGAAAGAGTTTACAGAAGGCAGAAATGGTGAAGCTAAAGCAAAAAACCTAGCCTTGAAACAAGCAAAACCGCACAGTACTGTATAATACAGATGAGAGTGGATGGAAGCCAAGAAGTCAAAAGAAGTTTTTAAAAAGCCGCCAGAGACGCTGTAAGTTCATTGACCAGAAAGCTGCTTGGTTGTGTTATTGTAAAACACAGTAATATGCATTTTCATATTTCAGCATGTGTCTGCTTGAGATATGGCAGGACAGAGCTTTTTTTTTCTTAACCTGGGTTGTCCTTGAAGAGTGGGGTAGGTAATGGTCCAGTCTGAGTATGAGGCTGGTGAGAGAGAGGGGAAGATGCTGAAATATGGAAATGCTGAACCAAGCTGACAACAGCTCAGAACAACAGCATGGAAGTAGCTGTAGGCAGAAGGAGGATACAAACCCTTGAAGAGGGATTGAACTGGGGAGAGGGTAAGCTGGAGGGAGGGTAATGTCTTGTTCAAGTTGTAAATCTGTTTGGCAGCTTATTCCTACACATACCTTTGCTTTATCAAGCACATATGTTTGCAGTGTGAATACTTGCAAGTACGTTGACAAATACACTTGATTAAGAGGGCTAGGAGAGTTGATAGCAGAAGTCTCAACTGGTGGGAGAAAAGGTGAGAGTTTTTGTTTGGGAACTGCAGATTGTATGTGGCAAAGGGAGCAGAAGTTGCTGTAAAAGGGATTTTTTTCTGGGGTCTCCCTGTGAAAGTAAAATACAAAAAAAAAAAGGAGAGAAAGGTGCTTTGGCGAGGTGTGAAAAAAAATCTGAGTTCAGGCCCAGAAGTGGGATGAGACTTGCTCAAGCTGTTGTAGTGGTTTCTCCAGACAAGTTATTGAAGATAATGACAGGCAGGTGGAGTGGGATGGAGATTCTCCATGTGGGGAGCAGGAGACAGCTTCTTTTCTTGAGCTGTCTAGAAGACAGATTCCCATTCTCCAGGGAATGGGAAAGGACCTGGACTTACTGATTGGTCTGTGGTTTACTGGGGCAAGGAATTTGATTAATCTAATAGGAAACGCACTTTAAGTCTCAGTTTCACAAACCTTGCATGAATTGCATGAGCAATTTCTGAGGAATCAGACTCCACTGCAGAAGGCAGAGTCATCTCTCATGTCCAACTGAAGTAATGAGGAGGCTTTGGATTCCAAGGTGGTTTTGCCATCCACGGTGATGGTGGAGCTGTTGTGTGAGTCTCCCTCTGAGAGGGACAAAATTATCTCAAGGTGAAAAGCAAGTTATGCTTGGCTGAACCAGAACTGCAGGCTCGATGCCATGGTGATTTACATAGGAGTTAGGATAAGAAGAGATGGCAACCTCTCTGTCTGCTGGTCCATACATACACATGCTAAAATGTCAAAACACTTCTGCATATTTTTAACTAGCTTGGAGTGAGGGATGTGCTGGCTTAAGACTCTCATGTTTGTTCTCAATTGCTTCATGTTTTTTCCTTTCTTGGGTTAACTTCTGGAGGGATGGGGTTTTGCATATTTGGGAGCTTTTTGGAAGTCTATGGTCTGCAGCAGAGTGGAGGGGGCAGTGAATAGTGGCAAGGAATGGGAGGCAACTGGAGATGGACTTAGCCATACGAACAACCATCTGCCCATCCCCATTAGGAAAGCAAGCATAATGGCAGTAAACCACTTTCCTTTAATCCATTTCCCTGTGCCTTTATCTGAAGATAAAATTTAAAATCCAAAGTACTGAATAAAGGAGTTGCATAAAGGGAAGATATTGCTGTCCCCTGGAGCATAATGTGCAGCACAATAGGAAACACTTTAGCAAACCTGGAAATCACAGTGAAGAAATAGAACAAATGTTCAAAAATGCTCTTAATTAACTTGCATTATCAGTAACTGCACTGAGTTGGTTTCTCATTTAAATTTTCAATCTAGAGCTCCTTCTGACTGGAGCATTTCATCATTACTGCTGCAATTTAGCCTTTGCAATTGGGACACTTCAAAAGTGATGGGCTTTGCTATCTGAGAAAAAGCTGCACCAAGTTCTGGCTTTATAAGCTTGAAATTCATTCTGATATAAATGAGAAAAGTGTAGCTTTGCTATGAATCTTACTTTTTTGAGAAAGATGGGAGATTTTCATATTTATTTAGACAGTGATGTTTTAAAATTTGCATACAGTTCTTTGAAAGTCCACCTTTTGTTGCTGCAAATGTCATTTTTAGTTCTAAATGAAAAATGATAAATACTTTTCCAGGATTCTGGAGCTCAAGGATTAATGTGGTTGAACTAGTTAAATGTTAAATCTATTCAAAGTAAAACTGCATAGAGACTCAAATGTTCTTGCATGCAAGTAAATCGTTTCATATTGAGTCTGGTTTGCTAAAGACATAACTACTCTGCCAGCTTGTTCTGTACAGATAAGTTATGTTATAGGCACTCTATTTTAGGGTGCTATATTTGCTTTTCTCATTAATCTTAAACTGAGATTGCAGTTTGATTCTGCTTTGTATTAAAATGAGAGTCAGCCTTTTAGAATGGAAGGGAAGATGCTGTAGAATACAGTATATTTTATACATAGACTGTATTCTTGATGGGTAGTAACAAAAGTTTCTCAAGAAAATTGCATGGACCATGATCGAAGTTTAAATACTTCTCTCATCTCTTTCAAGTAAATATTACTTCAGACTTCATTTGAAAAGAGTCCTCGATGGGCCTTAGTTGAACTTGGTTACATCTGTGAGTTGAAAGCATTGCACATCCAAACACCATCTTTTTGTAGGTGCTGTCGAAACATGTGCTTATCAGATGACTGAGAAGTCTCAATTCTGTCCCTTGATTTAGCAGACTGGTCATCCATTCCATCATACCTAGTTTAAAATGGGAAGGTTTTGCAAAACGATGGTCAGGATGATGTTTTATTTCACCTGACTTGTACAAACCCATGGATAAAACACTGCGGAAGAGCCGCTTAGGGATTCCAAGTTCAAGTACTCACAAACTGGAGAGTAAACAGCATTTACGCTGGGACAAGTTTCAATGCCCTGTGTTCTCCGAATAAAAGGTTCCTTTTTTCACCCAGCTACATTCTTGGAAGTGACTGAGTTGTTTTGGCTGCAGCTCCTCAGAAAACTCAGCTTGAACTCAGTGCATACAACTTTAGCACAAAAGGTCTACAGAGTTGCAAAGGTTTCCTAAGCAATGAAGAGCAACATGTTGGGAAGCTACAGGTACCCCCAAATAGGAATTGCTGGTTTTTTTCTTTAAGATTTGTGATTTAAAATTTGCCTGTCAGAATTCAGTTTAGGCCATTTCTTCCTTTTCTGCTGGTGCTATTACACAGCTTTTTTTTTTTTTTTCTCCTCCAGGTTTTAAGTAAAAGCCAGAGTTGCTACACCTGGGTCATACCTGTGGCACAACAAATCCAGTAGCTAGTCTCTGACTTAAGCAGATCATGGAGCTTTGGGAAAGGTTTTTAATACCACAGGAGACAGGGAGGAGACAATGAAACTTCTCTCACCTCCTTTGTAATTAGACTGTAATAAAACCTTACACGTGATGTTTAATAATCCTTCTAACAACATTACCAGCATACAGCAAAGCTAGATGCTGTTTTGTGTATAACAGAGTATGGAGAAATGGACCTACATTCCTGGCACACTGATTTCTCATGACGATGACTTCAGCAGGCTACTAGCTTACAGAAAAACTTACTCCTTCTACTATTGCTTAATTTCCATGATGCCACCTCTTCCTGAGTTTGAGCCCCTTAGGGGGCTGCAATACCCAGAGATCATAGAATCATAGAATGGTTAGGATTGGAAAGGACCTTAAGATCTTCTAGTTCCATCCCCCTGCCATGGGCAGGAATGCCTCACACTAGACCACGTTGCCCAAGACTCTGTCCAACCTGGCCTTGAGCACTGCCAGGGATGGAGCATTTACCATTCTTTGGGCAACCTGTTCCAGTGCCTCAGCACCCTCACAGTAAAGAAGTTCTTAAATTCATTACTGCTTGTCCTATCACTACAGTCCCTGATGAAGAGTCGCTCTCTGGCATCCTTGTAGACCCTGTTCAGATACGGTCTCCATGCAGACTTCTCTTCTCCAGGCTGCACAGTCCCAGCTTTCTCAGCCTGTTTCATACGGGAGGTGCTCAAGCCCCCTTATCATCCTTGTGGCCCTCGTCTGGAGGGCCTTGCTCCAACAGCTCCATGTCCTTCTTATGTCCTTCTCTCCTTAGATGAGACAAGTCATGTCCTACCTTCACTTCACCAGCAACTGAACTGCCTGGGTGGTTCTGCAGCTGCCAGATGTTGTCAAGTGCCATGTCTTCATATGGGCTTTTCTGAACGGGATGCTAATCTGGGCTTCAGTGTTTCTTCAGGATTGATGTGGTCCTGAAGTAATTTTTCCAAACAAAAACAGGGAATATATGCAGTTAATGAAATCTCTGATTGCAAAGATGGGCCTGAAGATGTAAATGTGGTGTTGGTTGTTTCATAGTGGGGACTTGAGGGTGATCTAAAGGCTTAAGATAGGAGGATACATATACACACACACACACATATATGAAGTCAATAAAAGAGAATTCATATAATTTGAGGCTGTTTCTAATTGCTTCTGCCATGTGATAATGAAGAGAATGACTTCTCCCACTCCTGGTTGCAATATCACTAAACTGCAGCCCAGTCATCTATAAATGGAAACTTCTGCAATATTCTTTGTTTTCCTGACTAGTTCTGAGTACTATGAAAGCTGTACAATTACTGTGATTGAATCAAATGGAAACCCATCCAAGAAGCAAGCAGGGTGTTTCCAAAAATTATCTTGGTCAGGGTATAATAAGTTTTAAATCTGTGCTGCTATATATAAAATCTGTGGCCAAAAACTTGGTAAAAACTTCAAAAACCTTGTTTCTGCTTCAAAGAGAAGATTTATTTAGCTTTCAAGTAATCACAAGGCAAACATGGCTGTGGTCTGTAATTTTTATGGATGTAGTTAAAAGTATTTTTGGAGGTTTGAGAGCTGCTGATAAAATGACAAAGTGCTTGTGCTTCATGAGCATTTCCCTCACTCTAGATGGTAGTGGTGATAAGTTATGCATTTCATCCATAAATAATACATGTTTATGTTAATATATTTAATCGTTAGTATGGTATCTGTGCAGGAATTATTCCATCTCCAGCCTAACATTACCCTTGTTGCTTTCTGTTTGCCATTACTGAAGTGCTTAAGAAGTAAGCACTTTCTGCTTTGGGGGAGAAGGCTGAGGGGTGATGACCATCATCTGTCACACTTCTGTCAGCTCCTTTACAGGACATACAGGCAACTCCTGTAAGAAGTGGTTTTGTCTTGTAAGTGTGCCATTGGGGGAAGGGGGCTGTTTGTGGTTTCTCTTTCAGTGTTGTGTTGTCTGAAGCGCAGCTTGCTGGGACTCGGGTAGCAAGGAGTGTGCAGAGATGCTGGCGCTTACCTCTTTGAGGAGCGTTGGTGTATTGGGGAAGCAACCTTGGCCTTATCAGGTGCATATGTTATTTACAGAGATCAGAAAGATCTGCAAGAGAGCTACAACAAGCTGTGTGGTACTTGATTTCCATGGCAAAATGTTCCTGTGATTATGTCCCCCCGCCTTTCTGGGTGTCTCAGGTTGAAGGCGCTTCCTAACCACCTGCTCTGATGGCTGGGTGGGTCAAAGCAGCAGCGTGCAGGGAGCGTGAGACCTCTCCGCTAGAGCCCTCTTTGGCTCCTGGACACAGACTACAGGTGGTTTTAGCCTTCCAGGAAGTTGGGGCAGCTCCTCCTGCGGTGAAGCAATCTGCTTTCCTTTCCTTTTTTATTTCATTGGGTTTGCTGCCGGTGGTTTTTGGTTTGGTAGCATTTTCCTTAATATAACTGGAGAAGCTTCTGAACTGCTACTAATAATGAACAGCTACTAATAATGAGCAGTGGTTGTAAACTTAAATCCTGTCAAATATAAATCTACTTTCAGGAAAACCACAGAAGTTGTTGTAATTTTAATCAGACGTTATCCCTGCCATATTTTTTAAAAAGAATATGAAGACTTTAAATTCTGGGAGAGTGTTGAAGTGTAGCAAATTTGTAACAAAATGGATAAACTTTGGCCATGTGCTTTCTTGGAATAAAATTGCTCTGGGATTATTCCATCAAATTAGCCTTGTGGGTAAGATAAACATATAACATGGAGAAAGGTATGGCTTTTAACAGACTTGAATGTGCATGCATTTGTTTGCCGGAGATTCATGTTGCTTCTGTCACATTTTTCTTTCTTCTGCACTTCCTTTGTTATATTTTGCCTTTGATTATTTTTGAAATCCCAAGGAGCAGCTATATCTGTACTGTAACTCATAGGGTAGAGACACACTGATGTTTTGGAGGTCTCTGAAGTGCTGCAAAATAAGCTCTAAGAAGTAGAAATGAAAGAGTAGACGCTTCAGCTGAGAGTACTTTCGTCAGGATATTCAGTGTTGCAGCCATCAGGTAAATGGCAAAATCAGGTCAAAATTGCCAGGATTCCATGTTCTGAAAGAAAATTTTCTGTAAACCTACCCCTTCAAACTTTTGAAACACAAGGCTTTATAAACAATTATCATTATGATTTATAATACAGAAAACAGTATTACAATAACTATGTTGCCTCGGACAGCTTGTTTCTGAATCTTTCTTCGCTTGATTTTGTAGTATGTGTGGTCTTGAATAAAGCATATTCTGACACTTCTAATTGTTAGCAAGATTCTAGCAATGCACTTGCTAATGCACTCCTTGATGCTGTCAGGCTCTTGCCTTGGGCGAGCTCTTTGAGTTCTACTGTTAAAACGAGGCAAATGGTTATGTCGTGGCACAGCTAGTGCTGAGGCCTGTGGCCAGAGCCACAAAAGAGGCTCCTTCTCTTAATTTTCTACATAGGGTGTGACGAGCTGGAAGGAGGAGAAAGCATGTGGTCCTCTGATGTGACGGCCCTGGGTAAAGCTGAAGCAGCCACATTAAAACAGATGGGTGAATAAGCCCCTGCTGCCTCTCTTCTGTCAGTCGTCTTATATCTCATAACTCTTGGGAAGCCAACTGGGTAGAGGAGACAAAATTTGTGGTTAAATAGTGTAGTGAACTTGGATCAGTACCTCTGTGGAGGTAAAGCTCACTCCACCCTGTGTGAAGTGTAAAGTGCCAGTGGAGCTTGCAGCAACAGAAGGGTGGATGCAGAGATAAAACTCCTTAGTTGTGAAGGAAAATGCTATTGCAATGCTGATGTCTGGTTTGTAAAATGAGACAAGAGATGTGGCTGTCTAGTGTGGTGCCTGATGTTGGAGAAAGTGCTCTCCCTCCCCATCCCCGATTTTCTTGTAAGGCTTTATTTGTCACCCTGGTCTCAAGTCCTGGGAATGAAGAGCTTAATTCCAGCAAGTGTGTGCCTCTTCAACAGAATTAGCTCATTTTATCTAGTAGTTCACATTAGGACATTGGGCAGCAAGATGGGGACCTCAGCTTCCAGTCTTCCTCCCAGTCAGCATTTCTGTGTCAGCATCAGCTTCTTTCATCTCTCCTCCTTTGATTTTTTTCAGACCAAATTTGTGTGGCTTTGGTAGAGGGGAAACAGCATTTTCCACCAAACTCAAGTATTTGCTGAAGGTCTCTGCTTCTACTACATATGTCGCTGGCAGCCGTAAGAAAGCTGGAATCATCTTGGCTACTGAAGCAATTCAGTAATTTGTTGTGTGTGTTTCAGTAGCACTACTCAAAGCCAGATTTGGCCAAATTAAATTTAAATTCTATTAACTTCTTCACCAGTCAATGGAAGCATAAGAATGTCTTCTAGGGGCTTGATGAGATTTCATTGCACAAGCCAGGAGGATTTATCTTAATTGAATCTGATCTTTAGTAGTTTGATGTTTGGGGTTGGTTTTTTTTCTCTCTATGCCTGAGAAAGCAACCTTGATCTTCTGCAACCTAAGCTGAACCTCACAGGCTGCAGGCATGTGAAATGCTACAACTTCAGAGGCACTTCCTGTGCCAAAATGACTGCTAGATTGCTCCATTTTTGTGTGGCATAAGCATGTGTAAGTTTTTCAAGTATAAAAACTGTTGCGTATAGCAGTTGCTTAGTGGATGGATTTTATTTGTTTCTTTTGGGGGGAGAACTGCACTGGAGATTGCCTTTATGTCATTGATGTGTAAGTTTTAATTTACCAATATGTTTGTTAAGGCTTCTAGTTGGTTTTCTATTTTATTCTACAAATTAACATTTCAGGTGTCTCGATTAAAACCCTTGGGATTTTTATTTTTCTTTTTGATTTCTCTTTCTAGTTTAAAAATCTTTTGTATGAGTCTGAAACCTTATTTTTAACCTTTAAAGTACTTTTAAATGGCTGGTTTGTGAATCTGAGTTTTAATGAGTCAATATAATTTTATTCTTAAATTTGGCCAGCGAGATGAAGAGCAATTCAGTTTTCTGATAAGCGTCCATGAAGCTTTTGATTATTGCTTTCTCTCTGTATATTCTAATGAGTACAGTTTCATCCTCTTGGTTGCTTCCAACTGGGAAATTAACTTCTAAGATATTTGCCATCAGTGCATGTGTGCAAGAAAAAAATTGCTTGCAAAAGTTCTTTAAAGGTGATTTCAGCAGTATCTTTATTTAGTATTTCACCCATTAAATGAGCGTGGGGAGCACTATCTACTTAAGAGAAAAAAAGCATTAAGAGGAAACAAGTCATTATGGGGTATGCTTGCACCTCATGGGTTTTTTGTGCAGTAACTGCTGTATAAATGCTCAGCCCTTTGCCTTGACTAACTCCATGCTCTCCTGCAACTGTTAACACAGAATAAAAGTTTGCTTATGGATAGTTAACACACAATATGCTAGCTTTTAGTAGAAGTTCACAAGCTACCACAAGTTATTACGTAGCATTTGGGACTATAAAGTGATACTTCTGGCCCAAGGTTCTTGAAATTTGGGCTGCACAGATTATGTTTCCATCTACAAAGAAGACTGTGTTAAACATTTTCCTTGTGGTTGTGTTAGTACAATCTGCAATTTAAGACAGAGGGTTGGTTTGAAGGAGGCCATATTATTTGCTCATAGTAAACAATGTTTCCTGATTAATCTGGGTAAGGACTGTAATTGTCTTTGTATACATGTTTAGTTCAACTACAAATGGCCATGACATTTGAAACTTCTAGATAAACTTGTGTCTGTCATCATTTACAATATGTGTATTCAGGTTCAAATCACTGACTTCTTTTGAGCTGCCATTGTTTGTTAGTCTCTGGCCATGCAGGATGTGTAACTTTAAGACTGAGCCCACTTAAAAATAGCCCAAACGTAACTAGATAGTTGGTTTTGTTTAGTTTTCGCTGTTTCACAGGGGCAGTAATCTAAAATCAAACCCCCCCCCTTTTTTTTTTAATATAAAAAATATTATTTAATATAAATAGATAGCACAAGTTTCATTCCTTGGTAATGTGTCAAGCTGACATTTATCTTGGTGAAAATATAGAGGAGTCTCAGCTTTGTTGTGGTAAGGAAGCCAAAAACTTAACACTACCTAGCTCTGGAGTGACGAGAGGAAGGATGGAAATGAGAATGAGAATTAAACTTTTTCTTTTTTTTTCTTTCCCCACAATATTCTGATACCCTGTGAAGTGATTTTTAATGAAAAATAATTTTGGTAGCGTATTTTAAAATTATTTTGCAGTTCAGTAATTTAGCCAAAATATATGCTTGTTGGGTAACAGGACTTACTTGATGCATGCACATATGATGAACTTATGCATGTATGAATACATTTCCACAGGAGCTGGAAATCAAAGCAGCACCATTAACAACTGCCTCATATCCAGTCCAGAAGCAGTGATACTCCACTCCCATGTGGAGCTTCCTTCACAGCACTGAGGGCTATAAAGCCTCCTGTGACTATGTAAGATTTAGTGCAGGCAGACATATGTTGCAGGGTGACAAACTGCCAGCCTCAGCTATAAGCTGAACCTACATTCCTTGTCACCGTATTTTAATAACAAAAATTTGGAGATTGATGGGGAATTTACTGAAGTTAACGAAAAGTCTTTTATTTTACATCAGTGGGACTCGAACCAGACATTGACAGTGCAATTTCTTTGGCAAAAAGTCCCTTCTGTGGTATTCTTTCAGGATACTTTTGTAAAAGCAGTGTGCCTATGGCTGCATGTAATCATTTTCCATCCTTTTTTATGTGCTAGTTTCTCTTTATCATGAATAGTTAACAGCTCTTTGTGTTTGCTTTGCGCATGGCTATATGTGCATTGCAATTGCTGGCTGCTGAAGAACAGATTTTGGGTGTGTACCGAGAGCTCAGCTGCAGATGGGAAGTGCCTTTCCTGTGGAATTTAGATTAAAATTGCCACACATAATGTATAATTCTGCAATTCAAAAAATCTAGATTAGGTTGTAATTGATAAAACAGATACTGAAATCTTAAATATATACTCTATCTGGATTATATCTTCACAAGCTTTGTGATGTCTGTTTGTATTGTAGCAATTTTGTTAGATTTTTACAGGAAAAACTTAAGCAGTGTTTTCACCATTAGCTGAGAGCCGAGGGTTGAAATATTACTGCATATTATTTCCTGTAAGTTCTCTGTTTATGTATGGGTGTGTAATGGGTTTTTTTGGGTTTTTTTTTTAAGTGTGGATGTATCTCTGGATATCTCATCAATCATGCTTAAAATGAGTAGGCTTTTAAAACATAAATGTCATATCATGTGTTTTTGTGTTTAATTAAACATGTATCTAATCCTACAGTTGTTAATTTGTCAAACTTTCACTGGAATTTATAGCCATCTGATCAAGTAAATGAGGGCTGGATAAAATCTCATATAAGGTCTTGAGGAAGTGCACGTCTAAGAGAAATCTTTATTTCTAATTTTAAATAGTATTCTAGTACCATGTAAGCTTTTGGTTATTCAGCAGTTAAAGTATTTCCTCCCATTTTGATGGTGAATTGCTGTATCTGTTTAATTTTCTTTGGATCATTTCCTGTCCACAAAAGATCTATCTTAATTCTCAGCCTTTCTAGTAAACACTCAATAGATAGGAAGTTATAGCTTCATAATAGACCACATCCATGTGGAAATCTATAAACATCCTTTTACATCCCTTTTTTTTTGAGATTTATTCATTAGTCATTCCTGCTACACTGCTTGCTTTGTGTGGCAGCTCGGCTAGACAGTGCTTGTAAAATAGGAACCTTTTCGCTCTGTCAACACACCAAACTAAAGCTATACAGAGAAGGTGTATCAGTTTGAATGTTAAGGTATTGCATGTAGCCTAAAAAGCAAACAGAATAATGTGATAGGCATTTTTGATGGCCAAAGGAAGAGCTTTGTACAAACACGAAAATTACCTACTGCCTGGGAATATTTAATTTCTTTTTCCCCTCATTATAACTCTGGAAAAGGTTATATCAGGACTGGGATATGTTGGTGACCACAGATTGAATATGTCTAGTGCACAACCTGAAACACATTAAATTTTGTGCTGAGCTGGTAATCCTGTCCATAAGGTGATCAGAATATTTCCCTAGTTTCTGGTGTGTTTGCATTTTGAAGAATATGTGTCTTGACCAATTAGGTCTCTGACTCATGAAGCTTCATGCATGAGGTTCTTGCCGCAGTGGAAACCCTGTTCTGGTCCACATCACAAGCTCCAGGAACCTAACACAGTGGTGAATACCTCTGGGTTTGGGACCCCATGGCTGGTCGGACTGCCTGCCCACTGAACCTGGCATGCATGGTCCTGGTCCAGAGCGAAAATGCCACACCATGGAGTAGCTGGAGGGCTTGTGCTTCCATGCAGCCACAGCCTCTCTTTGGTTTTGCCCCATTATACATCCCAGTGAAGAATACAGGAAATAAAATTATGTCAAGAACATCTGCTCAGTTGAACGTATCTCTTCATTGCTTATGGATCAAGACAAATAGCAATTACCTCAGTCCAGATGAACCTTTTTGTACCTTTCAGCATAATTTCTTATCCATGTTTGATTCAAAAGCTGAGATTTATTTCCAAGGTATTCATGTGTGTGCGTATACATAATATATTAATCATGTCATCATCTGCTTTCTCATAGTCACTGACTTCATTATAATGGCTTCTAGGAGAGACGCACAAAGGTTTCTGCCTGAAGTTGTTTGAATTAAAACTAAGGCCTGAGAACTGGGCAGGTCTTGATTTCTAATTCCAGATACCTCACTGTTGATGTTCGTGTGTTTAATTCCTTTTCTAACTAATTTGGCAAAGTGATGCTGAGGCTATTTTCCCTAAGAAACCTCCAAATCCTGTCAGTTTTGGGGGCGAAAAGTATCTATTTCCTTTCTGCCTGTGACTCCTAATCTCTCTTAAGAGTCCATAAATAAGTGGCAACCTCAGAGGTGGCTGATGTAACTTCTCTGGAGCCCAACAGCATCGCTTTTGAGGCAGTCACGTCCCATTATCTCAGCTCAGGGAATGCAAACATTGATTCTGCATCTCTCCTTTCTCATTCTAGCCAAAGAGCGAAGGAGTGTGCTGCCTTCATCCCAATTGCATTGAGATTGTGAATTCAGCATGTCTGAGGCCTGAGGGGAACTACTTCCCTTCATCTGCTGAATTAATCTGTGGGGTTTTTGGTTTTTGGTTTTGGGTTTTTTTTTAACTATTATTTTTAATATCTGCATGATCTCTAGGAAAACTGACATAGATATCATCTCGGGTCAGGTCTTGTTGTGCTGCTGTGATGCAAACCAAAGCAGATAACTTCTTCAGCCTATATGCCGTAAACCCCAGCTTTCTTTGGAGAGTGCTCTCAAATTTCAGATCTGTCAGCTTTTTTGTTCTTCCCTTCCTGTTTCACTTTCATGCTTCTACCCTGTACAAAATAGCCACTGTATTTCTGCATGTCTGCTCTGCACAGTTGAACATTTTGGGGAAAAGCAAGTATCACTTTCCCAAAACCTTTTGGACAGGTGGTATAAGAAAGGAAATGCCTCGATTCGTGAATTTGAATTATTGACACATTCTCCAAATACCTCAGATTGCCAAGTCAGGAAAGTCTTTGCGATGAGAACTGTCTCAATGAAAGCAATACTTCAGAGAGCTAGTTCTTTCAAGTAGGTAAACCATGGAGATTCATACCTATATACTCCTTTCTGACAGATACAATATTATTGATGAGTTAGGAGCTGTAATGGCTAGACACCAGGTGGCCACCAAAGCCACTCTATCACTCCCCTTCTCATCTGGACAGGTGAAATGTAATATGATGGAAGACTCATGGGTCAATATAAAGACAGGGAGAGATCACTGTCCAGTTACCATCATGGGCAAAAAAGACTTGACCTGAGGAAATTAGTTTAACTTATTACCAATCAAATCAGAGTAGGATAATGAGAAAAAAACCACTAAATCTTAAAAACACCTCCCTTCTTTCTATGCTCAATTTCACTCCTGTGTTCTCTACCTCCTGCCCTGCAGCAGTGCAGGGGGATGGGGAATGCCGGCTGTGGTCAGTTCATAACATGTTGTCTCTGCTGCTCCTTCCTCCTCAGTGGAGGACTCCTCACACTTTTCCCTGTTCCAGCATGGGGTCCCTCCCATGGCAGACAGTCCTCCATGACCTACTCCACTGTGAGTCCTTCCCATGGGAAGTTCTTCATGAACTGCTCCAGCATGGGTCCCTTCCATGGGTGCAGTCCTTCAGGAACAGACTGCTCCAGCATGGGTTCCCCACAGGGTCACAGGTCCTGCAGCAAACCTGCTCTACATGGGCTCCTCTCTCCAAGGGGCCACAGATCTTGCCAGGAGTCTGCTCCAGCATGGGCTTCCCATGGGGTCACATCCTCCTTCAGGCATCCCCCTGCTCCAGCATGGGGTCCTCCACAGGATGCAGGTGGACATCTGCTCCACCATGGACGTCCATGGGCTGCAGGGGCACAGCCTGCCTCACAATAGTCTGCTCCACGGGCTGCAGGGGAATCTCTGCTCCGGCATCTGGATTGCCTCCTGCCCTCCTTCTTCATTGACCTTGGGGTCTGCAGGGCTGTTGCTCTCATGTGTTCTCACTCCTCTCTCCACCTGCAATTGCTCCTGCACAGTAACTTTTTCCCCTTTTTAAGTACATTATCCCAGAGGCGCTACCACTGTCACTGATGGGCTTGGCCAGTGATGGGTCCAACTTGGAGCTGGCTGGCATTGGCTCCATCGGACGCATGGGAAGCTTCTGGCAGCTTCTCACAGAAGCCACCCCTGAAGCCCCCCACTACCAAAACCTTGCAGTGCAAACCCAATACAGGAGCTTACATTTTTAAAAGTGAATTCTGACTCTGCTTGCCCTAAAGTTCGCCGTAATGCAGAGTGTCATGTTGTTTGCATTTACCAAGAATTAGCATTTTTCTCATGTTTTGTGCTTTCCATGATCCAAAAGAAGCACAGCTGGTTGGGGTTTTTTTTCCCACATAGTGTTCCATTTTTATTCCTGCATGAATTAGCAGCCAAAGAAGATTCTGCAAGTCTCCCATTCCCTAGCCTCATTTGGAGCTAGGAAAAAGGAAGCAAATCTAAAGGTAGCACAACTTTGCCACCATTCTTTGCTCTGATATTGACAGTCCTACACATCGTGATGTGTTATTTCCTTAAAAAACTCAATCATGAATGCCCTTTTCCATTTACTTGAATGCTATTCAATATAATAAAAATTGCATAAAGACTCAAAGAGATCAGTATCCCATAATCAGAATAATTTTAAGAAAAAACCCCCAAACACAAAACAAAAGCACCAAAAACTATTTATGAGAAGATTCCTTGTGTATTTTCCATCTTGAAAATAAATGATTCCGCAGCTTATGTTACATGAGTCTATTAATAATCTAACCAAGTTCTGATGAACATGTAGTTGATTAGTATCCTGTGGTACTTCCTTAGCAAAAGCTGAACATATAGCTGTTGTTACAATTATGAAACTCTTGTTCCTAACTGAAAATAATATTGTGTCATCACATGGTTTAGTAGAAGTAGTAGTGAAGGTGGTTTTCATGTGCCTGTATTAACTGCTAAGCTGAAGCTGCCATCAGTATGTTCAGTCCTGTGAAGTTTGGCTGATGTGTTGGAATAGTAATACTATAATATGATTCTATGATACTCTGGGTAATACCTACTCATACTTAAAGATGCTCTGATCTCATGGCACACAGTCAAATATCTGAATTAATCATATATCTGGATCTTACTTCATCTGGAGTGACTGCAGAGCAAGACATGGTGGAGCTGAGAGCAGTAACTCCTGACTTGAAAAATATTTGGTTGCTGAAGACAATGAGGTGACTGTTTATAGGCAGAGCTGTGTGAAGACAAATCTGCAGATAGGAGTTAATGCTGCATACCAGTTTTTAAAATTTAAAAGGAAACTAGTGGATAAATGATAAATGGTAAAGATTATCTGTTTCTGTGAAACGGTTCTTGCTGGTAAGCGTGAAGGGATTTAGCTGTTATTAACCTCCCATGTAGGAGCTCATAACTGATGGTGTAATAACAGTAGCTATCTTGAGAATCGTGTGGCCTTGAGGAAAAAGAGGTAATTGCTTCATGTCTTTGGCTTTCCTTCTGTGCAGTGGTGCCTTTTGCAGTGCTGCTCAAGAATCTGCCACTCAGGTGCAAAGGAAGACAGCCGTTTGCCCTGCAGTGCCTTAGCAGCACAGATCACTATCCCATATTTGCGTTGCAAGAAAAGCCAATGTGGACATTCGTAGGGACACTTTCAATGTGTGACTAATCCCAGAGTAAAATAGGTTCTTACACTGACTGTACAAATGTGTGTCTCGCAAGATGTTCAGATGGGCTTTTAAGACATTATTCTTCTGCAACTACCTGTCCCTGTACCAGGCTTCATAAGAAATAAGGATGCTGATGATTTTAATCTCTATCTGTTTATGAGGCACCCAAAGGTGGTGCTGTTGCAGTGACCTGCGCTTCTGGGGGCTATTTGAGAAAACTGCCGGGAAAACCTGGCCTCACCAAAATGCGAAGTTGTATGCCTGGGATAACTAATCACCTTAAAAAAAAAATAAAAAAAAATTTTAATTTAGAAGTCTACTTCTTTTGGTGGTTTAGAGCTGTTTTGTATAATGTTGAACTCCTTATCTGCATAGTCCTCAAAGTGCTTCATATGCTGGGTGTACTTTGCTAGCTTGGGATAGAGTCATTTCATACCAAATTTAAAGTTGGATTTTATTAGGAGTAAGAGGTATTTGTAACTTTTGCTGTTTACCCAAGATATATACAGTGAATAGTTTTGGGTTTGGGGTTTTGTTGTTGTGCTAGTTCTCCATGTAGCCTTATAGGCACACTGAAGCCGTGAGTTTTTATCTCATGTGGCTGAGGAAAAGCACATGTGTGAAATCCCAGATTATTTGCCATTTTCCGTATTGGTCTTGAGAGCTGGGCAAACACATAGACTAATGGATTCCTCAGATACTTATTGGAGTATTTTCCTTTTGGGGCCACCATTTTCTGTTAGGAACAACAAGATGCTCATGTGCTTTCAGTGGAACCTTGGTGTCAAGAGAAATCTCCCACAAAACAGCACTCCAGTAAAGCTTTTGAAACTGGAAGCTCTTTTCTTTTATGAGATATCTGGCTCAACTTACTAAATTACATGTAAGAGAGCATTGCGTTGCTGAAGTTGTTAGTGCCTTTGGTGACCCCTGGATTATTCTTCCTCTACTATCCTACAAATACACAGCTGGGGGAATTGGCAGTGGGCATATCACATACCACATAGCATCTGGGAGGGGAATGGATTGAACGGCTTGTTCCAATCCTCTCCCTTTTTCTCCTAAACAGAAGTTTGTCAAGGTATCTACACTTGCAAGGAAGGAAACTTCATTTTTTTTTTTTCTTTCTCAGTGAAATGTAACTGAAAACTGCTATTCCTCTGTCTCTGGCACCATGCTCAGGTAATCATTAGCACCTAAATTCCTCACCTCAAAACAGGTGGGCTTGTTTAGTGAGTTGCCATCCTCACTGGTTGCAGAAACCTATTCAAGTACTACCCGACCTAGTTTTGTATGCTCTGCTGAACATGGGAATGCCCAAAGGATGTTATTTTGGGGTGCACTAAGGAATCTTTAGAGTGACCACAGAAACAAATAGCACATTTACCCACTGTTCTGGCTGTTACCAAGTAAGCTTCCTCTCTGAAGCACAAATGACTAATCACAGCTACAGAGAGCTGCAAGGAGGTAAGCTCAAAGGAAAAGAGAAAGCTGACCACCACAGATGTTTTGCAAACTGGGAGCTGCATGGTTACCCAAGTCAATCAGATCACAAATAATGAAAGCTTCTGTGTTTTACATGCATGCATAAATCTAATGGCTGCTTGCAGTTGTGTTTAGCTGTCTGGATTACATTTAGCTGTAGATTACATTCAGAAATACAAATACCAAATATTTTAAATCCTTCTTTTTCAGTCACTTGTGCATACCCCAGACTTTCTCATTTTCTATTTAAATAAGAAACATGATCTAGTTATTTTGCCACATTCTCTTTCATACAAACTTGAAAGAACACGTGATTACTCAAAATTCTGTTGGCTTCCCTGTTAAAGTTGTAAGGCTAAAGCCAAGGAAGTGCTTAAGGATCTTAACTTACATCAAATAGGATTTAAAAACCAGATTCCTAAGTACCTTTTCTGGATTTGTCCCTGAATCTTGTAACAGCAGTCACTGTGCTCATCTTCACAGTCTGCCACACCTGAGAAAGCTACAAATTATTTTACTGTGTGAAAGCATAGAGATGAGAGCAGAAGAGTGCACAAGTTAGAGGGAAGCCATGAAATTACTGGACTGCTTTATACTACCCTGAGGTGAAGTTCCCCCTACTTGTTGCCCAGAAGTCTGGAGGATGGAGGAGGAAGTTAGGTCAGAGCTTGTGTCCTCAGCAACATGGGCTTCCTCTTCAGATGTTGTGCAGTCACCTGCCTTGGCAGAGCAGTAAGGTGAGAGCCAGTACTAGCACTGCTCACTAGTGTTTGCAAAGGGGACTTGCAGCTGGCATATTCTGCATCAGCATTTGCGCCTCCAGAGGGAGGAGTCCAGAAGGGTGTGCCAGCTGCTCTCTCCTCAGAAACCACTTACTCCTCTGAGGAAACAAGCAGCAGCTTCATAGCTGGAATGAGTACGTACCTGGGAGAAAATGGTGGCATGAAGTACAGGATGCTGTAAGTTTGTCTTCAAGAAACTGCTTGTCAAAGCACTCCTACCAACCTATGGGGGCTTTGCCTTCCCATATTGCCTGACCAGAGTCTGGGTTTTTCTTGCTGGGTGATGTTTTGCCTTGTGACCATTCAGGGCATGTGCACACATATTCTAAGATGCAGCTACCCGAGTCTTAGTTATGAGATGAGCAGTGCTGGAAGGACTCTGTAAAGAAGTCCCACTACATCCCTCAGAGAAGATACTGGCTTTGATATTTCCAGAACCCACATACATTTTTCGACCTGATGTTTCTCACTTCTGCTGCCAGCCTTGCTTCCCTGCTGTGGTTCCCACTAGGGACCCATTGTGCAGATCGCTGCTGAACCACCCATAGATCAAATACTACCAACGGTAAGTTGCTTGTGTAGCTGTGCAAGGGAAGAGCGTTTGTAGGGATTTCTTCTCTCTTCTGAATGCAAAGACACTTCCACATCCACCTTCTTCACTGTCCTGCAAGTTCCCTCCAGTAACTGGGCAGCACCACCTGACATTGACTTACACCATGATTACATTTCCTCCACCTTCTATTAAGGACTTTATTCTGCTGCTGGTATGTTTTCACCCCATACTCTTTGCTCCACAGTGTAAAATTTTTTGTTCCTACACAAGGATGAACATCTGATATGCTATCAACCTGCCTTCCAGTGTGTGTGTTCTTTTTAGTTCCTGTCCCATTGCTTGGGGTTTTGTAACTAATGTTTCTACTGAAGTGTTGGAAGAGCAAAGTGATGACCAAAAAAATCCTCTCTAATCAATTTTTTTTTTTTAGAAATTGCATTCCCTTCAGTATCTAAAATGTTCTCACTCACAAGGGGACCATTTGATTTCATAATAATATTGGTATCTGTGAAAAAAATCAATAAATAGATAAAAATCTAGTTAAACAGTCCAGAGCTGTCAGGTGGGCAGAAGAGACTGAGGCTGGGCTACCTTCTGCAGTCCCTGCTCAGAGCCCTTGGGTCTGCCCTGGGGATGTGCATGGGACCACAGATCCTGCTGTCCCCTCATGCACCAGCTGTGCTCTGAGCAATGGTATTCCTCAACTGGGCATGCACCTGCTATGGGTGTTCTCTGGCTGCAGAGCTGCAGAACAGCATCCCTGGCACAGGGTCAATCAACGTGGTCATCTGGAGAAGCACCCGGGTTTACTTTTCCAATATATGCTGGGATTTGCTTTTATTCAGGGTTTGGGGCTCATTTTCTTTCTTTTTCAAGAGTTTACTTTGCCTTGCTACTAAGGTAGATTAAAGGTGAAATGAAAGGTTGCAGTTCATGTCTGAGGTTTCAAATAAAAGGTTAAATGGTTTATTTGTCCCTTTTACCTTTTCAAAGGCCTACAATATATTTTCACTAAGGTTTTGTATTTTATGCTAGAAGAGAATACTTGTGACTTTTTGAATGCAGCTTTTATGGTGGATTCTGTTACTGTCTGAAAAGGAACCTCTTCCATTTTCCTGACAGTAGGAAGCAGCTGTACATGCTTTGCGTTTTTCCCCTGTCTGTGGGAGCCTGCTCCTACAGAAATGAGTGGGTATTTTCCCATTGATATTGTCAGGAAGGGTGATCAGACAAAAGCAATGTTTCCATGCTAGGAGTCCTTAGTGGTTTTGGTCCTTTTGATGTAAAGCAACTGGCTTTGCCCTAGTGAAGATCCTACTCCATAAAATCCCTGGCAACAAGAATGGTGAGTTCTGGATACAAAATGATCACAAAAAGTATGTTTCTCTTCTGTGGCAGAAACTTTGAAATTGTTGGCACAGAGAGATTAGAAGTTAAACACTCTAAAAGATTAGAGTTAGAAACTCTAAAAGACAGAGGGTGTAAAAACCTGTAAGAGTTAAAAACCACACATAGCTGATGTCTATTTGCGTCATGTGAACACTTAACAGCATGAAGTGGGCTTAGCAGAGGCAAAAACACCAGGAACACTGAAGGTCCGGCTGAAAGTGGGTGTAGCACTCTGACGTTCCTGAGATTTAGGATTTAATACCTGTGATTTAACTTGCCCAGCACAACCAAGTCTAAAGTATAGTTACAGCTTTTTAATGCAATGTGAAAGATGAGGGGTTTTTTTTAAGCATAAAAGCTATCATTTTTTTCTTGCTAGTATTCATGTAATGACGGTTTATGTTGTGTCCATGGATGTGTTTAATAAAAATTCTGCAGCTGGTAGAGGAAAAAAAAAAATAAATTGTCAAAGTTCATCTCTGAAAGCACTTTATTGTGGCTTACTGAATGTAAAGGGCTAGTAGATACATTTAGTCATTCAGAGTCTAAAGAGGCTGATATTTCAGTTTTCCCAGAAATCTTGCTTTTTAAGTCCAAAGCTTCAAGAAATGTTATTTGCTGTGTTTTGTGTGTACCAGTAAGTACAGGAGACCTGATAGGACTCTCTGTGCAAGATGCGTCAGCTGGAGCATTGCTGTATTCATCTTCAGTGCCAAGCAACTCCAATTACTCTTTGGTCAGACAAACTTTTTATTCATTGAGGTGCAGTTGTTTGCCAGAGCTATTTGCAGTCATGTGGCAGAGGGGGCACAATTAACACATCGTAAAAATGAATATTTTTTTTTTAATGGTGTATGTTATGGAGATGTAATGAAGCCCCACTGGCAGTGATCTGAGGGCCAGGGTGAGGATGTGCCAGATCAGAGCAGAGTGCTTGAAATTCTCCAACTGGCAGGAAGGAAAAAGTGTGCACGAGAGGGCCCGTGGGAATGGTGTTTTGGTTAAGCAGTGTCCGTTAACATTGTCAAACTGCCTGTCTCGAGCTGTTAAGACTGATAAACTGCCAGTAATTACAATTTAGAAAATCAGCAGCTGCCAAGACCATCACGCACGTCACGTGTCGTTGGACTGGTTTGAAATTACTTTGCTTTAATTAAAAAAAAAAAAAAAAAGAAAGGAAAAAAAATTCCTGAGCCTGCATCTACTCCAAGAATAGCACTGAGTTTTAACACATGACAGTTGGTGCTGGCAGTAGTTATTTTTGTTGTTTGGAGTAGGCTTGCGGGATGCTTTTTTGGAGTGCGTCACTACTGCTGTTTACCTTTTGGGTAACAGAGCTACTGAGATCTCTGAATATTTGCAGCAAATTTAAATAAATAACTGAAGCTAGTGGGATCTCCCTTTCCTTTCCTTGCTTGCCTGTGACACTGGACAAAGACAGAATTAAAAATACTGGTTGCCAGAAGAAAAACTTTTGTGTTTTGCAGTTGATTTCCAGCCACTGTAAAGAAACAGATTGAGTGGAAGGGCTAAGCAGGTCAGGGTAAGAGCTTAGAAGCAGCTTTGGTGGCACGCTACCATCGCTTCGTCTCCTCCCAGCCCTCTCAAACAGCCCATACATAGGAACCGCATCTTAAGGCAGAGCAAATGTCATCCGTTTCCTCCTGATGGAATCTGAATGTAGCCATGCCCAAGAGCTAGCCACGATATGGATACAAAAGTATCACACAGCCATGTAGACACTAGCCTGATGTTTTTCATACAGAGTTTTGCTGTTTGGTCAGTCATCATTGAGTAAGTTGGTGCAAGGTCTCCAAGTCAATGAATGCAAGTCTGAAGGACTCCAAGTTTGAGTTGCCAGATGGCGCAATAAAATATCAATTACATTTTAGTTCACATTTTAGTGTGTTTACCTTTCTGCTTATATTGAGTGCAGGGGTGCTCTCTTATTTTTCCCTCCAGGCTGTGGTTCAAGACAGGTCTTGCCCCATCCCTGGCAGTGTTCAAGGCCAGGCTGGACAGGGCTTTGAGCAAGCTTGTCTAGTGGAAGGTGTCTCTGTCCATGGCAGGGTGGTTGGAACTAGATGATCTTTAAGGTCCCTTCCAACCCAAACCATTCTATGATTCCAGGGTGACATAGCCAACCTCCAGAGTTCCTGCTCACACTCATTGTCCTGTGTGGCTCACCTACCACTGTTTCAGAATTTAAACCAAAACAGTTTGAAGTTACTGATTTTAAACCCCAGTGTCTCCAGTGTAATGTAACCAGCAGGCAAATCAGTTGAACTAAGGTAGCGAAGAATTGCAGCAGAACAGCCTCTGCATCTAATGGATAGGAAAAGCTCGGTTTTTCTTCATCAGCACTCCCCATTTGTATTCGATCTACACATTTACAGTAAGTGATGTCATATATCAGCTTAAGCTAACTCGTTGTGGAATATGGAAGGAGAAATTCCTCATTTCGAATAGTGTTTTAAGTACTGTGAAGCAAGATGCTTGCTTATGAATTGGACAGTATCAGATATTGTCATGAAAACATACTGCATTTCGTTATTTCATCTATGTGAACACTTTACTGTGTCTAATTCTGTTAATCTAAAATTATAAACAAATTATAAACAAACTTAACCTGATATAATCTAATTTTCATTATAGATATAAAATGCTATTATGTTGGGCAACAAATTAGCTGAAGATAATTCTGTCTTTAGAAAATAAGATTGTAATCAACAGATTTATGGTTTAATAAAGTCTCATGATATATGTATACCCTATAGCTTTTAGAGCTTTATTTTCAGTTCAGGGTTCCCATTAGTCTAATTTAGGTTTATTGGTACAATTATTAGGTTTGAGATATGCCTTTTTTCAAAACGAACTGAGACTGTCAGTGTGAGATACTGGTAAGAAGCAGTATGAGGGAACTATCTATGGTGGATTTTAGTGCAAAGCTATTGACTGATGAGATTTAGGGGCAAGGGTATGGAGTGAGAGCCTTAGTTTTGTCCAGAGTTTAGAAAAGGCAGGGGACAGGGAGGATATATAGGGTCCCAACTGGGAAAAGTGAGGTTATTTTAGCCTGAAATAGAGCTTTTGCTTCCCCGCTAGTCCATTCTAAACTGTTATCTCTGGACAGTGTGGTACGGTTTATTAGCCAAGTAGCTCTGGTCTCAACATTTAAAAGTCCAGCAGCACAACTTTCCTAGATATGGATGTAGAGACTTAACTGCAACTTATTTGAGGAAATATTTAAACAAAAGAATTTTAGGTTGGTTTGTTTGCATGTGTGTTTTAGTTTCTGAATTTATCTATTTTTTTGTACTTTGAAACAGCAAATCTGCTGGTTTCTTGTTTGTTTGTTGGGGTTTTTTTTTAATTTATTGAGAAAAATCATGTGCCTGCAGTTTGCTCAGCTTCTTGTCTGAGCAAACTTGTGGAAATAATTAATTAAGCTTGGATAGTAAGCAGACCGTGGATCTGGGTCATTCGTAACAAGTAGGTGAGATTCTGTGTGATGATTTTGTGAAAGTGATGAGGTGTGTATACAGGGCTGTGGGTTTTTAGGTAGCTGGCTGTGTATGATCAGGACTAAAGTACAATACTTTTGTTTCAGAGAGTGTATGAAACGTGAGGATATGTGAACATGCTCTCATTTGAAACCTTCTGAAGGGCTGGCTGGGGAAAGACTGGGATCTCTTACCTCCTGGTTTGTCCCTGTGCTGTTTCAAGGAACTGTAGTCTTCCATAGGTATACTCGGATTAATGCTGGCTAAGAGTCTGTAATTAAACATGTGTGGCTTGAGGAGCCTGGGAAGGGCAGCCCATCTTGGTTATGTGTGTCTGTTGGCAGGAGGGGCACAGCTCAGAGGTGGGAGCAATGGTCCGGGCACTGGCAGCTCTTTCACAGGGGCTGTCCAGCCACGGGGGCTGGGGAAGAGCAGTATGACTGTGCCAGTGCTCAAACCATGAGTGGCCTTTTGCGCTGACAGCACAGGGACACCTTATCTCCAGTATAACTGGAGGTGGCAGGGTGTATGTCAGGCAGCAGCTTCTCTTTCCCGATGCCCCCCTTCACCCATGCTTTTAGAGTAAAGAGAGCATTTCTCTGGTTAAAAAGCCACGTTTCACGAAGACAGGAACCAAGAGACAGTTCATTTCTATGGAGAGTTGCTATAAATAGCTTGCTCTGTTAACATAAATTCTTTCACTAAGTGAATCCTACAAACAGGGTTTTGTTCCAAGCCTACAAAATTCTTTGTATGCCCTTGTCACTTTGTACATGCTTGTTTGGATGCCAGCACTTTCCCCCTCAAAATGAGAGGTAAGCCTGACACTTGCAGGGTGACACTGCTCCATGGATGAAGTGAGGGAGTCGGCCTTCATAAAAAGACCTGTTAACAGCTTTAATTTTTTACATCATTGATAAAAAGACCACAGCACATTTCTAAGGCAAGTAGAGCAGAACTTGCTGAAGTTCATGCTCACCAGTGTTTAAACCTTCAACTGGGCTGTAAGGTTTTCTACTGCCCTGCTCTCTATTAATACTTGCAGTCAGTCTGGGTCAGAAGCTGTAGCTACTGACAGCCTTGAAAGCTTTGCAGGGCTTTTAGGAAGTTTGTAATTGCTCCACTGTGAATCCTAGAGTGAGAAAGAGCTTGCCCAGGAGGAGAAAGTCTTCTGTTACTGCTAGTGCACTGGAAATTCTACAGACATAAACAGTCCCAACTGTATGATATGCATTTGTCACTCTGTAGAACTGCAGCTTTTGATTTTCTTCCTCTTAAATAGTCCTGGTACTGGAAGCCCTGTCCCTGGGAAAAGATTTTCTGTTTAAACACATTTCTGCATTGGCTATCTGACGCTCAGTCCACATCCCTTCCTCCCCTCCATGAAACAGCAGCCAATAAGCTGTTGAAATTTTGACAGAGCTGAAAGTTGTGACCCAGAGGTGTCTGTCTGGAAGAGAGAAGTGATTTCGAGGTCAGGCAGTTGATAAAACACATGTGTTTATGAGGAAGCGTGCTCTCACCTACTTTCTGTCCTTTTTTTAAATGCTTCTCTCTGCTTGTAGAGACTGTACTGGTTTTGCTCCCCATACACATGTATGACAAGGTCAAATACAATTCCCTTTCTTGACAACCTTTCATGCATGAGGTGCTTCAAAATATTTGCTATAGCTATATATCTGCATACGTGCATTAGAAGTGGAGTAAGCAGTGGATGGGCATTTACATAACATGAGGAGAGGAAGCAGACCAAATAAACTGATTATCATCCAAGTATTCACTACTGCTGTGCGTGGTGAGAAGGGCACGTTGGTGTTGCAGGTAGCAGTTCTGCAAGTGCTGTCCAGCTGCAATGCCAGTGGCTTTGTGGGGCTGCTGTAGTCCCAAATTCTGTTGACATTTTGCCATTAGATGTAAGAGTATATGCAAGAGAAATGAACTTCAACATTTTCGGCATGTGCAGTTTAGTTTTAATATATGACTATTCATTAGCTGTTGCTGATGATGTTTACTGTTACAGTCTTCACAATTGGCCCTTGCAGTAGCTCCCAGATTGTGCAAATGGTTTTTGGAGGGGAAATTAATTAGCTGGTTTGCATACTCAAAAAGAAAAAAAAAAAAGTCTTGCCTCTTTGTGGCTCTCAGACACACATCCCTCTTTTTTTCCATAGGATTGTTACGGATATGTACTTTCAGGGATTGTACCATCAGCCTGTGCCATTCATACATTTGCAGAGTTCATAATCGAATGCGTTCGCGGCTGAAAGTGGCACACGTGCTGCTCTGAATGCTCCTTCTCAGATGTCTCCTGCTTCTGGTAACCCACATTCTGCAGCTGGAGGCTGCACTCTGGGCGCCGCATGAATGGCGCGTCTTGTGTTTCAGCGAGGCGCGGTGAACTTAATTCGAGGTCAAAATCAAATGTGACATTTCCTAAATGCACGAGTCCAAACTAGTAACAGCACTAAAAAGCAGAGCCTGTGAGTGCTTTCTGTGTGTTATTTCTCGGTGATTTACTGGGCATGGGGGGGGGGGGGGTTGAATGTGCTTTTATAATCCTGATTACACCTGCAAAACTGAGAGTACTGAAAGTACATGGAAAACAAATCAGTGCCACCTCATCATTTAGGGGTGCAAAAGACTTAGCCTTACAGTACCGAAAATCCACTTTTCTTGTTGCAGGTTGAGGGTATCCAGATTATGGCCAGTGGCCTAGATAAGACCTGCCAGCACAGCAACTCAAATCTGCAGCCTATTGCTCCCTGCTCTGCTCTTCTTCCCCAAGGTCCTTGCAGGCACAGCAAGAGCAGGCAGTGACCCAGATGCATTGCTCTGAAAGTGCCATTTGTTTCCAGCACTCAGCGTGCTGGAGGATTTGACACATGGCTACACATGTATCCGTCACTGTACCAAAATACCCATCTTTGATATTGTAAGGAGTGTTGTATCAGCTAAGTGACTGCTGACAGGCCCAGTAGCTGCTCATACATCCTGTGAGGTGTATGGCAGTGTGGGTGCGTGGGACTCCAGCCCTCTGAACATGGAAGGATATGTTGAGCTGCACAATGTGGAGTTGGCTACAACAATAATTTTTAAATTGTTTTTTGACTGCTTAAACTTTCCAGGCAAGCATTTTGCTATTACACATTTTGTTCTCAGTCATGCTATGAAAAAGAAATAAGGGGAAAAGCCTTTTTCCATTTCCTGGTTTTGTCAGGGAGTGCAGGGCTGTGTTCTTTCTCTGATTCTTCTCACTACAACTTTATTTAAGATTACTTTGCCAACAGACAGAGCTGTTGCATGTATATATGTAAATATGTATTTATATACAAATATATAATGTAAAAATTATCATAGAGCCATAGGTATGTAGAGATACATATATCTGATTCCTAAGACTGGAACATAAAAGTAGTCCTCTCTCCCCTTGCCCCGGCTATAACTTCAATTAGTCTTTTTTCACTTCTTTGTGGATACCAAGCCGTTAGGTCTCATTCAGCATAGCTAAACAGATATTCATTGATATATTCCTTCCTCCCTCCATCTGCAGCTCTCCCCATTATCTCCCGCCTCTGTAGCCATGGACAACACTGGTGTCCCTCAGTCAGGCCAAAGTCTGTCCATCTCCCAGTTCCCTCTGTCTTTACTCTGAGATCAGCAGATTCTTCCTGCATACTATCTCTTAAGAAATGCCCTGTGCTATCCAGACCACACAGTTGAAATTCACATCTAAGCACTCATTTGATTCTTGAATTACTGCAACATCCTTTTCTCTGGCCTCTTCAAATGATAATTCCATCTGTCTAGAATGTCTTTGTAAAAGGAATTTTCCCCCCTTCCTCATTTTTTAACAGTGTAACCTCCCCTTATGCATTCCTCTACTGGTTCGTTATTCAGCACGAGGTGCCCATTTTCATCACCAAAGCCTCTTGCTCCCTCCCTCCTTCCCATCTGTCAGCCAGCTCCGAGAGGGCATCTTTCTCCTCCAGGCACCCTGTGATACTTGTCTCTCCAGCACACAGAAGCTGCTTTCTAAAAAGTGGTTGCAGGTTTTCTTCTGACCTAACCCACCCTGTTAATGTTGGCAGGACCACTTTCTTCTTGCCCTTTAGGTCTGCCTTTTAAAAATACCTTTTTTTTTTTTTTCTGAGACTCAGGCAATACAGAGTCCCTGCCTGAGGTAGCTCACCACCCATCTTTCTCTTTTGGACTGCAGCACTTTGACAAACAGTAAGCACTCATTGGAGGAACTTTAGACATTATTAAGTCTAAGGCCTTAACCAGCATCTCCTGTCATTGCAGGCTTTTAAAAATAGGCTCGACATGCATGGTAATAGCGTTGTAACCATGGCAATGCAAGGAAGGCAGGGTTTGCAGGCAGGGATCTCTTATCAGACCAACTGGCATGGCTGAGGGCTGGACCCGGGCAACACAGGGGTGAGGTTTCAGGCTCAGGAAGGGACTCAGAGCCCCAAAGCATATCTGTTTTCCCCCAGCTGGGTCAGGTGGCGTAATAAAAAGAATAACATAAGTGTGGTTGATCCTGCCTTGGGCAAGAAAGCAGCCTAGATGGTCATTCAAGGCCCCTTTTAATCCTGGGGCTCTGTTTTAATAGGGAGAGCTGATTTCTTCTCTGCATGCTGTGCATTCAAGCATATGCTGATCTTCTGCTGATACCACCAGAAGGTCTCTGAATATCCAGAAACCAGAATATCCTCATTAAGGATCAGCACGGAGGATGTGAGAGTAATATATTGCTCTTCAAGCAGAGGCTGACTTTGTGCAGCAATAAAACACGAATATTAAACAGGAAGCCAATGACACTTCTGAAACATGCCTGAGACAGTAATCCAGATGCTGTTGGGGGATATAGTACAGCCCTTAAGCCTTAGTCTATGCTACTCTTTTTTCTTTTTTTTTTCTTTTTTTTTTTTTTAATACTGCATCTGCAGAGTTGGGGGTGGGGAGGGGGGCACAGCAAGAGAAAAACCAGATTTTTTTAGCCTAGTTTCCTGAGGAAGTGGGGGGGAGGCTGTTAACCCGATGTGTCTGTGCACCAGTCCTCCTCTTTATAACTTTGCAGGCTGTCTCTAACCAGGGAGGGGGCTTCAGGCACAGCATCGGGCTTCCTGGTCCTTTTTTCCGATGCATCAGCTGCTGCAAGGAGATGGGCTGGATGCGGGGGCCTCAAGGGCAGGGTGCCGCGGGCACCTCCAGAGCAGTCGTCCAGTGACTGCGGCAAGCCTTGCCCAGCAAATGTGGCCAGGTAGTGGCCACCAAGGGTGTGGGAAAGCCAGGAGCGCCGGGATGCAGCCCAGGAGGGACTCGCATTGTGAATTTAACATCACAAGCCCAAACAAGGTGGAAATCCAGATTCTTTAGTTTCACCATTCAGGCATTCACTGAACAGTAGCGACATTTTAAATCCATAGAATATTTCAGCAAAATAAATGCTTTTCTGTGGCTTTTGTATTGCAATGAGATTTCTATTAACGTAGCACAATCCTGGAATTACATGAACCCTGTGTTTATTCTGGTTCACACTGGGACACGCACTTTCTAAGGGGAGACCTGTTGTATTTAAAGGCAGCATGAAAGAATAAAGACTTGATCCCACACTTAGGGCTGAAGTATTACGTCATTGCAAAATCTTTTCATTTGTACTTCTAGTGTGAATGTGTTGTCCTGAGAATTTAATTTCCTGGTTTTCATTACGGCAGAGTCTTTTTTGGAAGGCACTCAAGAGCAGGGGTTTTTCTAGAAAGTAGGCTGTCAAAATACAGTGACATTTTGGGGTTGTTCTTTTTCTTTCTTTCCTGGATATAGAACTTACCAACATGTCATCATTAAAATCATAAAATAAGTATCCATGAACTAGCATGAGAGATGGCCCTCTTTTTTTTAAATTTTCCCCACCCTCAGCCCTTCCATGATTCTTCCTAGGTTTTGCAATGATGCTTCTCAGATTTTAAACTCTTATTCCCTTCCTCTTTGTGTTGTATGACAACCAAGGACCTTATTTATTTGCTATACTTGTCTCACTATTAAAATATAAATGCCACATTTTCTGTTCTTTCGTTTCCAGTATTCTTGTTTATTTTGAAATTTCCAGAAAGATATAAAAACAACTTCAGAAAAATGCTCTCCAGAGTAATCCTTTAAAGAGCAATAAACAAACATTGCAGATTGGTCCTAAAGGCTGTGCTTCCTTTCTGGGGAGGGAGGGAGGTGGAGAGAGAGGATGTTTTCTTCTTAGCTTTGCTCTAATCATCCGATCTGGGATTTGATAAGCTCCACAAGTCTGAAGCTGCTGCCTCCTCCTGTCTTCCCCCTTCCTGCCTCTCAGAAGATTAAAGTGAACATGGCAAAAAGGAAACAGTTTATTTTCGGTTCGTTGTAGTTAATAATTGCAGTGCAGCAATTTCATTGTTTGTGTTTTAATCGTGTTGCTATGTTCTTTTCTTACACTGTTTACTTTTTGCTTCATGGGCTGTCTTTGGTACAGAAATAGGTTTACGAACAGCTCACTCTTGCAAAATTTCAGCCCCTTTTCAACATTTTAATATTTCACATCAGGAAATGTGACCACATGTAGGTGGCGTAGCTTCTGCAAAGACAGGCTTTGCCTTCCTCCCCACCCCCCGCCTTGTGGGGCATGATTGCAGACCCTGCCATGCTTTCGTTTCACTCACAGACAATTTTGGAATTACAGTAGCTAGGAAAACAAAATGTACAAAATATGGAGTGATTAATCCATTAAATTATTGCATGTACAAGATATAAATATTATTTGACATCCTCAAAATTAGCTAAATCTGTGGTTTGACTGAACTACAAGAAGTTTTTAGTAATACAAAGGTCCCTTTTCACCCCCAGTTTGTCCTAAGAGTACAGGATATGTGCTGAATTCTTTAAACCCTTAAAGCCCAGAAGTAAATTGGCCAGGTCTTGAGACAGTTTGTTCCCATGTGTGTGTTTTTCATGATTTCTTGTACAGTGGGATTGGCTGACATTATGGGTATTGTTGTATCGCGATATTAGCATATGCTGTATATGTATACTGTGTAATTTCATTGTACATCATGGGTATAACATCCTTAATTACTACCTGTTTGTTGCATAGGTAGAATTCTCTTGTAAGGAGGAGGGTAAAATCATTTATAAAAACTTTTTTTTTTTTTAATATAAAACTCTACATTTACATTGCAATGTAATTGCACTTCTAAATGGCTTCTACTGATCCTGTGGAGTGTTTATACATACTCTGTTTAGCCAATTTCTACTAAAGGTACTTTAGGGTCAATCCTATATCTTCAGAAGAAAACCATTTTCTTCTTTGAGATGAACTGGAAAATCAATTATTAAAACAAAAGCTTCTAAAATCTTATGCTTGCCTTTTTTTCCCTTGCTTTTTTAACTTTAACAGTGACGCGAGTGCTTATTTCTAGCCACAGAAGCAGTTTACTGGTGCCACTGGGATATCAGGCAGGTAAGAGTGTGCAGGCTGAAGGGTGCAGGAGAGGGACGCAGCGCTGGCTCCAGCCACCACATCTGTCCCTCAGCTCCAGGGGTGCTCAGCATCCTAGGAGCCAGGACGCCATCCAGCTCAGAGGGTTGGAGAGTGTAATCTATTTTTAGGACTATTTTTAGACTCCATTCATTTCTTTTAAAAAAAAAAAAAAAATTTAGGGCATAGTACTTCTCATTTTTCTTCAAAGCAAAATGCAAGCACTCTTCCTGCAATTAAGTAAGTAATTTTTCTACTGTTTTGAGAACTAAAGTTGCTGCAATCACATGCTCCTCATACATGAGTAACATTCTCAGTCTAAGTGCATGCTTGGTATTGAGCTTGCTAATAGCTTCCCCTATTGATTGCTCAGCCCTCGTGATTGACGATGACCGCTTGACATGGGGGCACGCAGTTCCAGCAGGGCAGACACAGGCTGGCTTTCAACTTGCAAAGAGATACACACTTGCTTCTCTTCCAGGCAGTGGGATCTTCTCAGAACAATTTCAAAAGGCAAGATTTAGCAATGGGCTGTGAGTGCCATTGCATTTCTCTTTCTGTCCCTTGCACCGTCTCATTGTTGTGCTCCACTTAATCATCGTAACCACTGGCTGTCCCACCAAGTGTTACTTAACACTTCTGGCATATTCTGACTCGTTGCATCTGCCTCTGCTAACTGTACACATCCACACGTTCTGCCTGTATTGGCACTTTCCATGCAGGAGGGCTTGGTTATGTGCTACCTTGATGTTTTCAGGTCCCAGCTCCTTCATGCTTTCAGCTCTCTGCTGTGTTACAAAGCAAGTTGATGCCCGGAAAAGCAGCTGTGAATGTAAGGAAGATTTAATTTAGTTTGTCCTGCTTGAAAGTTGAGAGAGGAAAAAGGTACTAATACCACCAGTACTGAGGTGGCAATATCAAGAAGCTCAACCTGACTGCGGGAGTGAAGCACCTCAGGGAGAAGGAGAACAAGCAACATGCTTTGGCAGGGCTGGAAGCCACAGGACACACAGAACATGGGGACCAGCTGACAGCAGCATGTGTGCTAAAGATAAGTCAATAGATCAAATCTGTGAGGAGACTGAAGTGTTCAGTTTATGATCCTTAACACAATTTGTGGTTTGGTTTCTTTCGTCTTTATGAAAAGTTCAAGCAAAGCATGTTTTTCTCCCGTGCTTCCTGTTTCTTAGAACTTCTTGTCACTGCAACAGTGACTTTTCATCTGAATTCCTCCTGCTCCAAATGGAAAGGGCAGGAGTTTGAAAGATATGTTTTTAGACAGCCACAAGTTTGATTGTGAAGACAAAACATTTTTGGTTTGAAACTACTGATCTACTTTGGGACTCCTTTCAGGGAGGGACCTAGTTATCCTTATTTGCAGCCTGCAACTGCACAAAGCTTTTGAGTAACTGTTATAGAAATCCAGTGACTTTCACATGAAAAAATACAGGATGCCTGTCCTGTAGCCACTGTCCTCTTCCCAAGTTTTGGCACTGTTGCATGGGAGGACGAACCACCAGAACAGTAGCATTTAATCTTAGTTGAGTCTTCTAACGGTGTTGCTGGGTTTTTATCTCAGCTGTTGTCCAAGGTTGTGTCTGGACTTGTTGCAAGAGCTGCTTCCTGTGGGAGCTCCCTCTTTCTGCTGCTCAGCCTATAAGTTTCTCTTAAACTAAACGTTTTATTGTTGGAAAGCTTTCAGATGTTCACAGGATAAGGGGTCTTTATATGTAATCTGGCATTGCACAGTAAAAGATTGCTTTATGTAAGTGAAGATGTGCAGTTCCTTTATAAACTGGCCATATAAAGTCAGTATGCAGGAGGTTGTTTTTCTTCTTGTGTTCATCATTGCTTTTAGAAGGTTTTTGGGGTTTTGTTTTTTGTTTTGTTTTGGAGTTTTTTTGTTGTTGTTGGATGTTTGGGGTTTTGGGGGTGTTTTTGGTTTTAGTAGAATTAGAAATCTTATGGTGGTGGGAATAGGTGGAAAATGCTGCACCCTAGGCAAAAGTGAGCATGCACACCCCCCTGCATTTGTTCCAACACCAGTGTCAGCAGCCTCCCAGGTAAGAGTCTTTACCCTGTCTAAAAAGGTAACTCAAAACTCTGTTACTGTAGGGCCATAGTAACCTACTACAGAAAAATACTTTCTGGACTGAATCATGGCCCAAAATCTACGTAATCTGATGTGTTGTAAAATAAGACAGACTACATTAGAGCACATGAACAAGGAAGTCTACTACTTTGCTGAGTAACCAACGCTTTCTTTACAAAGTGTATCCAGCTCATTTACAGGTTACACATCCTGATCCAGGTATGTTTGTTTGTAAACTGTTCTCCAGCCTGAAAACCTTCATCTTCCCAGTTTTTGCCAAATAAAATAGCAGCCCAAGTACCAGAATGCCTGCTTCTGCTTGAGGTTTGAAAAAACAGCAGCAGAAGCATGTTAATAATAGAAAACTGTCAGATGCTTATCATTATGTAGATTTTCTTCTGTGTCAGAGTATCATAAACTCAATTGAATCTACTACCAATTGAAAAGTATGTTAAGACCACTTATGACTTCAGTCAGCCACTTCTTCCAGCTGGGTGAAGCTCACATGAACTACGACAACTACAACATGTACCAGACCAGAATCCTCTGTGTAACTGTTTTATGCCTTAAATCATGTTATCATCTGTTTTAAATGGTGGGTAAACTGCCACTGGACAATTTTTACTCTAATGAATAATCAGGGGGTTTGTGGGTTCATATCTAGGATTGTTCACGGCGGACTTGATCCAAAGATCCTGGAAGTTGGTGGGCGTTAATGAATTTGGGAGTGCAAGCCTGAGAAAAAAAGTAGTAACTATATCTGTTGTCAGTGATTTCTTTTTTGCCAGTAGTAATAAACTTAATTCTGATGTCAGTATGAACTGACAGAAACCTATCTGGAAGCTGATGAGAAAAAACAGGGGTTGTTTTATGAAGCATGTAATGTCATGAAACCAAACACACAAATAATGTGTGGTTGTGCTACTCACCACATTCTGTTTCACAAAATATTTATTTCTTTACAAAAATAAAGTAATTTTTACACAAGGCTACATAAAAACACTGCTGGTATACATGCAACACTGGGGGGAGGGTATGTTGTTTCAGGTAAAAAACTCCAATTTGTTGAATTGAAGCTGGTGCTGCTTACAGGAAAAGATAATAACCCTGATTACCTCCCAAGACTGTTTTGTTTTTCTTTAAAGTGCCAAATTAAGTCTCTCTGAGATTCAGAGCAACTTTTAATGTCTGTTGGTGTGCTAAGTATTTTACCATGTCTTACCATGTAGGAAGAGATGCTTGGACAGCTTTTGTTTGGACACCACTTCCGTATTGGCAGTGACGTGTGTGTCACAGTCTGGGGTGATGGGATTAGTAGTTGCAGCCACTTATGGGAAGCTGATGCACTTAAATCTAATATTGTTCATTTGATCATACTTTAAAATAGCCTCATTCTGATGGTAAGCAGAAGGGGAGTTCAATACGATTTTTTTTGGAAGAGGTTCTCATTCTCAACACTTTTCCTTAGTCTGAAACCCCTACTCTCCCACTCTTCCCCTGGCTGGAGTAACAAATAAACCTAAATGTTTACTCTATGTCATTCAGTTGGTGCCAGCAGCCTGTTGGATATTGGGGTATGCCTTTGGACACTTATAGCCAACTCTTCCTAACCAAAGCAAATCAAAACCTTTTATGGTAAATTCCTTATGTTAAAAGAACTGTTTGTGAAAACAGACTCATCCAAAAGAAGGGCACCTTTCACAGAGTAGTCAGCTTTCATTCTGGGGTTTCATTTTTCCCAAAAACAGAATCTTGGGAAAGCAAGCTCTCTTCCATTAGTAATTCTGGTCAGACAAATTTTTTGTCACCTCTTCTATTTATTATACTGATTACAAAGAAGTCAAAATTGGTGTGCCTCAAAGCTTATATTCATTGATTTTGCACTTCTTATGCTGTATTCTGCAAAGTCAGCAAAAATTTTCTGAAAAGTGCTGGTCAGAATTTAGACATAAGTAACATTATCCAAAGCTTTTGAGAAAAGTGAATATTCCTCCTACATGCTTAGGTAGAATGAAAATCATTAAGGCTAAAACCAAGCTCTGCACAGACCCCAGGCAGAATACAAAGAAAGAGTGAATAATCTTTGGTTTCCTCTGCAAGCCATGTCCATCCCTCACCCTCAACTATGCAGCAAAAAATGTTCCCTTCCCATCTCCTTCCGTGCCCTACTCTACTCCCAAATACCTCATCTCCTTTGTAGCCAGAGAGACAGAGCACGTTTTGCATCCTCTTCTAAAATCAAGCAAAAAGCTTTTCCTCTGCCACTCTCAAAGTTCAAAAGGTCTTGCAAGGCTAGAGATGTAGTAAATTGTCTCTCTGCCTCAGATTTAACTAGACACTTCTTTACCTAGCCCTCTTGCTTGTTTTTGTCGTACATGGTCTCAGTGGAGTGCTTGGACTAGACTCCTTTAGCATGTATAAAGACAGTTGCTTGGAATCCAGTACCATAACAGTGGAGTTTTTCTGTTGGTTGAAACTAGCACTGCAGCCAGATAATCAGACCTGCCATTCTCCAAATCCTACATCTGCCTCTCCATCCTTTCCTCCCTTTTTCCCTAAGTGCCAGCACAGTTTGGTTTTTGTGGTTTTTTCTGTTGGTTTTTTGTTTTTTTAAAAACAAACCAGTTTGTTTTCGTCCCAATTGCTGCACAGGCATTTGTGCTGGGGTGAGGAAGACAGGGAGTGCTGTTGGGGCTGCATCCAGAAGCTCCATACCAGTGCCAGGGTGAGCTCAGCCCCTTTTGGCAGTGGTGCCAACCCCTGTCTTTCAAGTATTCATGGGACCGGCAGTGTGGAGTACAGAGTTTCACTTATTTATCACTTCTCTGGGGAAATTATTAAATCAGTCCCTTGGTGTAGAAGAAAATAATGAGCTAATCCAGAGTCGAGGTGCTATTGGATTGTTTCAGATCTGGCTCGTCTCTTAAGCTCCTAACTTTTCTGCATGCAGATGTTATCCAATTAGTTCGGAGGCAGAAGTAGAGTTTCTTGACTTGAGTTTTTCTTTCCAGGCCAAATGCCTGGCAGCTAGGGAGGGAAATGGATGGCACTGGAATAATAACCACCTTCCCTGAGTTTGAGCAAAGCAGTTAAGACCCATCTATTTTCAATGTTTTCAGAAATTCTGCCAAGCTGTACAAAAGATTTTGTAAGAGGAAGGGGTGTTGGGGTTTTCTGTCTTTATTCCTTGATATGGCCGGTTTTTTTTCTCAACTACTAAACAAAGCAAGCAAGCAGAGAAAAGATACTTTGGTTGTAGTTTTGTGATTAAAAATGTATGTTCCTAAAATCTTTCACAACAGTCTTTACATTACAATTGTAATGATTCTTTTTTTTTCCTTCTCTCCCCACCCTGAACCCTCCACCCAAAATGAAGCCGAAGCCTTATGAGATCAGGCATCTGCTTGCTAATCAGGATTTAGAGCAGTGAGATCCAGTTGCCATGTTTTAGAGAAGATTTATTTGGTTATTCCCTAATAGAAATTTTATTTTCTTAGCTGCTTTTCATGTAACAATGACCAGTAAAAGCAATTTGACCTAAGAAGCCATTCCTCCTTACTTTCCTGAGGATGTCTACAGCAACCTTCAGGAGAGGTGCTAATGCAAAGATCTGTGGCTTCTGCAGCTGAGGCAGGTTTCCACAATCAACAATACAGGGCTTGAAGTCATCTATGTATAGCTGTAAATTTATTCATCCATCAGTAATTCGCAGATACCTCTCTCATGGAAAATTCAACCATGTACTTTGGGGGGAGTGGGAATTTAAAGCAGTTCAAAATCAGCCTGGTTGCACTGCAGTGGACACCTGGGCACTAGAATTTGTGTAGAGTTAATGCTCCCAAACCTGAACACTAGCAGAATCACAACTCCTCTGTCTTCTAGGAGTTTACAAACTAAATGTTTTAACATCATTGTTAGTCTGCGCTCCATAAGTTGTTCTTTCAAAGATTTTGCCTCAAGGAAGAATAAGGAGTAGCTGTCATGTGAAATTTACTCAGGCTTGGCAAAATGGTGGCATTTGTCACTTCTGCTCTCCGTCTTCTTCAAACTGGCCCTAGTGTGTGTCAAACTGGATATTGTGTTGACTTACTTCTTCTCCCTCTTTGTTCTTCTAGAGAATGCCAAGTAATTAATATAGTCTAAAAATGTAGTGTGGCACAAACCCTTTTTTATTTCTTTGTGTAGTTTTCATACAAGGAGGCTGTGAGAGCCTTAAAGGCATCATATTTCAAAAACAGTTTGTTAAAGCAAAATCACTAAGAGATATTGGGTTGAGCAATTTTTTTAGGGCTGGATCTAATATAATTGGCACACTTGCTGTGTGCTGCTGCGTGTTTCATGTTGTTGACCTCATCTCGCTGAAGTCTGAATAGCGATCGTGTCAGTGACAGTGATGTGTCTGAGCAGTCTGAAGGAGAACTGCAATTATTTTAATATTTTGTATAATACTGGTGGAATTGAATAGCTAGTTGTGAAGGTTCATATCCAATTACCTCCTTTCCTAAACCAGAAGAAATTTAGTGGAAGAAATTTCTAAACAGTGGAAGTTTAGCGATAAATGCCAGCAGAGTGAGAAAGAACTATCATAATTCGTGGTGTTCCGGTCACTAATTTTTCCTTCCCTTTCTCTCTTATTTTACAGGGCACATTTTTGAGCCATTTTTGAGGAAATGTGGTGAATGTAAACTTGCTCTGTTCGGGGGGAAAATTCTGGTAAGTGGTGCCGTCTTGATCAATTTTGGTTTTCAGTGAGAATTTCAGAAACATTGTTTTAGCTTTTTTCAGTTTAAATTTTTTTAGCTGATGGGAAGTACAGAGACATAGTTGATCGGATGTGTTTTTCTTCCTCTGCTGTGGAGACTCACAGCATGAGAAGCATTGACAGAAAACAGCATGCTAAGCCTCAGGGCGAGGAATGCAGTTTCATTTGCTCCAGTGGCATCTGCTTATTGTGTTTGTAGCCGTTATAATCTGCTGAAGAGTGATTGCGCTAAAACCTAGAGAAGGAACGCAAAGGCCTAATTTAAAAAAAGGGGAAGAAAAATGCATGCTAGTAGTATAATAAACTGGGAGCAAAAATAATGTAGAAGGACCACATACCACCCAAAGTGGTGAGGGTATCCAATCATTCTGAAATCTTTCCACCCATTCTCAGAATGTCAGACTGGCACACTTGCCACATGGAGCTATGATGATTTGCTTATGCCTGATAGTAGCAGTTAATGCAGTTAAATGTTCCTGTGTGTTGTACCAGTTTTCCTGTTCCATCCCACAAAGACAAGCTTTGCTGCTTCTCTGGCTGTTCAGTATGCAACACTTCTAGAGGCACCAGCTTCCTACAGACTTCGGGTCCTACAGTGCTACGGCAATGCGGCACGTTGTCTGTGATGTGTCTGTGCTGCTGAGCTGCACTGCTGTGAGGAAAAGGAGGCAGAGAAGAAAGCTAGCTAATTAGTGACATGCCCAAACTAGAGCAAAGTAACCCTGAGAAAACTCTTCCAACCTGCAAAAAAGCAGCAAATCTGGAGCAGTTTGTAGGCGTATCTTGCTTTTCCGCTAGGAAACTGTCAATACGTACAGTTTTGGCTAATGCCAATCGATCACAATCACCCTTGGGGAAAAAAAAGCCAGCAGAAGATTGTTTCACTTCTTTCCCTTGGCCAAGCAGGATATTGGACTGGTATTATTTCTTCAGGCAGTGTGTGCAGATTGCCGATGAAAACTGGCTTATTCTCCACTGGCAGAAGACTTCAGAGTTGGATAGCCTGCAGGGTAGAAAACTGAAAATCAAAGATGAGCTCTGTGGGAACACTTGTTCTTTTCTGCCATTTAAAAAAACAGATGTTGTTACATCATACACGAAGAGCTGGATTAGCTAGCAGATGTTTAAATGTAGATCACTTAGCCTTCTGCAGAATGTATACTCTTAGAGGTAAGATGATAGCCAAGATCCGAATTTTACAAAGAAGTTGACCAAATGCACGACAAGTCCTGGGCAATGGTACAATGGTAAACCCTACTGCAGCTCATTCTTTTAAGCAATTTTCTCTCTTCAGTTTGGCTTTTCTGACCATTGTGCATGTTGCAAGCTTGCACCTATATCCATATACTGGGAAATATTAACAGCAATTATTTAACTAGAATTTAGTTGCAGGGCCAAAAATAAGCCACAGACCACAGCATGAGCTCCTTAGTCCATGAGGTTTTGTGCTAACTTCTGTTAATGCAAAACAGGGTAGGATCTATACCTAGTTTTCTTTTTGGTGGTAGTAATGATACTTTGCTCCTAGAAGTTACCCTTACAGATCAGCTGATCTGTGTGTGGGGTGTGGCAAAATTATGGTGCTCACAGGTTAAGGAGTAGAGTCATAATTCAGAAATAGTGGTGCCATGTAGCACCAAGGAAGAAATCAAGAGCTTTGATTTTCAAAATTCAACTGGCTAGAAGTTCTATGGCTTCTCTGGGCACCTGTTTCCTTGTCTGACCATCCTCAGAGTGAAAAAGTGCTTCCTTGTTCCTTCTTGTTGCTCATTATAAGCCAGTGTGGGCTTTGCATCTTCTCTGCCTGTGAGAAGAGTCTTAGAGAAGACCCCAAAATTGGGGAAGCTACTTCTTGTGAATCCAAGGAAATGCGGTGTCACACAGAGGAAGTAGACTTGTTAGTGTGGGGGGAAAAAAACCCAAACCAAAACCATAATGTTGTTCACAGAGGTTCTTGGGTGATGTTTCTCAACCCATGTTCAGAATTGAAGAACATGGCTGCTTCACTTGGTTGAATCTCAAAACTTGGGAAGAGGTTAGCTGAGAAACCTATGTTCGTGAGAACTAGCTGTTTTCCTGACTTGCCTAGATATATAAGCCAAAGAGAGACACTTCTCACTGCTGAATTGTGAACATCCTGGAAATTTTTCAAGCCAGTCTGAAGCTGCATTTGTACCACTCCATGCTCCAGGATTTTGCCCCAGAATTCAATATTGTTTTCCTGGAGGCATTATAATACGTAAACAGACTGCAAATTTTGCTTATTTGCACAGCTGTTCCTTCCCCTCTTCCCAGTTCAAACTGTTTGAGATGATAGAATAATCAAGAACCTTGAGTTTCTCATCTGTAAAGATCTCTGAAATATCTCTGACCCCACTGTAGGTTTGCCTATGGCATTCCACATTCCCAGGCAGTTTAAAAGTAAATACAAAAAATGTAAGACAAGGAACCAGTTTTGTCCAGTCTCTGTCCCTAACCCACTGATTCCAAGGACTGGACATCAAGAGAACATTTTGAATTCATCTTGACACAGCAGCTGAGCTCTGAGGCTCAGCAGTTATTTATTCATCTTGTATCAAAGTCTTAGAAAAGGTCATGCAGCCTCCAGATCAAAAATTCATAATGGATTTAGGAGCTGATTAGGGAAGTATACTTGAATGCTGGGAAGGGAATCTTGGCTGAATTTAAAACTCCCTCAGCTAAGCTGATGATATCTTTCTGAGCAGTGTGAGAAGAGACATCTTTTGAATGAGATTCCTGTAAAGCAGCCTTGTGGATGTCAGAGCAGATATTTGCATGCCACTACAGGTTTGACCTGTCTTGAATTGAGCATAGCGTTTGGCAGGCTGTCATGAAACGGACATCCTTCCACATCAAATACTTACACGACCTCAAGGAGTCCCAAAAAGCATGGCTGACGTAAGACAGAAAACCTTAGTGTGATGTGTTGTATTTTTTTCCCTAATCAGACTGCTTTTTGCCAGTCCAGACTGCGCTTAAAGCTCTTGCCTTTCATAGGAGTTCTTTCTATTCCCAAGCATGGCTTTTGATGTACAGTATGGTGTTCTTTCCCTGTCCATATAGACCCTGTAGGTGGTCACAGCCATCAAGATCAGTGGTGGATCAAACTGTGAAATGAATAGAGAGAGGGTCTGCTGTACTGTAAACCTGGCCTGCATCTTTCTGTGCCAGGTGTGCCACTGTGTGCTTGTCCTCTTCCCATATATTTTCTCTCTCCAGGAAAGCTGTGAATGCTTCAAACACAAGTCTTGAAGCTGAATGTGTACCTTGAGGCCTGGAAGTCCACCGCTCTTTCCAAACTGAATTTAGGCAGGGATACCTCCCCAAATGGGGCCTTTCAATGTTTCAGCTGAAATTTGAGATGCTCTGCTTCTATCTGCACACTCCTCTGTAGATCAGAAGCAACTGCACATCTTAAACAATGGGTTCAGCGGTTTCTAGTTGCTCGGATATATCATGGAAGATTTGGATTTCAGCTGCTAAATCATGAATCTGGCATTTTATTTGAGGGTTTGGGCGTTGGGGTTTTTTTTTTCCCATTAAGGACAGTCAGATTTTTCTCCTGTCTTTATTTTAAACAAACAAGTAAAAAGCAGGTGATGCCTGCTTTGATTTTAAGATATTATGTAAAATTTATTTTCGGTCTCTTTATGCACATTAAATATGTTTGCATTTAGAAAGATTGTGATGCCCTGTCCATTCCTAGCTGTCTGATTTCTATCATACAATTATTTACATCCTTGATGTCTACCAAAAATGTTACTGAATTTTTCTTGGTGATCCTTCACACTTGTCAAGTTTCTGACGTAAAATATTATAGAACAACTACATATTATCTGCAGAGAACTTGGAATATGGGCTTTCATTGCAAAAATAACCTGTTGTTACTTTCACTTTGTTACCTGTATTCTGCCATGTAAGACACAGAAAAAGTTTTGCCGGAATCATTAGCTGTTCTCTGCAATTAGGGCTGACCTGGTGCTTTTTGGTCCTATTTCTAGTAGCTTTTCGTTTTCCAGAGTCATTAATTTGGGCACTGTTGTGCCTCATAATGTTCTGTTGCATATCTTTGTTATCTCTTCCTATGGTCTGAAGATTATCATGCATCCTTAGGAAGGAAAGTATGTGGAAATGCTTGAGCATTTTAAAGTAATCATGGGATTTACCAAGATTTGCTATGCTATGCTTGTAATTCCTTCAGGTTTAGTCTGTTTCTTTTCTTCTGGTCTAGTCTATGCGAAAGATGTTTGTGTTGGTGCTGTTGGGTGTAGTAAATGTTAAATCTGGTCCATAAGACTCCTAAGGAATGTGGCTTGTTCCCTGCCCAGAACTGCATGTCTCCACTCCCAACTAGGTTGGATTTAGTCTGCTCTCTTAAGAGATGTGAAGCATTGTCATACTTGCATTCAGTTTATTCAATCAGATAACCTTACACAAAGAGGTTATGTTCCAGTCTCCTGCAGAGTAGATCTTTGTGTCTTCATAGAATCATAGAATCACAGAATCATACAATAGTTAGGGTTGGAAAGGACCTTAACATCATCTAGTTCCAACCACCCTGCCATGTCTGTCATTTTCCCAAGTGCTTTCCTACATCTCACTGGTAATCCATTTAATACAGCTGTTGTTCTTTCTTTTTTTTTTCCATGAGGTTGAGGTGATCCAGTTGTTAGAATTGCTCAGCAAAAGAGAGCTGGTCTGTGACCATCCATCTGATGTCCCTCTTGCTATAGCCATGGGAGAAGAAATAGGGAAGGACAGTTAAGACAGCAGATGAAGCAGAGCACTACATGTAGCTGTACCTCCCAGCTTTCTTAGCTGGCTTAGTGGCAAAGACGTTTGCAGTGGATCCTGACATTACAGCAGCTTGATGATCCATGGTAGGATTTTGCAAGTGATGAATGAGTTGAGTTTGTTGTTTTGTTTTATTTTGTTTTGTTTTAAATCTAGATAAGACGCCCTCCAAGCGCACTGTTGAACGAAAAGCATTAAATTTGAAAATACGGGTGTTGGTTTAGGGAGTGTTACATCAGCTTTGCTCTTTTCTGCATGTGCATTGGTGCAGTTGACACAAAAGCTCCAGTTCCATCACACTGGCATGTTCTCATACCTTCTGTTCCTCTTCCTCCCCTTTAGAGAACTGAATAAAAACATGTATGTGATACACTGCAGGGCCATCCAACCCATGAGTAGTTCAGATTTAGATATGGAACAGCCTTGCACCTGAGTTCACGTCCAGCTCTGATCATTTAGTATTAAAATGTAAATGCAGCTTGGAGCAGGTAGGTACCATTCAGCTGGTAGTGGGATCCTAGGGTGTTGTAGGTGGGATCTCCAGGGAATTTAGTTGCTAGGAAGCATCACCTCCTTAGTGAGCTCATGAAAACAGAGATTTATTTTTTCCGAGGTTAGTAATTTAGTCATGTTTGGGAGTTTTCTGCAGAGATCAAAACACAAAGATTTTTCCTTGACACCTTGCAAGTTTATAGTCCAAATCACAACCACAGCACAAAACTTCTTGTGCTGTTCAAGGGGTGGCCAGAAGCTTTTAACATGAGCACGTTGCTCCAGTTTCCCATACCTTGTTTCAGAATTAAGTTGGAAAATTTTGACTGACATCATGCCAAAAATCCAAAATGGCAACAAAGCAAGGACAAGAAACACCTCCCGGTAAACATCCAGTATGGACAGCATTGCCAAACTTGAGTTTGTTTGTGCCAAGTTTATAATCAGGCAGCAACAGGGTCTAAGTAGGTAATGCTCTCAACCTGCAGCTAATGAGCCCTGCAGCACAAGGAGTGAGGGACGCCGCAGAGAGAGGCAGGGCTCTTACATGGTGCCTGTTTTGTACGATGCGTGTGTAAGACAAGGATCATACCTGAGATTACAAAGAATAGAGAGCATAATTTCTGGGCATCAGATAAGGCCATTTCTGTGGATAAGACTTATTAAATGAATATGTGTTGTAGTGATAGATACATCTATATGCAGAGTTTCAGGTGTGTGTGTTGTATTTTTGTAGTACAACCACAGCACTGCTTTACTTCTAGTATTTCTTTTATGAAATGCAGGGGGAGGGAGGGTTAATGTAATTCTCTCGACATTAATTCTGCCTCATCAATACTTCATGGATTTAATAGATTTTAGAGCTACAATCATTTTGGAAATTATTTTATCAGCCAAGTATAGCAGAGATTGCTGAAACTAAATGGAGGACAGAATGCATATGTGTGTGATATAGGATGTTGTGGTATCAAGAAGATTTAATTATTATGGGATTTGTTTAGGAGATTTCTCTCTGCCTTTTGTGAAACTTCATGTTGGGCACTAAATACCCTGCATGTAGGCAAGTTATCTCTTCAAAAACAGTTCGGTACGGATCTCTAGGCGCAAGTGTCTGTTTCACCTCATAGCATAAACACACTGCTCTGGTTCTTCATCTCTTACTACGTCTCCCTCTCGCTTAAATGCTCATCTGGCACGAACATAATGAAACTGCATATAAAGGAGCATGAAGAAGAGGGGAGATTTCACTGCAGATTACCAAAGCTGAACATTTTTGGACACCGAGTTATTTATATGAATCAGTTTGCTAAGCTCAAAGATAAAAGGAAGCCTGGGACACAATCCAGAAAAACCAAGAACAGAAACTAGTGTGAAGATCATGCATTAGTGCATGTTTTGAGAATGCCTGCAGTGCTGTAGCACAGTACCCATTTCAAAATGAAAAGTAAGATGGGAGGATCTTGAGGGCTGGTGCTCAGTGGTGAGGGAGATTGCTGCTTGACGTGTTACTCTCCATCAGCTGAGGTGGAAAGCTCTGACAGGGAGCACTCTGCAAAGTCCTGCAGGAGCCCTGCTAGCAATGGTGAACAGCAGTCATGGGCTCCGGGGGGTCCCACACAGCCTCCACTGGTCTGGAAGAGTTAGCCGTTCCCGAAACATATTATCAGGGAAATCACCGATGGCGATATTTAAGTGAGTTTAAATTCATGAGAAGTTTGTGTTCATGCTGAAGGTATCACTCTGAAAACCTCAAAGCTAACAGAGGTTTATACAGCCTTCTAGTAAGTAATGTTTTGTCCTTGTGACCTTTATACCTGTTCTCCACCCACCTAGAGAAATATATCTAAAATAGCAAGTCATATTGCTCCTATTGTTTTTAGGGAAGAGAATATAATAAATGATTCAACTGTGTAAATGTCATTTCTGCCCATAGTATTATGAGACAGGGAGAAGTCTGCTTTGAAATTTTCCCTCTGGCAAAAGCTTGAAAAGCTTTGAAGGTGGTGTGCATCCTCGATCATGTCATGCAACAGCAGTAGTGAGAAATATAAAATCTACTAGCTCAGTCTGCTAGGATTTTGAATGCTGTGCTGAGTACTGAGGATCTTGCTTTTCTAGTCTTATAAGGTGGTATCTAGTCCTGTAACAACCTTTAAGACTGTATTGATTTACTGACATAAGTTTTGCTTTTTTTTCTATCGAATTGCATTTCTTAGCTTATATTTTGTTTTGCGCAAAAATCATGATAACTGAAGCAAGTAGCTTTACAGGCAGAAGGCTAAAAATAGAAATAGCATGAGACTTTTTAGATTCTTTAGAAAATTCTTAGTGAACAATATACATGGATCCTAAATGTGATCTGAAATGTTAACTACTTTATTCCCTGGTCAACAAACCTTCTCATTCATGCAGTTAAGATGCTAGTTAGAAAGACGACTATGTGGAAAGAAACTGCAACTGCACACTTTGGAAACAGGATTTCAGGTCGTTTCTTGTCCTCTTTAGCTGCTTATCAAAAGTTAAAAGTTTGTATTTTCTTCAGGGGGACCTTACACATAATTATGGTACACTATGCTTAAAGCTAGTAGTTGCATCAATGCACCAGCACCTATTGCTGTGATGGGTGCTGAGTTTAGTTAGCAGTAACTGGAGTGTATCATCAGTTTAGGAAAGTCCTCATCTTGCTATGGTATTTGTTGATTGTGTGTGACACTTAGGAGGTTTTGTCCATTCTTTCCGCCTCTGTTAATTCTGCAAAATTAGGGCATTAGTCTCTCTTGGCATGCTGTTTATTATCAAACATAATCCCCTTTTTCTCCCATTTCTTTCCATTTACATCCTTTAATGAGGAATATTGAGGCCACTACATGTCTTTATTCTTTTAAGACAGAGGCTAATGGAAGATCCATTACATGAAATTGTGCTCTATCTATAGAGCAGGGTATCTCCAAATACATCTGTAGACATATAGAAAACATAGAGACTGACAGCTGAGACTGACACTGTAGACTTCTCATTGTTTTCTACTAATGGTGATCATGCCAAATGTGTCAAAACACAGAGAAACAAATTTGTGAGTGAAGTGGCGTATTTTTTGGCTGGGAAGACAATGCAACATCCACAGTTCCTGTTTTTAAGGTATCTTTTATGATCATTTTGGTATCTGGCAAATGCCTTTGCAGGGGCCCAAGATCATTCCACTTGCTTTTTAAAATGTTTTGCTCTTGAGTTTTGCCCTCTAACTGACTGTAATTATACAAGGAGGCTTAGTTTGAGTCTAACCACTAGCTTCCCTGTATGTCATTAAACATTGCTGGGGGATTAGCATACACAGTTGTAAATGACAGTATATATATCTTCATTTTCTTTAGGGGATTAGGCCGTTTATAAGCCAAATGTTTCAGATGAAAGAGAGAGAGAGAGCATTATTCAAAGCTGACAAAGCAGAAGGAAAGTTTGTGTTGAATTGAAGGGCTGCTTGCAGCAACCTTTTGCTCACCCCAAGGAAGTAAGAGCATGCTGAAGATGCAAGCTGCATTGCTAGTGTAAAACAGAATTCTTGCATGTTGATACTGAAGTATTCATCATTTCTGGGATAGTGTGGCATGTGCCTTCCACGTGTGTGTCATCCTCTGCATGTGGTGTAGATGTTATCTAGAAACACTTATTTGCAGAAACTTGTCTGGTCACGCGTGTGGAATATGCCATTGACTATTACCAACAATGGCAAATCTTGCACGTAACTGTGGCTTCTGTCTTGCCCTGAGTGGTTTCACATGGTTTATGCTCAGTAAAAGATGTAGCACTCTCCATCTAATATCTCTTGCAGTAGTGTGCAAAAGGACTGTGTTTTGCATAGTATGCAGAAAGCAGCCCACCTCGAAGATGTTTCAGAAGGTGGGTGTTGGGCAGAGCTCTGAGAAAGGAGCTGTTTCCAAGCAGAGAGACCAAAGCACTGGAACTGCTCGCTGTGAACAGCTGGGGGGCTTTGGGTAGACCTCACAATCAGATGATTTTGTTACTTTACTTTTGCCATCCAGTTTAGGTCCCCAAACTTACATCTGCTTTTACCCATGTTTTTATTCATGTGTGATTTGGGTGAATGTATGTGAGACCTGAGTTTTAAATTTTGTGGGAAACACAGACCTGTTACTCTGGCGTTGCAAAACCCCTTTTACAGCACCTTTAAGTTTCCAGAAATCAAAAGAAAAATACGTTTTCCTTTTGAGGCATATATTTAAGACATCGGTGAAAGTCATGTGTATTGCAGGGACTTTTAATTGCTGTATTAAGTGTTTCTGTTGCTTTACATTAAAGTTTCTGTTGCTCTATTAAATATTTCAGTAGTTGTATTTCTGATAAAAGAAATAAAAAATTCCTAAGCTGTGACTTTTAAGTACCTCTTCTTCTCTAAGGAAACTCTTCCTCAATAATATGAGAGTACCAGTCTAGGCCATCATCCTGCTTCAGCAGGCGCTGTAAGAGTGCTGCTGTGTAGAGAATTTTTGTCTCAAATTCTTGCTGCTGCCTCGCTTCCACTGTAACCAACAATTCTCATGGTATTTTTTTCCCCAGAGTATTTCTTCTCTTTTTTAAGCTATCCGTGAATATAGTCAATGCCTTGCAAGCTACTTTTTCTTTTAGACCTCTTAAGTCATATCCCACTCTTAAGGGATAAATTCCAGGAGCTTTATGGTCTGTCGGTAGGCTCCTCCGTGTTGGAGATGCTTCTACTTGTCACACAGACAAGAACTTTCCTTACTATTTAAAACAAGGAAATAAAAAAAAAAAAACCCGAAAAAAAGGGGGAAGGAAAGGGAACCAAACCCTTTTCAAGTTCCATGGTAGAGGAGGAAGACACCCTAGGCACAGCTAGCAACTGGTTGTATAGTTTCCTCAGGTTGATAACCAGCTCTGCTAGAAATCTGTTCTTTGATGGACAGTTCTCTAATGATACTGGACAGGGACAGCAGCAAATTTAATATGCTTTGCAAGTCAGGGGTGGTTGAAGCACTGGAAAACTGTGAAAGTCTAAGAGAAATCCCCTTGGAGCTTGCTTTGTTTGCTCGCAACTTGCCCTTTCTTGCGTTTAGCCAGTTTGAGTCTAGGTCAACTGCCCTGGGCTCATCTATGTCAGCGGAGTGGGGAGTGTGAAGGGAGCTTTTTTTTCCTCTTTCTATTTTTCTTTTTTTTAAACCCAGAACACATGAGCAAAATAGCAGGCAGTTCACCAATGAAATAATGACAGTTCACACAAAGGCTGTTGGTTACGGTGCCACCGGAAATCTTGGTCGGTTTGCAAGACATAAACTAGCACGAGACTCACCAAAGGTACTTATCTGGTTATTCAGCAGGTAATGCCAAATTCTTTGTGTTAACAGACTTGATTGTAGCTTAACATAACCAGCAATCTCCAATTAAACTTTGTGTAATTTACAGAAGTAATTCCTTCTCAGGTTGCATGCTGTTTTCCTGCAAGAGTCTGGAAACATCTAAGCCATCCCAATCCATTCGTTAAATTTTATAGATGTTGCTCATCTTATGATTAAACAAAAGCTTGAAAAATAGGATTCTTCAACGGAGCCCAGTTAAATCTTTTGCAAAGTCTCTTTAAAGTGTCAGATACAGCTTGCAAATAGCAGAGACTGACACTGCAGATTATTTAAATCTGTATGACATCATCAGTGAATAATTTAAAAGACCATTTATTATGTAAAAGTATTCAGTAACCAGTGGAAGACTTATGTGTGTGAGAAATCATACTTTCGTGTACTACAAGTCATCTCATCTGTGTTATGTTTGTTCTGGGTAGAAAACAGTATCTGTGACTGGGAGCCTCTTCAGGGAGCTCATCCACAAATCGCCACTGCTGTGATTTACAAGAACAGCGTTGTGAAGCTTCTTGAACCTTTTGAGGCTTCCTGCTTCTTTGTTGGTCTTTCCAGGGCTAATGTAATTTTAGCTACTTCTTAGCAATTAGATTAGGCACCGGCAATTTCCTTGTAAAATTGCCTGAGCAGGTCCTTTGGTAAACTGTAATTACCTTGTGGCTCAGGGGCATTTGGCAGGATAATTAAACTGGACTTCAGTGCCACAAGTAGGTACTCAGTTAAATGCCACAGATCTGCTCAGGTGCTTGGTTAAGTTTCTATATACTTCATTTCTGTCATGGCCATATGTGCCTTCTATTTATGGTTTCTGTTGCAATCTATGCATTGTTTGTGCTGGAAAATCAGAGTTCTGGAATATAAGTACATTGAATGGTAAAGCACTTGTATCTCTTATCCCACAAATGTGCCGATATTAGAAGGATTCATGTTGATATGTGCCATGTCTTTCTTAGGTATTTGCTTTAAAATAATACCCCTGAGTGTGTTTATTTAAAAATAATGTTGTTTTAAATTAATACCCCTGAATGTTCAGGGATTTTAAGATAGAGAAAAGACAAGAGTTAATAATTTCACAGAAATTAAAACACACAATCTTTCCAAATAAGCCTGAGAAATGTACAAAACTGGCAATTACTTTTTCATGCCGGGTCTGTATTAATTTTGTGTTGCATGACACATCCTGCTAGGTCTTTGTGCAGAAGAAACCACGCTAACCTCCTGCCCCTTCCCCTGACAACCTCATTGCTTTCCGACTGCCTGTGTCTGGTGCCCCTGCAGCTATGCCCTTCAACACAAATGCACCTTTCAAGATAGATAGTTTCTTGAGCTTTATCCTCTTCATTTCAGAGAGCACAGAGAAAGCAGAGTGTTCATGTCCACACAAAGACATACTCTTACATTTCCAACCAATATTCTGATTGCTAAAAAAATATCCATGGATAATTAGTACTGTGTATGTAGTTAATAGATTTAAAATGAAATGCCACTGGTGCTGACAAAAAACTTGTACTAGGTTTTGTTATGGCTTTGAAGAAAAATCTTTTTAGTGAAAGCTGTCTGTGAGAAGGGATATTGTCTTTGTGCTGCCAATGACAAAAGAGAAGCCAGAGGTGCAGTTTTCACAAAGGGTGCTGTAAATCTTATTGTTTTCACCTAGATCATAGGGTTTCCATGTTGATTTTAAGAAAGCAGCCCTTCAATGTAAGCAGGCGGGTGTATCTTCTTATGCACAGCAAAAGGAGCTGGTGTGCCAGCAGTCTTGTGGCTGAGATAGGAACCTCATCTACAGCTTCCTAGTCCATCATCCTCATCATTAGACAATTCTGCCTTCTAGGCAGACAGATTACCTCATATTTTCATTCATTAATGATTTATCAGACAGCTCCTCCCCTAAAGGCTCATCTCCTCTGTTATATTCACAACCCACACACAACCAGCAACATGTAGCTGCCAGCTGGCACTCTGGCATTGAGTGCAAGCTGCTAGCCCTTTCTGCATCTCCTGCTGTCCCCTCCTCCCCTTCCTTCCCAGCTGCTCGGCTCACCTGCTTGATTCTCTGTGTCTTGGATTTCATCAACCCATCAAGTTTCCATGTGTCCTGTTCTCCTATCCCATCTCTCCAAGATGAGGTGACCCCACTTGTAATCATAGAATCACAGAATGGTGTGAGTTGGAAGGGACCTCAAAGATGATCAAATTCCACACCCCCTGCCATGGGCAGGGACACCTTCCACTAGACCAGGTTGCTCAAAGCCCCATCCAACCTGGCATTGAACACTGCCAGGGATGGGGCAGCCACAGCTTCCCTGGACAACCTGTGCCAATGCCTCACCACCCTCATCACAGGGAATAATTTTTTCCTAATGCAGCAGTGCTTGTGGTTTTGTTCTGGAAATAGTAGCCTCTCAAATTACAGCACTTTTTGTTGTGAGGGTATGCTCAGGGGTGACTTACATTTTAGTTCCAGGTAGAATAAGTAGAGAAGAGGGAGTACTGGGGAGAAAATGAGCGAGCTGTGTCTAAGAGCAGGAAAGTGTGGGTTGGCTTCAGTTTCAGGTTTTTCTATCAGGTGCTTGGCACAACAGCTCTTTTGAAATCCTTCTCCAGTTTTCTGTGCGAGAGAGTGATTATTATCACATTGCTAAAGATTAACTCTACTTTTGGTCTCTGTTTTGCTCTCAGAAATCAGGCATGCTCTGAGGTCTGGGAAAGGGAGTCCAAATTAAATCTCATGATAAAAGGGGAAAAATCCAGATTACCAGCCTCCAGCTTGCCCATTGCAGGTGGGTTGCGATTGAGAACAACAGGGAGACAAGGGCTGAAGGACATGAGGAAAAAAACGAAAGTCAGGAGAAAAGGAATAAATGAAACTCCCTTGAGTCATTTATACATGAATATATAACTCTTGAGTGCTTAATCTATGCTTGGCAAGTGGTGTCTGATAACGAATTTTCTCTCTTCCCTCTTCCACAGCCTCCTAGCACCTTCAGAAAGGGCATGTGACAGGAATAATAAATCATATTATTTTAACAGGCTACAATGGAAATTATGGATTAAAAGTGCTATAGATGCCTCAGTAGAAAGAAATGGCTCTGCCTAGGATGCCTGAAATATATTGTTACTCACACTGTTTTCAAGAACTTCTGGAATTATTCAGTGCCCTCCACATACTACTTTGGCACAGCACTTTTAAGTAAACCAGTGTTAAATTCATCAGGGTCTTGGTGCTCCTACCACTTGAGGACAGCCAGGGCCTGACAATGGGCAAGCTCAAGCTTTGGGGGAAGTCTGGATTATCTTTGCTTTAGGTCTCTGAGCTGGAGCTACATGCTGCTGTTTTAAGGAGAGAGCTAGAAGGAGTTCAGGCCAACACATGTAGTGGTGTCGCTGTTCTGTTGCATGCAAGACTAATGAATTTGGATGCCTTTGGCTTTGGAGGGGAGAGATGTGGGCGAAAACTGTAGGCACTTGTGTGCTTTGGGCAGCCAGGTGTCTGGAAAGCCAGTGTCAGCTGAGGGTGTAGAAACTCTTGCTCCTCCTTGACCTCCCTGCTGCAGCCAGAGGCGGGTTTCAGGGCTCCCTTGGGGCATGAGTGGGAGGCTGTGTCAGGGCTGTGCTCATGCAGGCTGAGAAGAGGGGTCATTGTACAATGACTCAGGTCAGAACAGGGGGAAAAACAAGAAAAAACAAGAAACTTACTTCAAGGGGTAGTTTGTGAGCAGAACAGGGACTGGAGACATGGTTCTTGCACGTCCCCAAACCCCATTGGCTGCTGCAGGACTGGTGCATCCCAGAACTGTGGATGAGGACAGCAACCAAGCTGGATAAAGCACGTCTTTGACTAGAAGGTGTGTCAAAACTTCTTTTAGGTGTCTCAGTAAACCCTGTCAAACTTGGCACGTGACTGTCAACAGAACTAAGGGCTTGTTTGACCTGGAAGGTGGCCATCAGTAAAGCTGAGTGTAAATTTACAGTACCCAACTACTTCATAACAGTTCCTGGAATATGGAATATGTTACCTTGTGCATAGCATGCATGAAGTGTGCAAAAAGTTGCTGTTGAGTAGAGAGTATGCACTGAATTTCCACCTACTGCTAACTGCCCATGGTAAACCACAATTTATCAAGCAGTTGTTTGGCATTTCTTGCATCCTGTCTCTTAGCTTTACCACTTGGATTAGAGCACAAGTTCTGAAAAAGCAGGAATTTGAACCATGCCCTTTCCCTGCAAAATGTATCCATGCTTTTGTTATGTCAGTGAATTGTTGCATTTGTCTCTAGTTTCTAACAGGAGAGAGAGGAGGATTTTGGTAAGTGCAGCAAGTCTACATATGACCTGACAGAATCACAGATTACTGGGGTTAGAAAGGGCCTCTGGAGATCATCTACTCCAACCCTCTGCTCAAAACAGGATCAACTTATCTCGTGTCCAGCTGGAGATTTGAGTATCTCCAGCAATGGAGACTGACCTGCACATCTCCTGATCCTTGTTTGTACGTATAAGGTCCCGTACAACATTTTCCCTTGTCAGCCCAGTCACCTGTGTTAGGAATGAATCTCCTGGATTACTTGATCCCTGCTGATTTGGGTTGGTATTTTCAGCCTTTTCTCATATTTAATGTACCTGTGGCTGCTACTTCTTTGTGCAAACTGTTTGGTTGTTTTCCATGATTAAATCTTCAAACCCCCTCCTGAAATTGTGTCCTGTAGAAAGTAGTTCACAAAAGAAGGCTAAGTGAACCTTGTACGAAAATGAAACATGTAACCCACCTAATGTGTTGGGTTTTATTTCCTCCCCTTTTCTCACGCTTAAATGTAAAATAAGCATTATACTGTAGGAACCAGGCAAAGGCTAATTTGCCTCATTTGAATGTGAAAAGGAGCCCACATCCTTCCTGTGCCCTGCAAAGAATGCAGAAAGACTTTACAGAGAAAACAGATGTACTAATATGTATCCCTTGTTGGGGGTAGGGGGAATCCAGTGTGCTACCTTTATAGCACTGTTGAACTTGCAAGAAAGCAAAAGCACCAGCATACAAAATATAGTGCCGGGAAGTTGACAAAGTTAGGACTGTTTGCTTTTTCTTAGGTTTATGCTCCTGGCATCTGAAAAACTGCTCTGAAAAAATATATACAAAAGAAAACATGTAGCCACATTTTTCACGCTCAAGAAAATCTTCACTGAAGATGGTTAAGTGCCCAAATGCAAACAAAAAGCAGAAGCTCCAGCCCAGCCTTAGGGAAATCTGCATTTCAGAGGCAGTATTGCCTTGCCAGAAGAGTAGACTACTGACATTATAAACAAAACAAACATAACTTTCTGAAGTATCCCTTGATTTTAGTTCTACTTTTAATTCCCCTACCTCTCTAACACATTAATACGAAAGAGCTAGTCCTGTCATCTCACCAAAAATGCAGGATATAGTGGGGTTTTAATGGTTTAATGTTTTTTAATGGTTCTCTATCTTGCATGCTACAGCAGCATGGAAGATAGAGAACAAACGAACCCTGGATGTTATTTCTACAGCTATGTGATCCAGTTCAGAACACTATTCTTTCCTGACCCATCTGTTCATCCCTTCCCAAGAACTTTAGCAATGAGCTGTCGGCACTGACCAGTCAGCTTGTGAATCTGTTGGTGCTCAAAACTCCCCAAATTCAGCAACCTGTCTGATGCATATTTGGCCTTCTAGCAGAATACAGTCTGTGCCAACTTTTAGCTTGCAGATGGAAGGTAGTTGCATGTGGCCATTTATAATTTATTATATACATGTATTGTTAGTAACAGTAATAAATAGGGTAAGTGTAAGTGAATGCTTGAAAGTTTCCTCTTAAAAGGCTACCTCAGACTTCCTAAATTAAAAACTGGTTTTGCAAAAGCAGATAAGTGAAGCATAGCAGTCAGTCAGTTTTTTTGTTCAGAAGTGGTAGCTGGGTAACATCCATGGATGTGTGCAGTGCTTCGTGAAGGTTGTGCTGTTTCCCTGATTGCAGCACAATGGCAATTTTCTTGCAGTCTGCAATACTGAGGTTCAGGACTACAGCAAAGACTCTTCAAAATTGACACTTCCTGCTTGGTGTACTGTTTGCATCTTCGCAAAGTGTTTTAAAACTATGGCATTGACACACAAATATCCAGTCATGGACAAGACAGGCCCAATAACCTTGAAAAGAGAAATTTTAAGCCCACTTACCTAAATCGCTTACATGAATGTGAATGCAGTAGAACAGCTTGAGGTGTTTGAATCGCAGTTTATCTGCAGGATTGTGTTGTAGGATCAGGGTAAATAAAATCCTGGCCTTGAACTAATGTCGTTTATTGGAACAAACATCTTAATGCAGCACGCTGCAGAAGGAAGGAAGCAGAATAGAAATCAGATCACTTTCGTGCATTATTTCTTGTAAGTGTAGTCTTCTTACGTACGGAATACACATTTCCTGTTGTAAAAATATTGTAACAGCCTGCAGCAGCCAAACAACAGATAACCTACTGTCGCTAAAAACTAGAGTCCAGATGGAAGTGTTCAAAGCCTGCAAAAGATTGGATCTCTCATGGTCTGAAAAGATAGTGAGTGTGAACTACATAATAACTGCTGTGATTGTCATAACAACTGTAGCTTTCAATATGGAAGAAATAATAAACTTCGACTATTCATACAAATGGCAGTGTAAAGGTATGAGTGCATTTGGTTCTTGCTTTTTGTTTTGTATCATCCATGCATTTAGACAGAACCATGTGGGTATCTCATCCTCAATTTTTCATGTGCTTTAATCTTAGACTGCAGGTGCTTTATTTATCTCTATCTACAGTAATAGTTTTGTAACCCTATTCTGCAAGTTGTCTCATAGCACCAGTAAGTCCCAGCTGCATTAACTGCACTATCTCTGTACTGTGATAACAGCCACGGAGGTGGGAATCCAATTTAATAGCAGAATCATCAATCATAGAATGGTTTGGATTGGAAGATAATGTAGTCCGACAGTCCTGCCCTGGGCAGGAACACCCTCTACTAGACCAGGTTGCTCCAAGCCCCATCCACCCTGGCCTTGAACTCTGCCAGGGATGGGGCAGCCACAGCTTCTCTGGGCAACCTGTGCCCATGCCTCACCATCCTCATCATAAAAAATTGCTTCCTATGTCCAATCTAAATCCACTCTCTTTCAATTTAAAACTGTTGCCCCATGTCCTGTCACTGCAGGCCCTGCTAAAAAGTCTTTCTCCATCTTTCTTACAAGCCCCCTCTAAGTATTGAAATAAGATCTCTCTGGAGCCTTCTCTTCTCCAGTCTGAACAACCCCAATTCTCTCAGCCTTTCTTCATAGGAGAGGTGTTCCAGCCCTCTGGTCATTTCGTGGCCCTTCTCTGGACCCATTCCACAGGTCCAAGATCTTGAACTGAGGACTCCAGAACTGGATGCAGTACACCAGGCAGTACACTACCCCAGAAGAATGGAGTAGAGGAGGAGAATCACCTCTCTTGACCTACTAGCCACATTTCTTTTCATGCAGCTCAAGATACAGTTGTCTTTCTGGTCTGTGAGTGCACATTGCTGGGTCATATCTAATTTTTCACCCACCAGTACCCCCAAGTCCTTCTCCACAGGGCTGCTCAATTCCTTCAGCTCCCAGTCTGTACACATACTGGTGATTGCCCCAACTTGACTGCAGGACCTTGCACTTGGCCTTGTTGAACCTCATGAGGTTCACAGAGGCCCACTTCTCAAGTTTGTCAAAGTTGCTCTGGATAGCATCCCTTCCCTCAAGGGTATCAGCTGCACCAATCAGCTTAATGTCATCTGAAAACTTGCTGAGGGTGCACTCCCACTGCCTATGCCGTTAATAAAGACATTGAATAATAAAGACAGTACCAGTACCAGTACACACCCTTGAGGGACACCACTTGTTACTGGTGTCCATTTGGACATTGAGCCACTGACTGCAACTCTTTGGATGTGGACATCCAGCCAATTCCTTGCCCATCGATCCATCAAATTTGTATCTCTCCAATTTAGAGACAATGATGTTGTATGGGACTGTGTCAAAGACCTTACAGGAATCAAGGTAGATGGTAATTTTTTATTTTCATTAAAGCCATCTTCTTATTCCTAGTATTAGAAAAATATTTCAACCATACTATTGCATCTTGTCAAATGCTTTAAAAAATAAAACACAACAGCATGAGAATTCAAAGAATTCCTTAGGACAGAATTATTTTTGATCAGCCTTTGTCCTCTGACTTTCTAGAGTAGCAATTTCAAAGTTACCTTTCTGGATGGTTACACAAAGGAGCAAGACACCACATGCTCCAGGGACTAAAGTATTTGATAATTCTTTATGATTGGTGCTCTTAAAGCCCTTATTCCTTGAACATTACAACATTTACACAGGTCCCAACATAGCTGAAAAAGTTCTGCAGTGACTGATGATCAGCCAAACTGTGGACCACACTTTGTGGCCATGGTTTGGGAGCAGGTCACATGAAGGGTGATAAATGAAAAAGGACTGAAGTCTGTTTTTTTCTTTAGGTAGGAGTGGTTTGATGTTCTAGATGAAGTAGTTTGAGTGGCTGTAACGCATGATCGCTCTTCTTTCAGAGACCACGCATTTTATGGACATTCAAAATGGTAATTTTTATCTCTTCATTTTGGTCAGAGAGCAGATGCAGACTTTTATTGTGGTAGAGTGACCCACACAACTAGCTGCAGAAAAGGGAAGCAAGAATCCACCTCTTCATAAAATTTTCTCTTTTTGGAAGCACTCCAGGCACACAGAAAGAGGAAGCCTTAAGGACCTCATCTGGGTTTTACATGCTACCATTACAAACAATCTGTCTGCATGAACTGATGGGGAGCTGAAGGAATGGGAGAAAAGGAAAATCGTGAGTAGCAGAGGTGGAAGCCGATCTTAGAGGAGATAAAAGAGGGTGGAGGGCATGAGCTGGGGATTGGTTTCTTTGTTATGTTTTCATTATATAAAGTTGAGGGACAAGGCACATTCAACCCTGGCATTTTCCCTTATGAGTTCTGAAAAACTGTACCATTAATGTGTGGGGTTTTTTTCTCTTCTCCCTTTATGCAAAAGTTATTTCAGAAGCAACAGTGATCAGGTAGAGAAGAAAATCTTTAGTTCAATCTTTTATTCTCAAGATAGTCATCATGGCTTCCTTGATCTGGTTTCCTACCATAATTCATCTTCCCATGGAAAAAATATCCCCAGCATCTGTTCTTGCTATCCCTGTGAAGAAAAATCAGTGTTGCCTCCAGTTCTCCCTCATCAGACTATACAGCCTCAAAGCTGCTAGAGATCAGGCATTTAAGCAAGTGGCAAGGCAGGAAGGTTTCATCCTGACAATCATATTGCAATCAGGTCCATGCAGTCCCCTAAATTTTAGAAGAAGGAGAGAAAGGAAAGAAGAGCAGTTTGCTTTAAGGTGAGTGAACTATGTTAGGAACAATTTTGAATGTACTATGGACATAAAGGACTGAATTACACTGTTCCTGGGGTTTTAGATTAATGTTCTCTATAGAACAGATGTTTTGTGCATGTTCTGTGCAAAGAGCCAGTTATACATACAAGTCATGTAAATTTAAGCTATAAATTAAATGCTCTGTATACATCCAAATGATACTTTAGAAATGCTTGTCTTGGTTCTCCCTTTCTTGGACAGCATATATTAGTTTTGCTGCTGAGAGGTGTGTTTGACTAGGTTTTGTGTTGTGCTTTGTTTTCTCTTACTGCTTTCTTCAGTGAGGAGATTGGGTAAAACTCTTTTCTGGTCTCTGTTGAGATCAGCACATTCGATCTGCCTGCGTCCAAAAGAATTATGTCAAAGCAATTGCCTGTATTTGTTTCTTAGTGTGTTCTCCAGCAGCACCGTCGCTTGAGGGTTGAACTGGAATACATTAAACTGGAATTGGGGCAGAAACTGCAGCCAGCCTCAGGTCAATGATGCTTCTTGAGTTTTGCGAAAGTGACACTTCTGGGGTTCATTACATTAACTTCCATAGCATTTCTGCATCTGCATTCGGTGACTGACAAAGGCAGATGGGATGGTTAGTCTCACGTTCTCCCATTTAGTTCTTTCTCTGTGTGTCTGGAGTAAAAGGACAATCCTCGCATCTGCCTTATTTCTTAATATTTCAAAGAGATTTTTTAAATCGATGTATTAAATCTGTTTGCTTTTATGTAGTTTCCATCATTTCCATTTAGGAAGATTACCACAGTTACTTTATCTGTAAAAATACATTTGTGGAGTCTAGCCTATGCGATCCTTGTAATGGTACATCTTTTGACATAAGCAAGCCTTTCCAAGGCTTAAGCACACAGTTACATGTGTGCTTAACAGAATATCCTAATGATGTAGGATGTAACTCGGGTTGTCCCAGAGGAAGAGGGAAAAAATGCATCCAGGAGGATGAAAAGTATTAAGATGCAAAATTGCATAATTCAAAGTGTACTTTAGCAGTCTCCGATTCATCTCATATCAATAGCTCTGAAACCTTGCTCTTGATCAGCTTTCCCAAACTCTTGCTCTCTTAGTGATTAAAGAATTGCCAATCACAGTTTTGAGTCTTGAGATCTGTTGATAGGAATACCAGGTATAGCAGAGACCAGGTGGTGGTGTGTCTGTGAATGCATGTGCACAGACATATATACACCCACTTGGACAGGCCTTTTTCCTCCCTAAAATTTTCACAAGCTTTCTCGCTTTAGTTCAGTCTGCACAAGTTTTGTACTACAATAGCTTACTTAAGATGGGATGTTTCTCTTATGTTTGTGACATTGCACTGAGATTTTTCTGTGCTATGTATGTGTGGTTTTGTGGGCATCACTTAATGAGTGATTCCTACATGGTTTTTTCCCACCTTTTGGATGGAAAAATATCTGTAGGATCATAATTAAATATAGTTAAATGTTTGTGTGAAATAATGCCTTCTAAATCTGTGGAATGGCATATGTGAACCAATGCTGAGCTCAAGTAGTTGAGATTATTTTATCTGTTTTATTTGCAGAATTTACACTGCAGCATTCAGTCATAAGTGGGTTCATTCTAGAAGCTTAAAATGAGCTGATGCCAGAAACTGGCACAAATCAAACACTCCCCAACCTTCCCTGCTCCTGCACATTGACAGGATTAATACTTTCTGGCCAAAGGCCCAGGTTAAGACAGACAGCACAGACAAAAGCTTGCACTGCGTCCTTAAAAACCACCAAATACTGGCAGGCTGTGGGATAAAGCAAATTCAGTAGCCAAGGCCCCGCCACTGATTGCATGGTCCTTAGGAGCCCACCTGCCAGACCCCATCCTTGGGACACAGAGGCAAAAGTTTTCTTGGCACCACCCAGTTCCCTTGGCAGGGTGAAGAGCAAGGACAAGACAAATGGATATCCCAAGGGAGCTGGGAGATGCCTGTGGGAGCAGTTTTCATGTCCACTTCATTGTGGCACTTACCTGTGGCACTAACTTGTTTTCCTGAAGAAGGTAGCTAGTCCATCAGTCCATGCCAAAAGTGTGAAGTTGGTAGAGGAAGTATCTGCCAGGTATGGAGGACTCCTTCCCTCAGCCTGATTCTCTGAGGTCACCTTCTGTGGCTGGGGGATCTTGGGATGGGACCCCAGGCAGATCCCTAGGACGAGATCCCAGTAGCAGGCAGCAGATGAAGTGAATTGCTGAAGCAAGGAGTTGCAGGTGCTCTCTCAGTGGCAGAGCTGTAATAACCCCCGTCGGTTTCCCAAAAGTTGTTTCATTGCCATCTCAGTGCGAGGAGCTTTGCAGTGAGGTTTTGTGTGGAGCTAGGTGCTGGAACTTTAGAGGTGGCTGCCTGCAGATCCTGCAGAAGATGGACAGTTGAGTGTCATCCATACTTAGATGGCACCCCAGCCCCAAAAGTTTGGGATTTCCCCTGGAGATATTTGTAGGCCATGAGCAGGAAGGCTGCTGGGATTACTACCCTGAGAGGGGAGGGTTTCTTAATGGAAACACAAAGCACTGCCTGATGCAGTGACTACTCACGTGACCTCCAGCTTTACGCAGACAGTAGATGTCACCTGCAGGAGCTCCTGCTTTGTACCTAATAACCCAAGATGCATGGGTGTGTATCCTTTTTGCATCAAACACAGTTTTTTTCTCAACTTTGCAGAGATGGACAGTACATCACAGCCTGTGTTGTAAAGGGTTAATTGCTGGTTAATTGCCCATAACAGATTATTGCTGAAAAGGCAAAACAAAATTGCTTGTTCACAGTCTGGATTGGATTAGTTTCCAGTTTCAATGCGTTTTCCACCTTTGCTAGATTAGAGCCCACTGTTATCAAATTTATTCCCTGTATGAATACTCCTATACTGTGAACAAAATAACAAAATTCCCTTTAGGCTTTTTGCTTATAACAAAGCCTTCTGCTACCCAGTGTCTTCAGTTCTTTAATCTCCCTCCCCTGAACACTCTTCCATTTTTTCCAACACTTTATTTGAAAAATGAAGCAGCTGAACCTGATATGTTATTCACAGAGCACGGGATCCAGAGCCAAATACAGCACCACTGTAACCTACCTACTCATCTTTTGATTTTCATTTGTTTGTACAGCTGAGGCTCGCATTAGCCCTTTTGGCCACAGCCTTGCGTGGGGAATTCATGTCAAGCTGATTGACACTCAGGACCCCCGGTCTCATATTCAGTCTCTGCTTCGGAGGATAGAGTCCTCTCTCTCCCTCTCATCCTGTAAGTACAGCCTATATTCTTTGTTCTATAAAGATGATTCTGTGCTTGGCCATATTAACACCTAAAGTGGTTTCTCCCACTTTCTACAGACCCCAGTTGCTCTGCGTGATGTCCCCAGTCTCGTATCTAAACATAATGATTTAACTTTAATCCAGGTCACTGATAAGGCTATTAAATAGTATAGGGATACCTGTAGGAACCCAATAGGAACCCATCTGTTTGCTGATGAGTAGTTTCCCATTTACAGTTACACTTTGGCTTCCTTCATTTACCAACTTTTTAATACATTTAATATGATTGTGGACTCAGAAGTGACTTCGGTGTAAAATACATATGAAATTTGTACCTGACCTCATAGAGTGCACTCCACTTATGGAGTCCTGCTTTCCATGCACAGATGGAAACACTTCATACAAGCTTCAAACCATTCAGTTTCTTCATAAAGATGTTCTACAGAACAAGTCAAATGACTTAGCCTTCTAATACTGTCAACGAGGCTGCCTTTGTCAAATGAGCTTGTAATTTTTGCAAGAAATTACTTCAGCATCGTTTGACAGGATCTGTTTTCCTTAAAGCCAAATTGATTGACTTTAGATATAGAGCTTTTTATATAGATATATTACTATACATATATATTTATATCATGAACCGAGTCTTGTGTTGGTCCTATGCAAAATACTGGCAACTCAGCAAACTGGCTTGTAATTGCTTTCTTAGATTGTGGCCCAACATGACCCTTCCTCCTGCCCCTGGTCGTTCCCCAGGGGCCCAGAACTGCTTTAGATGCAGCAGTAGCAGCTCTAAGGCTGGTTCTCTAAAACCTTCTGAGATAAGTTTATTTCTAGAAACTAATCTGAAACACCTAATCATGTATCAGCTGCTTAACATCCCCTCTCCAGGGGCTGTTGTGGTGGGAAGTTATTTCATCATCTTTGTAAACAGGTCATCCAACCTTTTACCTGTGTGCTAATCAGAAATATTTATTTAGTAACTTCTGCTGCTGTCCTGTTGTTGTGAATGATTCTACTACTTTTATTGTTCAGGATTTGTCTTTCATAATCTTCTTAGAAACATAAAAAATTATATGTCTGATTCTATCTGCCTTAATTTTTTCTAGTATCTTGTTCCTTCTTCTATGTAATCTTTATTTTAGCTTTTTTACTTGTTACTATCCTTTCCCCTTTCCCCCTTCATGTATTGGTTTTGTATATAACATTTTATATGTTTTTTCACTTCCCTGGTAAACCCAGCTGCTGAGTTTTTTCGTTGTGTTATTTTTATCTAGCTCAGTCTTCTTTTCATGGTTGTAACATTGTAGACATTTAGGAAATATCTTAAACCATTCCCAGATGTCAGCAACTTTCTGCACGTTCTGTCTTCAGCCTGATTTGACTCCTGTTCACTATTGTTTTGTGACATTGCCTCTCAGAAAGTATGCACTATGATTTTAATTTATGCCGATATGAAGAGCGTATGTTCATATATTGCATAAAATGTTACTAATCTGGATTTGGTTACAGACAACATTAGTTATTTGCACAGAAAGTGTCAATCCTTTTCAGTCTAAACAACCAATAACCTTCTGGTTTATGACCATTTCCTTCCTACTGAGACCAAGTGTAGAGCAGGGATTGTCTGGTTCCTCTGCTAAACCGTGTATGACTCACAGGCAGTTCAGGTGTAGCTACATCATACGACCAACGGTAAGTTTTGCTTCTGCCAGTACTGTAGCTCCTGCCTGTTGCTGTCTCTGGCTGAGTCAAGGAACATGTCAACAGGTCCTGCTGCACTTGGCCTGGTGGGGTGGCCACTGTGGGGCTTAGGGGTGTGCAGTGGAGTTTAGCTATGTCCCACAAGCTCTTCACATTGTGATCATTGTCGTGTGAACTGCTCCTGAATTCTACATTCCCTTTGATGCTGCAAGGCCTACATTGTATATGACTCATGTAGTTAATTGGCAAGAGCTGTAGTTCACAGGGTTAGGAAAGCCGATCTTTCCTTTAAATTAGGAGTTTAGAGCTTGTCATTTTTAGCCTTTTGGAAAGTACATAAGGTCTCCAGCATAAATAACGCAAGGGATTTTTTTATACTTGTTGTACACAGGTGTAGAAGAAGCCCATCATCTTGTGCTCTGCAGCAATTCCAGTGGTCTGTAACAGACTTCAACTAATACCCCACTGTAGGTGTATCTTGATTCATAAAAACGAAAGATTACTTACTTCCAAGTTGTCAGTCACTCAAACAGATACTTGTGACATACAGGACCTGTCAACTCCCCTCTTCCATTTGGACTTCTTAAATTGTCTACAACTGTTTATTTTAGCATTCTAATAATCTAAATGTAGCTATTATTTTTCAGGAGCATTATTTTGCATTGCTACTCTGCACGCAGAGGGTTATCCATTTTTTAGATGCTTGTAATTAGCATATAGGCAACTGAAAAGAGACATCTTCTTACAGCCTCTGCTTTGGTGAATGTTGTACTTGATATCATGGTTTTGTGCTGAATGTGCTTTTGGTTGTTTATTTAACTTGACTCACCCAGCCACCCTGGCTTACAGAGTGTGCATTCATTCCCTATCAAGAAGTCACTTTTCCTTTACAACGCAAATCTGATGCCTGTCCCCTGTGCTGTTCACTAGTTGTTAACTTCAGCAGACTTCAGTTCTTTGTCCTTTTGTGCTAGAAAATGGAGAGGAAGTGCAGACGGAATCTCCAGATCTCCTGAATTGTTGACAGTTGTGTAGTCTGCAAGGTGTATCAGAAAACAGTCACCTCCAGGGAAACCCTGCCTGTCTGCTCCAGATTACCATCCAGTCCTGTGGTTGCCTTTGTGTCTTAAATACAAAGAAACAGAAACCTCTGTTGACTGCCTCTTCTTCACACACTGCTCTTTTTATTCTGCTGATGAGGATGGTTGGAGCCATCCTCGGGCACTTTGGGTCAGTGCTCTACAACTGCTCTTGCTCAGAGAACCAAACTGGGAAGGGCATGCAGGCAGTGTGAGGGGGAGCTCAAACACCACCAGCAAAACGTTGCCACAGCATCCAGCAGATGTGTATTTGCTTGATCATATATGTGCTATGGCTTGTGGGCCACATGATGATTTATGGGCCCCAGTGCTCTCTGCATCACCAGTCAAGGAACATCACTGTAGATTATCCTGTGTGCTAGGTTGAGCAAATGTTCATTTGGGCAAACTTCCACACTCGGTTCTGTGTGACTAACAGGATCATCAGGTGAGGCTTTAGAGCTTTGCAAATGTACATGCATTCACAGGCCAGTTTTAAAGCACAGTTTATTCTCCTAAGCATATGAACCTTGAGAAAGAATGAGAAAGGGAGCAAGAGAAATACAGAAATCACACTTCCTCTGGCTTGAGGGGAGAGGCTGTTAAAAAATGTTTGCAGATGCTGTTTTGGTCATTCAATGAATAATAGAAAACTAGACTGAACCCATCCTCCTGAGCAGAGGCAGTGCTATGCCTGGCAGATACTTGTCTAGCTTTCACATTGTCTTAGGCAATGAATTCCAGGTTATTCTGCTGTCCTTGCCAATAGAAAGGATTTTCTTCCCTAACACCTTGCCTAAATATCTACAGTTTCCATTTAGTCCATTGTTTCAATGTGACTTCCTGCTTAGGCCATGAAGGATTAAAGTAGAACTTCCTATAGCTGCACTGAGGAGATGATTGTTCTAGCTTTAGGCTAAAGGACCAGGTTGTGGACCTGTAACTTAGAGTCACTACACATGACCATCTCTTGCAGATCATTCCCTGAGCAGTATGTGTAATGATATCAGTTTGTAATGAAATCAAATTCTCTGTTCTACTTGCCCTCAAACATGGCATAAAACTTAAAAATAGATCTACCATATGCTTAGTGATACTTAGGTATTTTGATCAATGTAGAAGGGCCCTCTAGCTGGTTGCTGGCTTCCTTAGGAAAATGCTCACTAACCCAACAGAAAGTATTTTTCATGGCTGACATCTGATCCCTTTTTAAGCCTTATCTTCTCTGGCTAACAGAAGGGATCTTCCCTCATGTTTTTCCCCACCATCACCCCTTTTTTAAACTCCAAGTCTTGAACTACCATTGTTGTTCTTCCATGTTTCTTGTTGGCTCATTCTCCTCCAGACTGTGACGTTCCAATTTAAGCAGTGCAGCCACCTAGGAGTCAGGGCAGGCTGTGAGATTAATCACAAAAAATGAAAACTCATCAGTCATACAACCATGTACACTGATGCAAAGACAAAGAGGACCATATACTGAGGAGAGAAGGCATCTGACAGTATTGTGTTCCTCTGTTGCTGCTGCTGGTATCTTAAACGCTGATATCTTTTCAAAAGACAGAGGGAGAGGGAGACAGGAAGAAAGAGAGACAGAGAGGAGCAGTCCTGCTGATTGGCCCATCCAGGTTTGTGTAGGTCATCTCTATTTCTAGGGGCATTTCCCAGCTTTTTGGCACTAGGGACTGTGTGTCGTTAAAAGAAGGGAGAGACTGAACATAGACTTCCCAGAACACATCACTGGTAAAACAGATGCAGCCTGTGGCAGCACAGAATTGTATGATATGGGTACCTGCATTTTGTAGGGTAGTTGACAAAACAGAGTTGAGAACCAATCATTGATCTTAGTGGCCTCCTGGTTAGACTGTATGCATCAATGCTGTCACACTTCTGTAAGAGGGGATGCAAGCTGGGACCTGTCTCCTTCCACATTCATTGTCCAGGTTGTTTTTCATTACCATCTCAGCCTCCCACCCTCTTGTTTTCCAGATTTCAGAATCTCTGCTAAAATGGACTAGATGGTAATGTGTCATCTTTGTAATCCTGAAAAATTCATCTCCAGGCAGTATTTCAACTCTTGCCTGCCCGGTTAACATAGTTTAACCTGTGTGCCTCGGAAGTTATTTTCTGGACCAAGAACATCACTTACGTATTACTCACTATGGCGGGTTGACCTCAGCCAGCAGCTAAGGCCCCACCCAGTCACTGGCTCACTGCCCCCTGGCAGGATGGAGGAGAGAATTGGAAGGGCAAAAGCAAGAGAACTCGTGGGTTGACATAAAAGCAGTTTAATAAGTGAAGGAAATAAAAAGAAAAGAAGTGATGCAAAGGCACCCACTCACCACCTCCCACCGTCAGACCGATGCTCAGTCAGTCTTAGAGCAATGGCTATTTTCAAAGAATTCAGCTTTTACTGCTGAGCACGACATCATACAGTATGGAATACCCCTTTGTTCGGCTGGGGTCCGCTGACCCAGCTGTGTCCCCTCCCAACCTCTTGCCCACCCCAAACCTCCTCACTGCGGGGACAGAGTGAGAAACAAAGAAGGTCTTGATGCTGTGCAAGCGCTGCTCAGCAATAGCTAAAACACGAGTGTGTTATCAACACTGGTTTGGTCACGAACACAGTAGTGTTCAAGCTGCTGAACAAACTTAACCCCATCAGACCCAATACACTTACCTAAGTTGTTGTACAGAAGCAAGCTGCCATACACTGAAACCACAGTGGCAACAGCTGGGTTTAAGAAAACAGGTCTCACTAGTAGCACCTTTTTTTGTGTGTGTAAGTGTAGGCAGAGTTTTCGTGCCTTCCCGTTACTGATATAGTCAGTACCTTCAGCACTCCGGTTGCTCACTGGCCTTTGTCACCATGTGGTTGACAACTTGCCTTGGGTCTGTACCGTAAGCAAACATCTTTGCCGTTGCAGCTGAAGCCAGCTGCGGTGATGGTGAGAAGACTGGGGATTTCTTCATGAGCTGGCCACAGGCACATTTTTGCTCCTATTTAGGAAGGAGAGTATTTTTTCCCCAATGTAACTGGACAAATAAGGACTTTAAATAACATTTCCAAAATATTAGTAGTAGCAAGCTAGGTGAAATGAGAACCCCTTTGGGAGGGAACGGCTTCTGGAATGGTCTCAAACTAAATAATCTGATTTGAGACTCAGCTTGCTCCCATTTCCTTGCTGCAACATCCTCTGAGTTCTTCAGTCACAAAACAGAAATCAGACAAATCAGACAAGTCAGAGAAGAGGTTAGTTTCATTTGTGCATGAGCAAAGAAGGGTGGGAAGAGAGCAATGGAGTTTTATGAGAGAAAATCTCTCTGTATGCCTCTTACATATTCCAGAGAGGCAAACAGGCAAAACTTCAATATCGCTCCCTTTGCCCTCTTTCTTCCCTGTCCATACTGATTCACATTTTGTATTCTGCTCCATGCCAATCCCATACTGAGGATCAGATGAACATGCATTAATCCTGGATAGATTCTAAAAATAAGGATTGAAAGAAAAAAAATCAGAACAGTGTGAATCGACCTGCAATCATCTTTCTGTTTTCTTAATGGGAGAAAAGAAAGAGGAAATCAGTGGAGACACTGTTTCACTTCTCCTCTTTCCAAGACAAAATGATTCTGGCATTTGCAGCAGTTGTTCTCTTGATAGAGATTTTTTAATTTATATACTTAAAAGGCACTTTTTAAAATTTAGGCACATTAGCTCAAAATGCTTATGCAGACCATCCACCCACTCCACTCTGCGCATGAATAGAGCTACCACAAGCAGCCTGATGAAGGAAGAAAGTAGCTTGAAATCACGCTATTGAATTTACATGTTGTTCTCGTGTGTTACTGAGAACTAAGGATAGACCCATCCTTTCGGCGGGGTTTAACGGTAGAGTAAGCAGTGTGTTTACTGTGTGTAGCTGCTGCCTTTAGCTCTTAATTTCAAAGCTTCCATTAACTCATTTTAAGCACAAAAGAAAAAAAAAAAGAAATAAAGAAATCCTAAGTGCAGTTTCGAGTCTGACTTTCTTCTTGGTTTATGAATGTAAAACCTGCAGGCTTTACTTCTCAAGTTAGCTTCTTTCCTCTAAATTACAAGTGAAGTTTCGATGTTGGTGGGGAAAAAAAACCTCTCAGAACTGATCTTCCTGTGCTGCATTTTTCTAGGGCATCTTTTTTTTTAAGTAATAAAAGCCCTGAGACAGTACAAGGCATAACTCAGCTGCTGTTAGTTTAAGAGAACACAGGGTGAGACTTTGTTTTAATCACTTCCTATGTTTTGTTCTGGTTTGGTTTTGCTGAAAGGGATGTATCACAGAGAGTGAAAAACAATTCAGTGTTTTATTGAAAAAGATGAGGCCATGACATTCACAGACTTGGCTGGCAAAGAAGCTGCAGAAAACCATGAAGGTGGTGACGTGTGCTATTGTGGGCAGTTTGGAGCATTTGTCTCCTCTTCTTGCATCGGGTTGCATTGGGGAGCTTTTGATTATGGCTACTCAAACAGCCACATTGTGCTAATGCATCTTCTTGTGGCCTTGCCAGGTGACCTCCCCACCAGAACAGCTACCAGCCAGTCCCACCACCACAACTGTAGCTCAAACAAGCACCACACATGGACACAGTTATTGTCCCTCCTGCCCAGTTGGAACACTGGCTTACTTTTTCCTCCCTCGCTTGTAATAAATAGGTTGTACAGATATATAGATAATAAATAGATTGTCTAGATTTTGATAAATTTCTTGCCACAGAGGGACCATATCCCACCAGGAGGATGATGGATCTATTTGTCAAGACATTCACTGCTCTTTCTTCCAGGCATTCAGTGGCCACCTGTCCTGCCCCATGGACAGCTGTGCTCGCAACCTGTGACAGAAGCTAAGTGTCTGGCTGTAGTTCAATGAAATCCTTCAGCACGCACCTTCCTTTCACTGGTCCTGGCCTCCAAGGCTGGCTGAAGTTAAATGGGCAAGAAGAAGCCCAAATCTTCATCTTTCATAATTAACTTTTAGTTCAGGTCCCAGAGGGGAAAAGGAGGGAAGGCAACCATAATGCTATACTTTGCAGACATGTGTTACAACTTAAACATTGTCTGTAGTGTTAGGAAGATGTCATTTCCAGGCCTGCATCCTCAGTCAGTAAGTGGGGAGGAACAGCAGGGCAAAATATGGCACTTCAAAGCGCCTTGCAGGGTCTGCTCTTCTCATGGCAGCAGGAGCTGCTCCTTTTCTCACATCCCTTTTGCCACCATTGTAGAAGACTTCCAAAGTAACTTTATGCAGACAAGAAACAATAGTAAGAAAGAGCACTCATTGCTGTAAAAGGCATTTGCTTTGAGCCAGACCAGTATGGCAGCAGGAGCTCTTCTAAGACTGTTCTTCCTACTCCCCCGGCCATGGATGTCCATTGACACTGGGCAGTGGCCTGATTTTCAACTGCTGCAGACAAACAGGCAATTAAAGTGCTGAATTTTTCTGCTCAGCCCACTAAAGCAGAATCCATGAGTGAAGTGTTAAAGGACTCTCTTAAAAAAATAAAAAAATGCAGCTCAGACATTTTTCAGTTCTGTTTTTCTCATGAAAATGCTGTTTCAGTGTAGTCATTGGTCCTGATGCATACTTGACTTGAAGTTTTGCCTTGGTGTTTCTGGCTTTTTGTTCAGGAATACCACATTGTGTATGTGATATTTTCTGCATATCTGTAATAGTCACAGGACATCAAGTGGTAGTACTGTATCTTCTCTGATCTATATTTTTTAATGCAGTATGACAGTTGTGGTGCACATGTAGATTTGCAGGCATTCTACACAAATCTCCAGTCTCCAGCCTCTTTTAAGGCTGAACCAGATCTATCACACTGCAGTAAAATTCTATTCTTTCAAGACTGGGCCATTAGTATAAAAATTATATGTATATATATATAGTAAACCACAGCCCACAGGCCTGAGAAATAATGAATAACACCCAAGAGTTAAAATTATTTTCAAGTATTTATTGCATGTTTCTGACCTGCTTTATAATTCCTACAAATTGTGGAATCACTGGTCAAGCTGGAGTGAAGGCAGACCTCTAAAAGGTCCCAGAGTTAATAGACAAAAATAGTGCAACAATTGTTGCTATTTTATTTCATCTGTTTAATTTGAGTTGGCTTGAAACTGACACAGAATTAATTCTGGAAATCCGAAATGCTCCCATCAGCATAGTTATAAGTCAAAGAGAGGTCAGCAAGCAGACAGCATGAGAATTACTGACCTATATAGAATAGTTTTAAGTGCCCAACTTGGAATGCCTTCCTAATGATATGTAATAGCCAAAGTGGGTGAGCAAGGCTTTTCTGAAAATTGGGGGGTTTAATGCATCTCAGGCTTGTGTTTGAAAATACGTATTCCACCAGTTTCTCTCTAGGGGGCTACTAATGGTGTCATGGAAAGTAAGACATTACAACTTCAGGGTAAATTTCGGTATTGATTGTTCCCCCTATCCAGCCTGCAGGAGGCATTCCACAGGAAAATAATGTCTCTTTTTAAAATTCTTGCAGTTCTTCCTCTTCTTTTCTGTCCTTCTTGCGTCTTCACAGAAACTCAAGACTGTGATACTTTGAATATTAAATCCTACTGTAGCTCATGAAATTTGGCTTATTTGATGTCACAGGCTGATACTTCTGAGGTGCTTTCAGCAAAACATAAAACACGAAGAAGATATCCCTTAGAGAATGTATTTTTCGCAGCCATGTGGGATGCAACCCTTGGTTTGATTAACAGGCATGTTCACCACAGAGACTGAAGAAAAGCCAAGGATTTTGTTCTTCTGACTTCCTTTTAACATAACTGTTTCTTAACTCAGTTCTCCTGCTGCTGCTTTCCAGACAGTTGACAGTTACCAGTCATCCAGCCTTTCCCTTTCACGTCTTTCGCTGAAAGAATTTCTCCTAAAATTATGCCATCAAGTTTAATTCCAGAGAAAACAAAGAGGAAAGAGAATGCGCCCTGCTGGGTCTGAACCTGCTCCACATCTCTTCAGCAGGTTGGAGCTCTTTCCCATGGTTGTCTCCTTTCCTATGCAGGGGGTTGGAGGAGAGAGGCCATTGCATGGATAGGAGGGTGCAGAATAGACAGGTGCTTCCCTGCATCTTCCTGTACCCCTCTCTCAGACGTCTTAAGAACGCACTTTCTCCTGCAACACTCAAAAAAGCAGGTTCTGAAGAGGTACCATAATTCAGAGTTTCAGCTGCAAGTTGTGAGCTCTTATGGAAAAATTTCTGATACCCTGAAGGAGTGAATTTAAACCAGTCTTCCTCCCATCCATTTTTTCCTGATGGCTTACAACTGCAGAAGCTAGATAAAGCAAAGACTTGTCAATACCTTTTGCTTTTCAAATACCACGTGTTGGAGCTTTTACTTTTAAAATAGAAGAATGAAAAATTGACTTTTCCTGGTACTCCTGGGCTTTTGTAGGCTTTGATTAGCTAACAGAGGACTGCTTTTGTTTCTGTTAATGGAGTGGATGTCTGGCTTTGGTGGGTGTTTTAGTCTTGGCTTCCATTTTGTATAGAGAACCAACAGAAAAACTGAAGAAGGGCAATTTACAATAATAATAACAGTGTTAATAACATCTGCTTAGCCTTCATGTTTCCTAACTGAAAGTAATTAAGGTGTTACAACTATATAAATAATTAAGAATGATACAATTAATTTTATATCTTTTTTGGATTATGTTTCCACCATGGGGGAGGAAACTACTATTCTGGTTAGGCTGATGTTGGATTGCTTGCAATGTAAATGTTGGAGTCCAAGAAATACAACAAGGACAAGAAATGAGACTAATAACTTAATAGTTATTTTCATTTATCTCTAAGGAAGTCTCAAAAAACCATGTAAATGTTTTACGTTTTCATGAAAACACGTTTTATATTGCCCATAAAAACACAACTTTAAAATAAACTTGCTTGCGTTAGAAATGTTCATTTTCATTAGGCTCGTTACATACCTTTTAACAATACCAGTGTCAAATTATGACAATGCTGCAGGACCATAGCTCACACATTTGAGAAAATCTGCCCTTCGTAATGGAAATGGAATTAAAATGGTATTCCTTTACTGTAAGTTGTGCAGCATGTTGGATGAACAGCATTGTGTGCTCATCTCTGGAGAGTTTAGAGTAAAACAGCTCCAGATTTTGTTTGGTGATCTCAGAGCTGGCTGAATAACTCCAGCCTTCCACAGCTCCGAATGCTGACATGCAGGGAGATGAGACCTTTGGATATTAAAAGCCTGCTCTGCGGTACTGAAGGAGATTAGGTTTTGGAATCTATTCACTGACACAAAGGCCAATGCTGAATGGAGGTTATGTTTATTTGTCTATGAAACCCCTGAGTTAGCTGAAATCACTTTCAGCATGTACATGCATACATGTATTCTCTCACACTTAGCCAACTCCCTGTGATGCTTTGAGCCAGGAACAGACAACTTTCAGGGACTTGGCTTGAAAAGATGAGTGCATATAACACCCTCTGTCACATTTTACAAGAGGCTACAATCAAGCAGTCTGTATACTCGAATTGTCTAGACATTGAGACAAAGGGGGAGAGGACAAGTGAAAGAAAAAGCCCTTTTTGTCAGTCATTCACTTTGCATGAAATTCTCCTTCCCTTGTGTGCTGCCTTTGCCAGAAAAAAGATAAAGGGAGCAAAAACCAAACAAAAATCAAGAAACTGAAAATTTGCTGGTTTTCTATTCATATCATTCCTAGTAGAAAGAAAATCTCAAACCATTATTTTTCTGAAACTACCAGTACATATGTATTCCATCACCTGATTTACTCTTTTTTTTTTTTCAGAATTAATACTTTGAACAATTTTGGTTTTGCAGCTGATTTATGGTTTTAACTTTTTCCTCATCAATGTGCAAATGAAGTGTGTAGAGATGTCTTGTCAGCACTTGCAAATTGGTATGTGAAACATACCCAGATTTCAATGGAGACTTTTTTCCCCTGCTCAGCTGAACATTTGTGAATGAGCAACACGAAAATCTCTTTCCTCCCACTGCTTTCCCAGATTTCATGTTTCCCATCCTTTTTTTCTTTCATTCTTTCATTTTCATTTCTACTCTTTCCCATGAAAACACATGGGGAAAAATAAGAGGAGAAAGAGAGCTGGAAGGGGAAAGGGAGGAGGCGATAGAGTTTCACAGGGAGGTAAGTTTGCAAGCCAAAAAGAAGGCTGCTGAGATTCTTCTTTAAATAGTAAAGCCTGCGTATCACTTAACTGTTTTGAGGTGAATAAGCATATGTTACAGCATTTGCATCTTTTAACCAGTCTGCTTTAATGGCTTACTCTTCCCTGTTCAGACAGTTGAAGCCTCCCTCCACCCTTTCAAGTTGTGATTTCCTTTGTGGCATCTCCCATGTAGCATTTGCTCACTGCCTGTGTTTTGCTCTTCACACACCAGAGGCACATTTTCACAGAGGCATAGCAGGGTCCAAGCAGTGAGTCCCAGACTCATGCCTCCCACCTGAAGCATCCCTGACCTCTGCCTGTGCTGACAGCAGTGAGATGAGATGTTGCACCATGGGGCCCTCGCCCTCCCTGTGGTCCTGCTTCACTCCCTGGCGTTGTTCATGGGGGTCTTTTGCTCTGAGAGGAGCCTGAAAAACCTGACCTCTGAGTTACGTCTCCAAACAGAGGGCCTCCAGAGCCAGACCATCCTGCTGTTGAAATGGGTGAAAGCAGCAGAGATATCTCTGCAAGCAATTTTTCACAGATGATATGAAGCTGGCGAGGGCACTTTTGCACCCATTGCTGTTCCTGTGGGCTCACCTGGCCTCACTGCTGGTCCCAGGAACGGACAACCCCAAGCCCCAGCATGGTACCCACACCTCCAGCACTGACCCAGCTACCAGGGTGAGCAGAGGCCAGCTGCAAACCCCTTTTCCTCTACCCAATATCACTTTATTTTTTTGAGGAACCCCAGCTCATGAAACCCACTGCAACAAGCGCAGAGTCAGGAGTCTTTGTTTCAGTTCATGTGAAGAGACTTAAACTTTTTGCTGGGGAAACCCTGCTGAATCAATGTGGTGTCTTGATGGAAATAAAGAAATGCAAAAAGGGCATCCTTAAGTTAAGCTAAGAGCAAGAGATGGTAGACCTGTGCTAACTGCAGGCAATACAGCTCAGGGAAATGCGTTAAAATGGTGCTTGTTTTTCTGAATAGGCTTGTAGAATAACTGGAAGTATCTTCAAATTGTAGAAAATACCCTTCAACAGAAGGGTTTTTTTAATTAGGCAGGTTACGTTTAGGAAGCAGGTATCCAGACTATGGACTGTTACAGACAAGCAGAAAGCTGCTGCATAATTTTTCAAGCATTAGCAGTGGAGGAATATGCTTTTTCTGAATCCCCTGAGTTTGTCAAAACCAATTTCCTGTATTGATGCTGGGGTAAGGCATAGAAAATAGCCAGCCCGGCAGCTACAGAAATATAAGGATATTTGAAAAAGGATAGGCTTTTTGTTTACCCTAAGTGGCGGATATTGGCTGAAATGTGAAAAGAAACTCGGGGGGGGGAAAGATGTGCTTCATTATATTTGCCTTTTTTTTTCCTGTTTTCTGCATTTTCTTCCTGTCTTTTTAATATATTCTGGACAGAGTATGTCCAGTAAGTCTAATTTTTTAAAGATTTTTCTACTGTCACTGCTCTTCTTGCAGCCCCAGTGTTTAGAGCATGTTGTTCATGCGCCAGGTTACATACAAGAGTCACCATACCGGCTCAGATCAAGGGTGCATCCAAACAGGTATCTGATTCCCTAGATTCATCATGCCCAGCTTCAAAAACTCAGGTTTTGTGTCTAGATTCAGCTCGAGTCAATACAAAAGAGTTCAGTAACACCAGCACATAGATAATAAGAGATCACAGATGAAAAGCAATACAAGGCAACGGGGTAATCTTGCAGGGTTGCTTCTAAGATGTGACTAATACCTTCTATCTCCCTCCACCTATAGAGAGGTAGGCACCTAAAATTAAGAGAGATTAACCCAGGCCCTGGTAATGCTCCATGAGTGTGTTGTACAAGAAGCTCAGGAATTAGAGCAACCTTTTCCAAGCCATACCCTCTCGATTTCCTCCTGTCCAGGATCCAGACTTTGAGATGCTCTGCATTTGACATGTTAATTTTTCAGAGACTTTCTCTAGTTTCTTAACTGATATATACCTTTGGCAGCTCCACCTTCTGCTACCAGCTGGTTTTACCCTTCCATTGGGTACTCCAAAAAAGGGTGCTCCCTTTTGTTTTAGTTGTGCCATCTGACAGCTCCCTCCTACTCTCCTGAGCTGTAATAACTATCAGCTCGTTTTTCTGCTTTTCTGTCTGTCACACAGAGCTCCAGCGATGAAAAAAGGTTGTATTGCCTTGTGTAGTCACTGAAGTCAGCTCTTGTGTAGTTGGCAATGTCAAACATGAACCATGAGCTAAGTGCCTCGCTCTGTGTTTTGGGGGGCAGACTTGAGCACTTCCAGCTGTGCTTTTTGGGTTAATCCTTTGCCTGCCTGTCATGCTCTCCTGGTGAAGGGTGAGTGAGATGTGTTTTGTCCTCTCACAACCTCCATGCAAGCCGTTGCCTGGCAGCACTGGGCAGAGAGCTGCCACTACTGTAAGAGCAGTCAGCACCTCCTTCCAAGGCTTTGATGGGAAACCACTGCGAGGAAGGTTTTGTGTGAGCTTTTTCCAAAGTGGTGGTGTTTATGTTCAAACAACTGTGGGGTTTTTTCAAAGTACTTAACTTTTGAGCACTGAACTTAGTTTGATCCTTGTCATACTCCTTGTGGGTCTGGGGGAGATCTGCTGAACAGCAATGTATGAACACCTGTCCTTTCCTTCCTTTCCTAGGATTTTAGATAATGGGCTGTGTGCAATGTAAGGATAAAGAAGCAACAAAACTGACTGATGAGAGGGATGGCAGTTTAACTCAAAGCTCAGGCTACCGCTATGGAACAGATCCCACTCCGCAGCACTATCCTAGCTTTGGTGTGACTTCAATCCCAAACTACAACAACTTCCATGCTACAGGAGGCCAAGGACTGACTGTGTTTGGTGGAGTCAATTCCTCCTCTCATACAGGGACACTGCGTACAAGAGGAGGAACAGGTCAGTTTCAAAGTTGTCTTTCAGTGCTCTTAGTGACTATCAAACACATAATTACAGCAGAGGCACAACTGTCTCAGCATGCTGCTTTTGGGAAGTTTTATTTCATAAAATAGTTCAAAGAACTGAAGTAGGGGCGGAGTTGGGTTTTCAGCTAACTTGCAAGTGCTAACTTGCAAGTGCTAGTTCACTTGGGGGGTGAGAAATTAGGTATACATGCCCAATTTGGCTGACTACCTGCCTCATCCCTCCACCAGGGAATAGAAAGTGTGGTCTGAGACACCTCAAGCAGTTAACAGGAAATATTTGGCCTGGTCTAACTTCTCTCTTCACACCCCCTTTGTCCACTTGGGATCCTACACTGCACATAGGTACCAAACCAAGAGTACTGGTGACTGTACAGAGTGAAGAGGTTGTGTGCTGCTAGCTGCATAAAAGCAGGAAGATTAGAATAGGCGTCAAAAAAGTAGGAGCCTTCAATTTATTTTGCTTATCAGCAACCAAAGTAGCTTATATTTGGCTTAGCCACCTCATCTCTTGATGCTCTTTTCCCTCCTTTTTTTGTGATGGAGCATAACTCACCTGTCTTCTTCTTTAGGTGTAACTCTTTTTGTGGCGCTTTATGACTATGAAGCAAGAACGGAAGATGACTTGAGTTTTCACAAAGGAGAAAAGTTTCAAATACTTAACAGCTCGTAAGTTTTATACTTGGGGATATCCTTTTTAATATTTTTAAACTTCTACTGTTGGCAGTTATATTTGTCTGCTTGTGTTATCAGTAAAATCTAATGTTGGGTATTCCAGATATGTAGGGGGTTTACTCTACACTTAATTGTCTTTACATTTAGCACACTTTTGCAAAGTGCTTTATTATTGAAAAACCAAACCTTCAACCACATGCAGCTTTACTTAAAAATAAGCATTAGATTGTGTGATTCACTGCTTAGAGTTCACAGTAAACTCACATTTAGGACTGAGGGTACTAGCTCTGTGCTTTACCAGTAGACACACAAGTTCTTCAATGTGTGTACTAACACTTTTTGCAATCTGCTTGCAAGTATCTCTACACAGAAACAAGCTAAAAACCGATTTGCAAAAGAGATGTTACCCAGGTTTGTGTGCCAAGTTTAAAAGCTTTTTTTTATTTTATTTTGAATTTTTTAAAAGCACCTTTTAAAGGGAGGTGGTAGAGTCAGAACACGCTAGGAAGTTCTGTTAAGTGAGAATGTGTCATTGTATAGTTGCATTTGATATGAAAACCACACTTCCATCCTGAAAATCATGAATTTAAAATTAATTTTATGAGCTGCCCATAGAAAAAAATCCCTTAGCAATTTAAAAATAACATCTGAAACTTACTGTGCTACTGACCTATATCTGATCATCTTGTAGTTCTTGGCTAAGAACATGAAGTTGAAGGCTCTGTGTTACGGTTCAGTATTGCTATCATGCCGAGGTAAAAATGGGTTAACAAGCAAGTATGTCACTTTCTAGAGGCTTTGTGATATTGCTTTCTTCTTTTTTTCTAACACCATGTGACAGTGAGGCAAATTCCTCCCTGGTGCGACTCCTGTTAATTTAGATAGAACAACTCCAGGGTTAGAGTTGACTCAATGTGCATAAAAGTTAAACAAAAAAATAAAAAGCAGGTAATTCTGTGGAATATTTCATGAAGCTATGAAGCGGAAGAGCTTTGATGTAGATGAAAGCACAGAAACTTCAGTTACAACTTGTAGAGGGAGAAGCAGTTTAAAAACCTCTACTTCTAAATTAGCACTTGGGAAAAAACCTATCATCCCTTTTTGTTCACATTGCCTGCTGCTTTCCTAACCTTGCACAAACTGTGCCATAACTTGAAACAAGAAGAATTTCCATGCATTATAAATTCTTTGCACATGCCAGCTGATGAAAGCAGAGGTTGCTCACCAGGGCTTGCGGAGCAATCATACTTGGGGTCAGTGGGACAGAGAGATTCCCCCACATGTGGGTGGTTGCAGTACACGCATTTTGATGCAGGTTATAAGAAAAAAAACCAACAAAACAAAACAAAAAACACACGACCATCCACTGATTTTCCTGTAGGATTATAGAAGCTCAGTTCCCATCACAGTCAGCTCTGTGTGATTATAAACATGGACCTAACCACACTCCTGGAGTATTGAAAGCCAGGCTGGGAATCTTCAGAAAGCAGCTTTTCTGGGAGAATGCTTCCCCTCTTCACTTATACCAGAAATGATATGAAAGAAGCCCATTTTTTTAAGAGTCTGCCAATGCTGCTTGCAATCAGAAAGCACATATGTGCACAAAGCTAGTTTCTCTGGAATTTTTGGACTGGTTTGGATTTTTTTTTTTTTGGTTGTCAACAAACAATATTTGATCTGTGCTATAGATTAAAAGGTCAGGACAGCGACACTTGAAGTGGCATGCAAAGTGCATCCCTGTGATTTGAGGTCAGGAATGATACCAAGGGCAGTCTAGGGGAAAGAGGTACCTGCAGGGTTGGTTCAGGGCAGAGCTTGACCTCAGGTCTCAGAAACACTTGGCCATCCCCAGCATCCCCACCGCCACTTCTCCGCACCCTGGCTCACCCCATTGACTAGCCTCCTCCTACCAGCTGGGAGTGTAAAATCAAGAGCTGTGAAAAAAGTCTGCATTCCTCCTCCTTCCTGGCAGTGCTTTGAGAGATTTAAGCTTCTCTGTCAAAGCAGAAGGGGTTGTTCCTGATGTTGTGATCATCTACGGGACTGCTTTTTCCCTCCCTAGATATGATAATACCTCCATCTAGTGGACTCTCCGTACAGTAAGGAGAACAAATATAGTGGTACAATTTGGCAGCCACAGTATGGCATAATCTCTCAGAAGTATTCTACGGCAACATACAGGGGAACACTTGAGCCTGTAAAACTAGGGACCCAAACAAACAGGGCCATTTGCCTGGCACACTGAAGCACACAAGATTTATTAAAAGAGTCAGCTGCCAGCCTCCAGAAAAGCTACTTGTTTTTCACTCTTTTTGAATGGGTGAAATGTCTCCTTTTTGACTAATCACAGATGTTTTCTAGTTGTTTTCCATAGAGTTCATACTCCTTCAGACTATTAAAGAAAGTGAAGTTGAAAATTTAAAGTAAAAGCTCACCTTGACACAACCTTTCCTGCCAGTAATAGCTTAGACGATGTGTTTTCTGTAACTGCTTGCTTACAGAAGAGGCTGAATTCTCTGGACACATTTGACAATATTGTTTTATACAGTGAACAAAACTCTGTATTACAGAGGGGGAACTGAGGAAGAGTTTCTAAGCAGTCCAGAAACAGAAAATAAGATGTTTATTAGTATCAGTAGGAGTTAAACATCAGTGAATCTAGTACTGAGAATTAAATACAAATTACTAAATCCCAAATCATTGCACTCTGTAAAAAAATAAACTTCTCCTAAAGCTGCACATTCTACAGCAATGCACATTGTCTAAAGGGCAATACCATGTCCCACTGTGTGCACCAGTGTACAACAAAAATTGATGCTAAGCTTGTAGAACACTGCCATAAGATGGTCCTGCGTGGGCCTCCTCATGTTTAAATGTTGTAGGGGAATGTTGTTTGTATTTGAAAATATAGCTAAGTCCTTTGCTACTTCTCATACCTCCTCTAGGCAGCCAGGAGAGGGAATCTAGACAATGAAATGTCATCCTGAAGGGCCATCTAAAACTCAATGTTCATAGATGGCTTTTTGATGCCTTTGGGTGGCAGGTTCATTATCCCCATAGTTTAAAATTAGCAGAGGATGTGGCAGTGTGTCGTGGTTTAACTCCAGCCAGCAACTAAGCCCCATACAGCTGCTCACTTGCTCTCCCCCAAGTGTAATGGGGTAGAGAATCAGAAGAATAAAAATGAGAAAGCTTGTGGGTTGAGATAATGACACTTTAAGAGGTAAAGCAAAAACTGCACACAAGCAAAGTGAAACAAGGAATTCATTCACCACTTCCCATGGTCAAGTGGGTGTTCAGCCATCTCCAGGGCTCCACGCAGGAGGACTCCATCACGCGTAATGGTTACTTAGAAAGACAAGTGCCATCACTCTGAACATTGTCCCTTTCTTTTTCTTCCCCCAGCTTTATATGTTGAGCATGACACCATATGATATGGAAAATCCCTTTGGTCAGTTGGGGTCAGGTCTCCCAGCTGTGTCCCCTCTCAACTCCTTGTGCACCCCCAGCCTACTCGCTGGTGGGGTGGTGTGAGGAGCAGAAAAGGCTTTAACTCTGTGTAAGCACTGCTCAGCAGTAACAAAAACATCCTTGTGTTACCAGCATTGTTTCCAGAATAAATCCAAAACACAGCCTCATACTAGCTACTATGAAGAAAATTAACTCTATCCCAGCCAAAACCAGCACACAGTGTTCAGTCTGGTAGCTTTTCTGTAAGCTCTCTCAAGGGTCTGTATTAGAGTAATTGCTATGGAAACGGTTTTCAGTATTCTAGTTTAAATCCAGCCCTCATCAAACTTGGTTTTGCTGTTTGTTATGCCTGTTTATGCCATTATGCTATGTTGGGAAGGCTACATTACTAATCACCACTGAAATAATAATAGGTGTAAAGAAATATGTATGTTATTTGGGTTTAGAGGGAAACAGCTCTGTCAGAAGCACGTCATTGATAAAGTGATGAGTGGCTGTGGCTTCTTACACTACACAGCTGCGGGTGCTGTTAACAAAGTCAGATCATTGTCTTTACAGCTGTGTTTCACTCTCACTTCTCCTCTTCACCTCTGTTTCTGCAGGGAAGGAGACTGGTGGGAGGCCCGGTCCTTGACAACAGGCGAAACTGGTTACATTCCCAGCAATTATGTGGCTCCAGTCGATTCCATCCAAGCAGAGGAGTATGTTTTCTTTTTATTATAAAGAGCCATTAGTGTTGTATTTAAAGGAGGTTTGAGGAGTTGGGTTTGATTGATTACAGCAATTTTTCAAATGACTTACATTATTTTTATTTCAATTCTTAACTGCACTGATAAATAATTAGGTAATTAGTAACAAAAGCAGCACAATCTCAGTGCTTTTTCAATGTCAAAACAAAGGAAGACAACCTAAAGGAACATAGGTCTGCTTTCTTTCTTTAAGTGTCTTCTAATTTCAAGCTTTAAGCGAAAGGTGCCTTGCTTTTCCTGAACCAACTTGTAAAAATATTTGGAGTCAATTAGTGTGCAAACTGTCTATTATAGAAGTGATGTTGTTTCACCAAATACCTACCAATAGGCAGGATGCCTACAATGCATTCAGCATAAAGAAGACATACCTACGTGAAAAATGGGGCACTGTGTGTATCCATATTATTTTCAGTATAAAAGATACAATGGAGGCGCTTATGTAGCTGAGCAGGTACTACCGTAGTCTGTACTTCAGGTTGCACTTGATTGGCTGTGAAACCAACCAACCAACCAAAAAAATTGCTGCAGGAAGGAAAAAGGTACCAAAACTCTGAAAGCCTTATACAACCACACTAAAGTGGTTGCATCTGGTCCTTCTACTGAGGTTTTGTAGCAGTGCTGCAACAAAGAAATTGAATACTAATGCATCAATATGTAACTCTAATATGTAGTTTATAGCAACATCTGTTAAAATACTGCTCTTTGGCAGCAACCCATTTTTCTGCCCTTTTCCTTGTCCATCCCTTCCCGCCAAGTCTTGCTTTCTGTCTATTGAAGTCTGGCCTTTGTCGTAAGACACCAGACGAGCATTCTCAGCCTCTGCTGGTTATAGGCTTAATGCACAGTGCTACTGCACAATGTATACAACATCTAATACACAGTTTGTCACATTAGCTTCCCACCACAAAAAAAAAGAGACACAGTATGACAAAAATGGTTGAATATACTTGAGTAAACATAGTCTCTGCAAATAATCCTCCATGTCTGAGCTCTGTAACACTACCTAGTAATTCTGTGTAGCATTTGTCTTACTATTTCTGATGTTTCCCTAAGGTGGTACTTTGGTAAACTTGGCCGAAAAGATGCCGAGAGGCAGCTGTTGTCATTTGGAAACCCCAGAGGTACCTTCCTGATCCGGGAAAGTGAAACTACCAAAGGTAGGCTGGCCAAAGCTATTCTGACTACGAATGAGAATATATATGAGAAAAATTGTGCTAAGTTTGTGAAATACTGTTTTCACTGGTATGAAGGTAGAGAGAAGTGCCATCTTGCATACGTGTGTGCTAGGGAATTAAACGTCTGGACATCCCAGGTTTGAAGAGCGAGTGTTTAAAACAGAGAACCCAAGTGCAACTGGTGTCATGCTCAAGTCATGCACAGGCAAGATGCTCTGCTCTGCTGTCACACTCTGAATGAATATTGCACTGTCTCTCTCTATGTGTTTGTTGAGGTATTGCTATTGCAATGGAATTGGGTGGAGACTGGCCCCGCAGGACACCAGCTATGGGGCTTCAGGAGACAGGGTGTCTGTATTTGGGTCCAGGCACAGCCAGCTGGCTTACTGTGAACAGATGCTGGGAATCTCCAGTCTAGTTTGGTGACAATTACTTCTGAATATGCAGAATATTTGAATCTTCTTGCCTGGAAGATGCAAGATAAGAGTCTGGGGGGAAGGAGTTACTGGTTATTATTTTAGGAAGATTAGGAGATTTTTTGGCCTTTCCCCTTTGAAATGCTGGATCCCTGCGGGGGGGGGGGGGGGGGTGTGGAATAAAAAAAGGGTAGTTATTTTTAAATTCATAGATTAACAGTGAGGAGACTTGAAAATATTTCTAATTAATATATTCATACAGTATTCAACTGTATCCATTCTGTTGAAGTCAAGTGGAAGGATGCCATATCCTCCTTCCTTCTAAAAATCATTGGAGGAGTTCCAGTTTTCTTGGTGGGTGTTATCTTTGCTTTTACTTCTGTTCATGAGGCCTGTCAACATCTTCTTCAAAGTATGAAAAGATCTCTCTAATTCATACAACTATTGAGGAGAAAACCACAACTAAGTAAAAACAAACCTGGCCATTTCTCAATTAACCAGCAATCCAAAACTGGCTGTGGGAAACATAAGTCACTAGAATGAATTCCATGTAAGTTCTGAAGTCTAATGATGGTTCATGTAATTAAAGCACTGACTTGTCAGTGCTTTGATCAGAGCACATGCTGTCAGCTAGAGTTAGCGTGCAAAGTGGTTGGAGTCATGGCTCATAAAGGGGTTTAAAGAAGAGAAGCACTACTTTCCACTCCTCTCTACCTGACCTAACTTCAGTGCTGCATTCTGTCATCTACAATTGTAAGTAAGTTTTACATTTTTGACTCTACAGTTGCTGGATTCTTTCTTCACTGCCCTTAACTCTGAAGACTGTTTCTGATGCAAAATCTGAATAGACATGCTGTTGTTTCAGACAGATAATTTCCCATCTTGTCACCACACAGCCTCCCCATAAGTTATGTAGCAGAGAGGCATTCTTACCAGGAGCGGGACAGGCCCTAACTTGCTTTTTTTCTGCAAATAGCCTCCACGTGTTTGTTTTCACCAACAGTTGTTGTGATGTGTGCAAGGAACAAGATTTCATTCCACTCTGTGCCGACAAGTTTAAAAACTCACTCATATGGGCATCCATGGATCTTAATACCAAACACAGCGCTGTTTCTCTAAACCACATTATCAGTTTAGTCTGTTTTCACCATTTCTTATACACTGATAGGGGATATGTTTTGCAGGGCTGTTTACTTAGCTAAGTCAGGGCTTTTTTTTCTAGAGCTTCTTGTGAGACACAAAAAGCGTTGGGGAAATGGAGTAATCCGTCATGGATGGACTTATTGCGGCAAGCTTAATTTCTCTGCATTTCAACTTAAGGCTTTATACATCTTCAGGCTAAGTTAGCATCAAAGCCATTGGAAAAAAAACAAGCATGCATGGTTTTTGTCAAAAATGCCTATTTCCCTTCTGATCCTTGTGGTGTTTCAATATGTTGTTAGAAGAAAACAGAGGGAGCTTGTTGTTCATAAGAAAGAAAAAAGTCAGCTGGGAGGGCTCGAATGGTGCATTCTCCCATAAGTCTCCTCAAAATGCCTTACCCCAGCTAGTCATCTTGGGCTTGAGGCAGGAATTGTTTTGTGACCTAGAATTGTCCATTCTGTTTTAAATAATAACAATAATAAAATTACTCAAGATCATGTTAAAAGTATCATTGTGGATGACTTCAGCATGAATTTAACCTCCCTTGATCATGGATGCCTTCACTTCTTACTTCCAAAATAAATCATATAGACCTGGCTTTTCATTTTTTCAATGCCTGACTACCCAGGTACTTCATCAGCTCTTGTCTGTATAATCCTTCACCTGGTTTCAATCTCCACCCTCCAAGGCTGTCTGGTTTTAGTTTTGTTAGGTTTTTAAAAATTCAGTAGTATAATATATTGCAATGTCTTATTTTTACCCAATTTTTATTACGTATATCTCTTATGTTTGAATTAATCATCAGATAATAATTAATAGTATAAATAACCAACAGCCTAAATAAACAAATAATGAAATCCATCTTGGTTCTTGCTTTTTGTCCAGATTTGAACTAAAGCTCCAGTTCTGCAACTTGATCTGAGGTCAGCGGGGGTCCACAGAGGGCCACCCACATGGCTCTGATTGCAGACCTGGAGCTGCAGATTGTTTACATTTTCCTAAAGAATCTAAAATAGTGACCAGATAGGCAGGGAGTGTGACTAAAGAAAATACAGCTGCTGCCAGTGCATCAACTCACAAAAGCGGAGGTGGAGAACACTGCCTGGAAAGCTTTGAAAGCAGGCTGGCAGTGTACGACCCAGAATGATGGTATAAACCATGCGCAAGATGTGCTCACAAACCCCCCAGAAGCTTTGAACCGCTAGCTGAGATGTACATACTCAGTGGGAGATCCTCGTCAGAAAAATATCCCAAACAAACAGTGTTTTTCTACACTTAGAAATAAAAACCTTGTCACTCCTCTCAGGGTGTCTCCCACTCGCACAAACCAGAATCATCTGTGTGAGTGCTGGCTCTTTTCCTCCTATTTAGAGGACAAACAACAGGGAATTTAATCCTTGGAGTCAGGGTGGAGACATTTTGTTCGCTGGAACTCTCTTGGTGGCGAGCCACCCGCCTGTGTGACCTGTTGCAGGTTAATGTGGTCAGGAAAACTTTTCCCGGGGACACATCCAGGAAAGACATCTTACACCAGGAATCTCAACCACCTAACTGTGGGAGGTTCTTTAAACCATTTCACTTAGCTGGAGGTGGTTCTGGAGGATCTGAACATGCCAAGTGTGTTGAAAAGTATCCTGACTTGGGATAAGCAGCAGCTGCTGCTGTTACCTGTCAGACCTGTAAAAAATCACCCCACCTTCCAGTTTGTACAGAACTGTCTGCCGGTGGTGTTCCTTTCCGGCCCTTAGCTGACACAATTACCAGCGAAAGCAGCCCAGGCTGCAGAAGGACTTTCCTGACATCTCTGCAGTTCAGCAGAGATCAGCTGCCAATTATGTCCAGGGTTTTTTTTCCTTTTAATGCCTGAATTGACTTTGAGTAAACATAATATTTGTCTGAGTCATAACTGAAGACTTTTCTTCTCCATTGCCTTTGAAATGGCCACACTTTTACACAGAAACTCCATTATGGTGTAAAACGTGGCTTTGCTTTCGGCACTGTAGAGAACCAATGTGTGGGTGTCACTGTACGCAGAACAGGACTGTGCTTCAAATTAAGACACCTGAATGAGCAGGTCCCCATGTAGGTGGCCAGCCTCCCTTTACAGTAAGCAGGAAGCTGGGATTTGGTTCAACTGCCCACAACTACAGACACCTAGTCCTGAAATCTGCATTACACCAACGATATCTACAGTGCCATAACACTCATGGAAGCTGGGCTACTACTCAGCTGCCCTAATAGCACCAGAAGCTATTAGGGCATCTAAATCAAGCACTTAGCCCACCTCCAGACAGCTGCTGCTACACCTAAAACTACCCCACAAGTGAGGTTCCTTTACCTGGCCATGAGGATCCAGAGCTATTTGAAATGCCCGCAGGGTATCTACGTGGATTGGATAAATGCGACAGCCTGTGGGAAAACTGCCAAGCAGGATGTCCTGAGGCATATTCCATGGCACTCAACCATGTGTTTGGGCATCTGAATCCCACCAGTAACCTCTAAAGCTCCATCATGGATTTGGAAAATGAAACATGTAGTTCTTGCAGGTCTCCTGGTGCACACAGTCTTGGTGTAATACCACCTTCCAAAGATTGGGACATACAAAGTATGCTAATTTGGTTGTTTAATGTTTATAAAGAAGTTTCAGGTCCATCTGCCTAACAACACTACACATATATAAAGTCATTATGTCCCATGCTTCCAATGAAAATCTTGATATTTACCACCCACTGGCATTTACCTGAAGTATAGTATTTGCAGGGTAACCTGACACTTAGAACAGGAAAAGTCAATTCAACAACCTGAAGGAGTAAATGTTGAAATGTCACTTTTCATTTACACAGAAGTCCTGATTTCTTTCTAGAAAAGTGTGAAAGGAACGTGGTGTGAACATAATAAGTTTTCTGCAGTACTTAGTTTCTGTGATACTGTGTTAGATTCACTTGTTCTTTTTCAAAGTACAAGCAATTTCTCTTTCACTTTGTAACAACCGACCAGCAAACCCAAACCTTTGTGTCTAAAAGCTACTTACAATGTTTTACTTCTCTTTTGTTTGGAACAGGTGCCTATTCCCTGTCTATTCGAGACTGGGATGATATGAAAGGAGATCATGTCAAACATTATAAGATTCGTAAACTTGACAATGGTGGATATTATATCACAACTCGGGCACAATTTGAAACTCTTCAGCAGCTGGTTCAGCATTATTCAGGTAATTTTTCAGATAATACATGGCACTATGAAGTATTTTAAAACAAAAGTGTTTGCTGCTGAGGTGATGTATGTGTAGGATGCCCTAAAGAGCCATTTGAGTTATGACTCTTGCTTGTTGTAATGCATCTTCCATTATCCCTTTCCCATTACAGTTATAAATGGCTTTGAGTGCCGTTCACAGTGTAGAGGGGCAGAGCTTTTAAAAGGTAGCACTCTATGAGGTAAGGGTTTTGCCTGCTCTCCCTTTTTTAAGCAAACAGAATTACTGAATCTTATTTGCACATCTAAAAGCATGAATTCCCTGTGCATAAGTGAGTGCATACTATTCCTGTATTTCCCTATTCCTATATATTTTCCTAATAAAGTAAATAGGGAGCTGCATTGTGAAATTCAGTCACCTAAAGCAGTGACCAAAAGGTTTGCCTATATTATCTGACTCAAATTTTCCCACTGGATTTGTGTTCAATGTGCAAAGTGTTAACATTAAAAATTACAATCAGTCTAATTTAAAAAACCCATGGCAAGGTGGGTGTTTCTTTATGCACAGCATTTGTGTCCATTCTCCAAAATCTTTTTTTATTTTATTTTATTTTTTTAAGTTCCTGTGATTACAATGTGGCGTGCGCTATTCAATCCAAAAGTGCATCCTGCTGTAGAACACATACAAATTTAAAGCCCCCCCCCAAGCCAGTTACATAGGATGACTGGTTCTTAAGTAGAAGACTGCCATGCTACTCAGTATGGTCTTTTTTTTTTTTTTTTTAAGCAGAAATTTGTATTTTGAATTATTTTGCTTTTATTTTTTCCTTACTTTAGGTTTTCATAATATTAACAGGTGACCCCAAATGCTCGCTGCTCAAAGAATTGTCTTTATTTTTACTAGGGAAATCAACTTCTCTCTGGGGTGTTTTTTCTGTATTCTTTGTATTCTGTCTGCTGTATTCTTATGCTATTCATACTAGACATCTGGCTGTCTTCTCTGCCCAATTTCTGATGGGTGTATGCTGCCTGGGAGAATTTCTAGTTGTTTCTGGTGACTCTACATTAAGCTAAATAATGTATAAAAGCTCACATCTGAGAAAGATAATTTTCAACCCCATTATAGCAGCTGCTATATGTCCACTTTCAGTTTTCCATGGTCACATTATTTGGATGATGTATTTTCCACGCACAGATGCAGAAACAAATAGATCTGGAAACAGATGTTTCTGTGCAACACAGAGGCATAATCAGTAGGATCCAGATAGGGTAGTTCAGAAGGGCATGGTACAGACCCACTCCAGAGGTTTCACCTGCAGTCTCCTAGACCCCGGTGAACACAGAAGCCCTCATTCCATGCCAGCCCCAGCTGACTCTAGGCATAAAGGCTGCCTCTAACTGCCTGCTCCGCATTCAGAATTGTGGGAGGTAGATTAGCACACCACCTTGTGAGTGCCTAGATTTACTTCTAAGGACAGCTCAAAGATGCCCAAATGACTCTGTAAAGATCAACATGGTTCCTGAAGAACCACTGCTGAGACCGTAGATCAGTGCCTTCACAGCAGGACAGCTATTCTCTGCAGCCCACACTTCAGCCTTTGCCTCATAGCTGGAGGACCCCTCCAGCCCAGGCAGCTGGAAACCAGGTTACTCAGGTAGACAGTGTGCAGTTTGGTCTCATGTAAGCAGTCCTGGTTCAGGAGTTGGAAGTACAAAGTGTACCTTTGGGCAGACACAGCGCAGGTATCCCTGCACTATGCTCCCATTGCACTGCTGAGTACCTTTATTACTCGGAGTTGCCTGTTATCCCAGCCCCTTCTTACCTGGATAATGAAGTTAACTGCAGTGTCTGGACTTTCACAGATGAGATTTACAAATGAAAAATGTTATGATCCCCAGGGTGTCCTGACGTCAGACTGAAGTCTGGGAGCGACAAATCTGAATTTGAAGCACCATTACCCAATCCCTAACAAACAGCCAGCATGTCAAGCATAAGCTCTTGTGCATGCAGTCCAGGCTTAACTGGAGCACCAGCATGCCAAACTTTTTTTTTTTCTCAATTAAAGAAGGAGATCTTAAAAACCTCCAGTTTCTTTCTGCAGCTGTCCAAACTCATAAGGAAGCTTTCCAGCTACAATGCATATTTTGAGTAGCCCCTATCCTAGTACTGGAATTCTCTCGGAATGAGACATCCCAACTGGTCAGCTGATTTTACCTGTTTTGTGGGTCTTTGTTGTCTTGCTACTGGAGACACAACAAGGTCCATGTCAGAGTGTCTGTAGGGACTTGCCCAGCATCCCACAACATTTGTACTGAGGAGGTAGAGCTTGGTGTTGCAAGGAGCTTCGGTGCTTGCCCACCTTGTGATGCTGAAACAAATATTGTTCACCTACCCAGAAAGAAATCTTGCACAGAAGAATAAAGATTATGTTTAAGTCTGAAATACAATTTCAGTTCCCTGCCTTGTTCTGCTCTACTGCACTTGTTTTAAGACACAAGTTGCTGTGCAAGCTGTAGATTGTTGTCTGCTTTCTGCAGCATAGCATACTACACAACAATATGTGTGTGTATATATTTTTTTAAATATCACTGTTTTCACTCTTGCTAAAATACCTTGTGACTTTTGTCACAGTTCAGTCTTATGTAAAACTTTGCAAGAGCTAGGTATAACGAATCTGCCCCAAACAATGTAGGATGGGCTGCATATGCTAGTAAAGGTTTGGTCTAGAAAGAATGGCAAGAAGTCTTTTACAGGACACCTACAAAAACACCTTTTCACAGAGTAGAACAGAGAAAATAAATACCTAGAAAAAATAAGCAAAAAAGTTCACCAAATTTTCATTGCTGTGATCCTCAGAAAAAGTGACTTTTCTCTGTGTTTCTCTTACTCTGTACAGCAACAACCCAGTTTGGGACTTAGAAATTATTTTTAAAAAGTTATACTGCACTATAGTATGCCAGTTACTCATGAAGTTATCTTACTGCAGCATTGTGGTAAAAGGGAAATCCTGAATCCACAAGAGAAACCACTGGCAGTCACCTTCCATTTCAGGCTGTGGAAGCAGAGACTAAAATATTTCCTCTTCTGTCTCAAATGAATATGTTTCAGTGTTCGATTTCTAATCTTCCAGGATGCTTTGTGGTATGCAACTAACAACTGTTGTGAGTAGCATTGTTTTTATGCTTACTGTTTTTGTTTCATGTCACACTTTTTTTTCTTTCTTCTCCTTTGCTGTTGGCTTCACTTCTGGCTCCATCAGAGAGAGCTGCAGGTCTTTGCTGCCGCTTAGTAGTCCCCTGTCATAAAGGAATGCCAAGGCTTACTGATCTGTCTGTCAAAACCAAAGATGTCTGGGAAATTCCACGAGAATCCCTACAGTTGATCAAGAGACTGGGAAATGGGCAGTTTGGGGAAGTATGGATGGGTATGGAGCAAAATAATTATTCTAAAATAGCTCTCTGTGTGGGAATTACAAGATGGAAGGTGAAAATGTAGGACAGTGTGACCCGCAGGAGAAAAAAGAGCAAAGCTCAAGCTGTTAGGAAAAATGTCTTTGGAATCATGTCTTTGACTTTGAAATTCTTTAATCTTCAACTTTCACTGTAATTGATGGCAAAAGAAAACTGAAATTCCATGTTTTCTTGCAAGGTTTTGATTTTGACAAATTACCCCTGTCTTAATGATAAATCAAGGCTACATAGTAATCTATTAATTATACTAAGGAGCCTTTTCCTGCAAGCTAACAAAAAAGTCCTTACCTTCAGTATCCAAAAATCAGTGTTTGCAAATGAACTTAAATGCAGTACTGACAAGTCACCTTCCATCTTTCTCAATGCATGCATAATTTTGGATTATAAGTGTGTTTTTTTTATTAATTTCCTCTCCCATAGAGAAAGCTGATGGTTTGTGTTTTAACTTAACTGTGATTGCTACGAATAATACCCCACAAACTGTTGGATTGGCTAAAGATGCATGGGAAGTTGCACGTGATACATTATTTCTGGAACAGAAGCTTGGTCAGGGGTGTTTCGCTGAAGTGTGGCGTGGTAAGGCAGAGAATATATTTTGCTTTGGATGGATCTTTTAAGGCCCTCTTGGCAGAAATAAACATTTCAAGTAGAGATCTTATAGCTAAAATATCAGAATAGTAGGAAATGTTAGTCTATACCGCCTAAAACAGTCAGAGCTAAATACAGTAATCCATGGGGAAACTTCTTTTCACTTACACACACTGATATGAGAGGTTAGGGCATTCAGATCCATTAATTGCATTGGGTTTATTTGGGTGACTACACAATTGCTAGGTATTAAAATAGGAATGATGCTGAACTTGTAAGGCAGCATGGCTAACCAGAAATTAATCTGGTAAGCAGATATTTTTCTTTCCCCATGTGTTTTAGCACTGATGGGATCAGACCTTGAAAATGCTTCCATCCCTTCTCCCAGTTTAAAAATAACAGCAAGTATCAGCAAGCTTGTCAAGCTAGCTCTCCCATGCATCCACTTATTTAAGTCTGTTTTGAAATTTGTATATGCAGCAGAACCCTGTAACTCGATGCAGAGACCAGGACAATAGAGGCAAGACTTGCCTAACTCAACTGAACCCCCACTTTGAAGTCCAGAAATATTGACATTTTCCAAATCCACTGACATCGTTTTCTGTGTACTCGCCAACTTTACTTACTGCCTCCCTCTATGGGCCTCATTCTTTTAATAACTGTAAAACAATAGCAAGTTAAAATATACATAAATCTTAGTATGGCCATAGCATTGAAACACAATATAGTGGCCACTTAATGAGAGGTGGGCTCAACTTTTGTGCCAAGTAGCATTCAGTGTAGCCTCTTTAAAACAACCAATTCAAATAAAGAATCACTCCATGGCGTTTCTTCAGAAAAATTTGGTGGAGCAATTTGGCCTTCTTTTTGCTGCAGTGACACAAAAGTATGTACAACCGAAATAACCAACAGGCTCTCCTGGCTTCTTGCAGCTGTTTTCCATTGCAACACTACAGCAAGGAGCATGGCAGCAAGTCTGTGAAATTTATAGAATTTATAGACTAGAAATATACACATTTATTGAATTTCACAGAATTACAGTTGACCTGTTTCAAAGAAAGCTACCTGTGTTTACTGTTAGTATCCCCAGATAACTGCAGTTTCACCTTGTCCTCCATCTTGAATGCATGCAAGAGGTTCGAGTTGAGGTCAGCTTTGTGTGCCGTAGATCCTAAACTGATACAATAGACTAAAGGAATGAATGCAATTAAAAACGAAAAAGATCAGCTATGAGAAATGAAGTGCCAAGTACCAAATATCTGTCAGAAATGCGGAAATTATTATTGCAATTATGACATTATGTTTCTTAATGTATAATATAAATATGTTAACAGCTCTGAAACGTTACCAAATTGGAACAGATTAACACAGTAAAAATTAATAAAAAATGCATGAAGTAGTAACTAGCTACATATGGAAGGAATTCAGAGAGAAGACTGTGCTACTTTTCTCTTAGAGAGAAACACACCAAACCACAACAAGAAAATCTAACAATTTAAACTGAAATCTGGGCTTAGAGGATAAGTTAACCTTTTTGTTTGATTATAGTTTTTTTTTACTGGAGAAATTCATAAAAATGTTTAAAAATACAATGGCTGAAAACACTTCATGGTAACAGAACGAGTCCTGAGATTTTTATTAAGGCAATGCAAACAGATAATACACAGTTAATCCTTAGTTAACACACCAGGTAAAATCCTAGTTTATTAATGCCCTAGTGCCTGTGAAACTAGGGTTTCATTCCTGGTTCATATAATCTGTGGTGTCTTTGCAAAGTGGCTGTGACTGACAGCCTGAGGTCTGGAGCCTCAGTGGCTCCAGATAAAACATGCTCACTTTCACCCACCGGAAAAGACTTTGGCCACCCTGCTTGAAATTAGGAGGCACAACTACATTCTTCCCAGCTTACATAGGAGTGCCATTAAAGTAGCTTCAGCTCTAATTTGAAAGACTGAGTGAAACTAAGACCTGAAGAATCCTCAAGAGCACTGGGGTAGCTGTGGTAGTAACTTCAAGACATTATTCCAACACGGGTAGAGGAGACAGCACCTGGCATCGAGCTGGCAGAAGAAAACCAGGGCATCAACTTGCACTGCACGCTTTTGGCTAATATGCGCCTCAAGCCCCCACCGGCAGCATTGTGTGTTGCTCTGGGGATTGCCCTGTAAGTGAGAGATGAGCCAGGCAGTGGCTCCCCACCGCTCCTCCCCTTTCCTCAGCCAGGCAAGGTGGCAGCTGGGACCTGAACACTTACAAAATACCCAATCCAGCTCCATTTTGTGCTCCAGCATACCAGCTGAGCCCTGGTAACTGTTAATGTGCTTTTAACAAAGACAAAACAGGCTTATTTTACACATTGCCTTTCTGATGACATATTGATTTACAGAAACCAGATCTGAGTCTGAGTCTACATGCACTTCATAGACCTTCTGCTATCCTCATGCTTAAGTGCAGAGAAGCAATTTTTACCCAATGTGATTCATTCCTGATGTCATTTAGTATTGTTCTGCCTTATCACACAGCAGCTCCCTACCAACAGATCACAGGTCCCATTCAAAGCCATTTCAGCCCTGGCTCTGAAGCAGGCTTCTAGCAAGTCTGGGCAAGGGACAACCAGAAGGCACTAGGAAAGTGATATTTCTGCCCATTTTAATTTTCTTTCCTTTCTCTTCCCTAGTATCCCATCCCCCCAGAAAATGTTAAGGCAGGTGGGTGGTTTGGGTTTTTTTATTCCCAGTCCTCCTTCTCCCCCTTTCAAGTACCCAGCGAAGCCCCGCTTCTGGCGGGACACCTTGAGTCAGCCTTCGCTAGCTATCTCCATGTCCTTGTACAGCTGTTACACAGAAGCTGTTACAGAAGGCTTGGCAGGTGATGGCTAAAATGACTCAACTTGTCCATTTCAATGCTGACTGAAAGTAAAGAACAAAGTAAAGCAGACAGGAACCACCTCATTTTCAATCAGCAGCTGATGGGCTTCTGGGGATGAGGAAGTGAAGGAAAAAGACACCTTTTGGTTTGGAAACACACCCATGTTTCTAAAATGAAATTGATTCCGAATTTGTTTCTTGGGAATTTTTCTTAAGAGTGTTTTTTCCCTCTGACTCAGAACAAAACCAAAATGTTAAAATGGCTTGCAAATGGAAAGTTCTGGGTTTAACCAGTTTTGTTATCCAAATCTGTGACTGGAGCTGTGTTGTTTGTAGCAACTACTTGTTAGCAAAGGTTTCAGCAGTCCTGTGTTTCTTAGTCACAGAAGGTTTGTGGACATTAGTGGAAACATTGTCTGGGTAGGATAAGAGTGATTGTGCCCCAGTGCCAATGGGAATATTATTTGTCAGTATAATAGAGAGAGACTAAAATATGAGAGAGGCGTGGGAGGAATATGACAGGCAGCATGGGAAAGCACACTTTAAAGAAATAATTATATTGTGTCCTTGCTAGTTTATTCCTTGGTTACATTAGGCATCAGGCAGAAAAAGGAGCAGAAGATGTTTAATCTAACTAAATATTTGTGCTTGTAGGTACATGGAATGGAAATACTAAAGTGGCTATCAAGACCCTGAAGCCTGGCACTATGTCTCCAGAATCCTTCTTAGAGGAAGCCCAAATCATGAAAAAGCTAAAACATGACAAATTGGTCCAACTTTATGCTGTGGTATCTGAAGAACCTATCTATATTGTCACGGAGTACATGAGCAAAGGTGAAGCCAGAGCTGCTGCCCTTGATAACAGTATTTTTTATTTATTGGTGTTTCTCAGGGAAAGTGCAGTGTGATGCACGAACAGTGTATGAGGAGGGAGAGAGGGAACAGGAAGCTAAATTCACCTCTGGCTTCAGAAGAATAATGATTTCAACTCTGAACTGGGCCCAAAATGTGAAATCCACTAGATGTACAAAGAAAATTTGCACTTGGAGGGAGAGAAGCTGGTGCAGCCTAAGTGGTTCCAAATGCATCAGCATCTAAACTTCTCTGACAAGTGGAGATTTGATTCTTCTAGATTTGAATGATATTACATGCTGCTTCCCAAGACGCTAGCTTTTCCTGGCACCAGAGAGTTGATATGACATCTTCTTTCAGTGTTTACTTGTCAGCCTAAGATTTCTGTGTCTTCTTTTAGCAGTCCTGAGTTCTGAACATGCACCTCACTCTCAGATCACAGCTTAATTTTCAGTCCACCCCATTTTCATTTTAATACATGATTTGCACATATGATTCTTTCCCTCCTCTTTCCCCTTCCTTTTCCCCTTCTCCCTTCTCTTTTTCTTTAAGCTACTTAACCAGTAATGATGTAGTAAAATGAGAAGAAGAAAACTTTTTGCTCCATCAGATCTCCAGCAGGGGTGCTGAGAGCAGAGCAAAAAATCTGCTTGTTTTGGAAAAGCAAATGAACCAAATAGGAAACATAAGTTCTCACAGGGAAGTTTCACTGTACGTTGGAGGATACACTCAGAAATTTTAAGTGCATTTTTTCAGTCTATTTGGAGTTGATTTTTATTTTCCTGGCAGGTGCCTGCCCACCTCCCTCTTCAGAGGCATCCAAGCCCTGACTAACTCACACTTTAATCATATGTCTCAGTGACAAGCATGTGCTTTTTCCCCTTTAAAAAAACCCTTCTGAAGTATGTGGTTTATTTTGGCTTACTTTACTAGTTTTTACTGTAACATTTTACATCTTTGGGTCTGAGCTTGAAGCTGATGATTTACCAAGGGAGAAACGCCTAATCATCTGTCTTTTCCCCTTATTTATTAAACCAATTCACTTACTTAAAGGAGACTGCCACACTTCTCTGCATACAAGATTGGGAAGGGTGTTATAGCATCCTAGGGTTTTTTAAAAAGCTACAGAGGACCTCCTTGCTTTCCCTTGCAGCTCAAATTGCTTTTGCTAAAATTGCCTTCTTTCAATCTCTGCTTTGTCTTCTCTAGTTTTGCTTAGTGGTCTTCAAAAATTAGAGGTTCGTGCTACATTTAGTTATGGGTTACCTTGGGAAGAAGCACTACTAATTTCTAAGGAAAATCAGCCTTTGTAATGCTAGCCCCTTTGGGCTTGCCAGGCTCCAGGCTGACTTTTCTTTTGGAGCAGGTTGAGCCGAGATCTGACTTTTTCCATGGCTTGTATGGCTTGGAACCAACCTGATGCTTTGCAGCTAGCAGAGGCTTTTAGAGAGCAGCATGTATGTAGTTTCAAAGAGCACTGGAAAAGTGAAGAAAGGTCATTTTTCTCAGTAACAGTCAGGAAAATTAAAGCAATATTGTTTCTTTTCCCTGCCACATTCCTTGGACTAGTGACATATTCTTCTGCAAGCCAACCTTAAACAAGAGTGAAACAAGTATAATAGCAGAATTCTAAGATATTGTGGGGTTTTTCTTAGTTTGTCCACTTGAACTTGAAACATTGCTGTCCTTAATATTACCCATGTTGCTGCACCTCCATCCTGATGAATAGCCATTGTTTCCCTAACATCTATTGTGTCAACTTTGCATTTGCAGGGAGTTTGCTAGATTTCTTAAAAGATGGAGAAGGAAGAGCTTTGAAGCTACCGAATTTGGTGGACATGGCAGCCCAGGTCTGTCTTCAGAGTACTGAGCACTTACATGTGTAGGTTTTATAGCCTGTGTATGTCTGAGTTCATTTTAAAATGCACTGATTGTGTTTCATGCTTCTTGCAGGTGGCGGCAGGAATGGCATACATCGAGCGAATGAATTACATACACAGAGATCTGCGCTCTGCAAACATTCTGGTGGGGAATGGCCTAATATGCAAGATTGCTGACTTTGGATTGGCAAGGCTGATTGAAGACAATGAATATACAGCCAGACAAGGTAGATACAGAGGCAGGCACAGCACTGAGTGTCAGTGCAGGGGAAGAGTGGAACATGGCTTTAAAAAGCTCTCTCTCACATGCTTTGGGGTTGCTTTCAGTAAATCCTGAACTCATACTAACTCCTAGCTCAGAATTTCACTGCTGAATGAATGTCCTAAACAGAAAGTCTCATGTAATTGTCTTCCCTTTAAAAACTGACCAAAAGGAAACAGAGATGATGAGTGAGAGCACAGGTGGGTGAAGTGACAGTAAAGACAAGATCCTCATGGTGGATAGCAAAGAGGAAATGTTACTTACCAGTCTTGGGAAAAAAAAGCCTGTGTAAGTTATTTCTTTCATAGTGTGCCTTCTAGTATTTACTGATTGGTATCAACATTGCTGTGCTGTTCTTATTTTCTTTATTCAAATGGGTCAAAGAATTGTGTGTCTGTGCAATGGAGCTGTCTCTCTCAGCAGTTTTCTCTGGGAACTTGCAAGTTACTTTAATAGGAAAGCCATTTTCTAGTGCCACACAGAGTGCTGGGCACAGCCGACCACTGATACACGACTAAAATGTATCAAAGGGTATTGTAGCTCTTTTTAAAAAGCATGTGTGTGTTCAGACTGAGCCATGACAGAGGCTCTTTGTAGTTAGTCATTCTTTGCAAGTCATGCTTAGTTGTCAGATGTTGGTCCAAGTTTGCAGAGCTACAGTTTTGTTCTCTTTCTGTTGGCAGTATTTTGGTAGTGCTTGCTCAATATGTGTCGGTAAATACCATCCATTTCAGTGCTAAAGCCAAGAAGTGTCCCATTAAACCCTGTTGTATGTCATCAGAAAGCACAGGTTGGTTATATACTTCATAACCTGCAGTTACCCCTTCCTGTTGTGAGTTTTTTCTATTGAAAAGAAGTCCCTGTTTCAGCATGGATTTTACCATTAACTCTTAGGAAAGAGCTAACCTCTTTCTGTAATTTTCAAGTGTTGACAGAAGGAGCCAGAGAGTTTCCAGCATGCTTTGTGTTGGCCTGGGAGCAGCAGATCTCATGCCATTCACATCCCCCTAGTAAGCGGAACCTAGTTGCGCCGATGTGGACCACAGGCTGCATCCACCCTAAAAGTTGCCTGCTGCACATTTGGATGGCAAGGCCTGATTATCGGGCGTGGGGGGGAGTGGGGGACCTAGAAGAACCTCTGGTTGGTACTAATGCAGAGCATTAACCACTATTGATTTCAGCCTGAGGGTGGGAATTGCTTCTTGCTATTAAAAATAGCTTCATGTCATTCACTCCAGAGTCAAAAGTGTCTGTCGGCTCTGGTAGGCAGAAAGCTGCCTGCTTGCCCTTCCCCTGTGTAAAACAAGAAGAGTTTCCTTGAACAAGGCAGCCAGCTGCAAATGGCTTTGAAACAGTGTCCTATATTATCTCCCTTTCTCTCTGGTTTACTGCCATGTCTTTTGTTCCCTTTGGAAGCCACCCAATGTATATTTTGACATGACTAATTATTTGGTTTAACAGACAAGTATGTGACCTACTTCTGTCCAGATCTCTTCAGGCTCCTGATCCCTAGGAAATCCTCTAATGACCTGTTTGCTTCCTGGTTTAAATTTCTCAGAAGAGTTTCTTCACATGTTAGAAAGCTATGGAAACCTGCCTGACTCATGTTGAGGAAAAGCTTAGATTTTTTAAGACAATAAAAATTATTGGATTTTGGGTGGAAAAACTTTGAGATGAGAAAAGCATAACACCAGGACTGGCAGGGAGAGGGAGTGTAGTCATCGTTGTCTCCTGCCCTTTTTCCACGGCAGAAATCACTTGTGTTGTGGAAAAGGTGGCTGGGAAGGGAGAAATAGTTTGGCTTTTAACCTGCATTGCTGATGATCCAGAGATCTGAATTGTGTTTGCCTGGCTTTATCTCATGGTGCAAGTATGAAGAAGTCACTCATCCTTCCCATACTTCTGAGCAATGGACAGTACTTCCTTCTCCTGACCTCATGGTCAGGCTTAAGTCCTTCAGAGCTACAGGATTCCTCAAAAAAAGAGAACCAAGAGCTGTAATCACAGGCATCTTGTAGAAAGGTTTTCATATTTTCACTAATGTTCTTTTGACCCTTTCTTAAGGGGTAGCTTAAGACCCCTCTAGGGAGGGGTGCATTTTTGACCAAGCAGCACACTCTCAATTTACATTTCTTTGCAATTGACCTGGCTCTCATGCCAGTTGGGCAGCCAGGGTGAGCCTAGGACCTTTCTGAGGAAGAACCATTGGCTTCTAACGTGCCACTGGAATTTTTCTTCAAGTGGGATTCAGTCCTGGTTTGTTTAGTTAAACTTCAGTTTGATCATCGCTTGGTGGAGACCACAGTATCAGGAGGAAATGGTTGCCTCTGCTTGTTTCCCATGACCTATTACTTCAGCCTCCGAGGGGATGCATCTGGGGACTGCTCTGTTTATCTAGCTGACTACTGCTTCAGTGGGAATTTTGACATGGGAGGAGAGCCGAGCCAGCAGAGGGGAGGGGGACAGGGAGCGCTCCAGACTGGCAGCTCCTGTGGGAGAAAGGAAATGTTTTGCCTTACAAAATCTGAAGATTAAAGTCTCTGGTCACTCTCTCCTCAGCAGTCCTCCTTCTCTTGGCTTAAGTGTGTTAGTACAGAGCTCATTGTCTGTGTGGGGAAGAAGTAGTTTTCTCCAGCCTTGCTTGATCTCCTACTCCCTTCCCCCACTGTCACTTTTGTCTCTGATTAAATATTTTGAAAGGAAACAGATGGGGATGCTTTGAGCCCCAGCGGGCTGGAGTGAAGGATTCCTGAACCTGTATGGGTATTACTCAGCCTGGTGGTAACGTTTTACTGACTGGTTTACTTTCTTTTGGTTTGAACAAAGGAGGCCTGACTGCTCCTGATTTATGAGAGGTAAATAAAAAGCAGTTCATTGTCTGCACTGCCATTTCTCAGCAATCATCAGGAAGGAGAGAGATGGTCATGCCACTAATGATTTAAAGTGTGTGACTAGCAGCTATACACTGCCATTAAATAATACCAAAAAAAAAGTTCTTGGCTTGTAGTGAGCATTTGGCTCCTCTTGCTTTTAGAGGAAGTGAGTAATCAAAGAGGAAAAACATGCCTGTTAAAGTGACACCCATTTTAAAGGCTACACTGGTGGACTGTATTGCAGCCTGCACCATTGGGGCTTGCTTCTTTTGGCTGTTGCTGTTACAACATCTATGTCTTCCTCCTCCCCCTACCCAAGTGTTAGGCATTCAGGCTCCTTTCCTTGTATTGGTGATGATGATGATGATGTCAGCCCTGTAAGACAAGACTTAAAACTCCTGCTATCCTACAGGACAGGGAGAAACCTTCCATCACACACAACACAGGACTTCCCATGCAGTTCCACTACCCTTACACTGATGTGGTTCACAGCTATGAGGAGTTTTGGTCAAGCGCATGGCATTTTTGTGGAGAGTGCCGAGTGCTCCACAGAGTTGCAGGGCAAGAGTTGTTACTATTCTAAGCAGTAGCAGCTGATACAAATTTAAAATTGCCTTAATTAAAAAAAAAGAGCAGAGTTATTTTCCAGGCCGTGTTTCTACTGCGTACACTGGCAGCGCTTGCAGCGGTGCCGCTCCAACCATACATGAAACAATAAGGATCTTTCTGATGCCTTCCAGACAAGTCAGAGCTATTCCGGGAGCTCTAGCATGTGTTTGTAAACTTTCAGATCATTTTTGCCTCCTTAACACTTAGAAATTTCTCCTTCCTGTCCTGCTTAAAAACAAGTGATGCTTCTTATTTTGATTTCCTAGACATGAGCGGGGATTTTTTTCCTCTTTCCAGGCTCTCCCCTGGAAGTTCTTTTGTAGAGACTTGGCTCCCAGCTCACCAGCTAATCAGATCTCTCTTGTTCATGACTGACTGTACTGCGGGCTGTAACATCCAGGGCTTTTTTCTTGCTTTTTACCTGCCATTCCCTGGGCCAGCCAGGGAGCAGACAGAAGGAAGGACACTTGCTTCTCAACAGCCAGCCCCTGGGGTCCCAGAGGGGAGATCACTGATACACTCCTACAGAGATGCCATCTGCTCCATGAGAAGGAGCACGGCCAGGTCAAGAGGAAGGGCAAGGGGAAGGGGGGTGTGCAGGCAGAGGGCAAGAGAGGTGTTTAGACCCGCAGTTCTGTCCCTTGTCCCCCGCTTCCCGGGGAGGGATCAGCCTGCGGAGCCTGCTTCTGATCACTCGTGTTTTGCCAGGCTTGTAATTTCATGTTCGTTCTCACAGCACAAAAAATGTAATTGCACAGTCCCTCCCACACAGCACTCATCGTATCGCCTACCAGCGCTGACTCGTTTCCTGTTACATGCTTGCTTCAGCACTTCGCTTTACCTTTTGCGGCTTTCCCTTTCCAGCCCCAGGAGCAATTAAGTTCTGCACTATGTTCTCAGGTCTCTAACCCAAGAGTTCCCCTGGTTTTGGGGTCTTGGAGCTTGAGGTGCTGCCTTGGGTTTGGTTTTAAGGTACGAGAGGTAGAAGCTTTGTAGCATTTCTGGAAGCAGGATCATTATGAAGCTGGCAGTGGCTCTGGGGCATGAATTTCAGAGATTTCTGCTTCGTCGAGATTTAGATCTGAAAAACAACAAAGCTCTGAGGGATTTTTGCTCGCCTCAGAAGAAATCATGCTGAGATTTGTACGTCAAGGTCACTCAATTATCCCAGCCCCCTCCGCTCCTTCTCACCACGTGACCGGCTTATAGCCAACAACGAATTAAAGCAGGGCCATGGACTGATTTTTCCCAAGGAAGTCCTCCTGGGAGATAACCTGTGTGAATGCTCAGGCAGAGGTCCCAAGAACAGGGCTGAGCCTCACAAAAATCCTTAGAGGCAGGAGGCAGGGCCGGCTGCCCTAACAGTAAATCGTATGAGCAGCCTTGGCTTGACGTGGCTGTGAGCAGTGCAGAAACCCAAGAAAGGCTTTCCCCAGGCTGAAGTGTTTCAAAAAAGGGACAGAGATAAAAGCGGCAGATTAGTACATTGCTGTGGGGCAAAGACAGGCTATCCTGACCTAACGAATGCAGTGTGTGGTTGGTTTGTACACATGGAGTTACTGACCTGCTAGTTTGTAATAATAAAATAGATTCCAGCAAAAGAAAAGATAAATCTCCCCACACACCCTGGTGTAAAATCTGCCTTCAAAGTAGGAGATGATAGGCTGCCTTGCCAGCTGGGGTAATTTGGCTTATCAGATTTATTAACATGCTTGTCAGTAATACGCATTTTATCTGATGATCCGATGCTGTAATTTGTTTGCAGCACAAAGTCAGCTTGTTTAATAAGCTGCTGAGGCCTGGGTAGAGGGAGGGGGTGGGTTTTTAATTGGTGTGTTGGGAGAGAGTAAGCATGGAGACTGTGTGTTGGTCAGGAGCCACACGTCTGGCCTGTGCGAATGCTTCCTGTAGCAGTAGCAATCAGGATGCTCCCGAGTGGTGCTCACACGTTTGGGGATTTTTGTGTTTTCACAGAAGTGCACTGCTTGTGGCTCCAGTACCAGACATTAGATGGGAGGCAACACCTTGGGGGTATGCCTGTTAGATACACAGACATACCCCCATTCACACAAGCTGTGTGTTATCTCGTGTTATGGCAGTGCATGCGCTGTACCTTCAGCTGTGCAGCTGGCCAGACTGGTACATCCTCAGCGGTCTCTGCTCTCCCATTACTGATGGCTCTGCCATACTGGGTTGCAGGCTTTCTTGCACCATTTAGCCTCCAGCATGCGTTGCAGGGCCAGAAAACCATGAGGCAGGGCTCTGCTAGCAACCTCTCTGCCAACCTTGTGTTTCCTTCCTCCCCATCTATCGCTTCAAACCAAAGTTCAGGAAATACTGCACGAAATGGAGAACATGTGATTTTTGTATGAGTTGCTTTAGCCAGAGAATCACCTACAGCAGGGGCAACATAGAAATGGAATGAGTAGCTATCCTGTTATCACAAAATCCATGGACAGACCATTTGTCTTCTACAGCAGTGCTCATCACAGTCCAATGGCTTTTGTACTGCTCTAGCTCTCACAAAAACGGATGTGCTGGAATTGTCCCCCCTTCTCATCTGCTACTTGCTTCTCCTCTTCCCATGGTCCCTTGACACACCACATACCTCCCAGTGCCACACTGGCAGTAGATAAGGAAGGCAAAAATACCAGGGGAGTTGGCCACAAATGAGTCTGAAGAGATTTCTTTCTTCCAGAGATGAGTTGTAAGTGGTTGCTACCTTTGGATCTGAGCATGAAGCAGCAGGGAATTAGACCAGGTTTGGCTCAGCTTCTCAGAAAAACACAGCTGATTAAAGAAAAAAATAATAAAAAAAAGGTTGAATAAAATGTGTGCAACACGTGAACAAGCAAACCCTTGTGCTTGGCTATCTCACGCACCACCAGCCAACATCCAAGCCTTCAGGCTGCTGGCCAGCCTGGAGCAATTCATTCAGCTGGCATGGTGTGTGTGTACTGTCTCAGCTGCACGTATGAGAGAGCAGAGGGACATTAGCCCTCATATTCACGGTATGCCTGCATAAGCCCATCTAAAGCCATGCACTGTTGTCCTAGGGAACCTGATCACCAGATGAACTCAGCCTGCAGTTTTTCCAGGGATCAGCACAGGGTTTATAGCTCCAGGATCTGCCAGTGGCCTGGGGAGCTGGTTGCCAACCCCATGTTGCTGCTGGTGCTGTTGGAGCAGGGCCAATTTCCAGGACAGAGGCTCAAGTGACAGCAGGCTGCTCTGCTGCAGAGATCTCGGACACCATAGCCAGGGCAGTTTTTAAGAGAAGATGAAGTTCTGTAAATTTTGGTCTTGTAAACTAAGATTGGCCCCATGAAGAAGAGTAAGTTAGGGACATTGAGACCAAAGCCAAGCACCCAAATCTTAGCTCCTGCCTGCATATCAGAAGAGGCACACTTTTTTAAAGATTAATAGACATCCAAAAATCCTCCGGCACCTTTGCAAATCTAACAGCCACTGATGTGTTGATGCTTGACTAGACTCAGGTTCCTGACTTTGGGCAGTAGAGATTTAAAACTTTGTCTTGTGTCTGTTCATTTAGCAGGATTTACTTGAGCAACTGCAGTTTTCCCTAGAAAATGTATTTGTTTCTAAGTAATATTCTCTCTCAGGATCACTCACGTATAGAGCAGGAAAAATTTTAGCACCTGATGTTTTACTAAGTAAGGAGATGAGAATTACTAACACGTTTACTTCGTACTCTGAGCCAAATCAAGTTGTGATGTATATGGGGCACCGAGCACTGGATGTGATAGCAGAACAGCACCAGCAGGGAACTGTAAACAGTGTCATAGCTTCACTCTCTGAAAGGGATTGGTCCGTGTTGTTACACTTTCCACACTCCTCCTGAAAGCCAAGGGAACTTTTATGAGAGGGTGGTGAGAAATCAAAGTCAGTCTGTTTCCAAATTCAAGAGTGTTTGTCACTAGGGATCAGGAATAAGCAACTCAACTCTTTTGCACCAGGGAACTGTCTGCATACTTTTTCATACATACTACAAGTTAATTATTAGCACAAGACTTTTCTTTAAAGTCATCCTGAAAATATTTTCCCTAAGAAAACAGTAAATGATTGGAAAAGCAAATAAATCAGTGTTTAAAGACTTGTTATCTTACCATCCTCACCACAACTGGCTCCTGCAAGCTCTGATGATGGATGAGCACATTAGAACTGCACGTATTTAAGGCACTGCAGGCTTTTCAGTGCCAGGAGTTTAAAGTACACTGTCGGGTTATAAATCACAGGCCAGAGCTGTGCCTTGACATCATTGCACTCCAAGCAACTGAAATGGCAGTATTATTTTTAAGTCCTTGCATGTTTGTAGTGAAATATTAGGTTTGGTTTTAATTTATGTTTTTACCATGTTTGTTTGTTTTGCATTTTGCTCAGCTTGAGCAGTGAAACTGGGAGGTACATTTCCAATAAATCCCACTTCAATTCATACATGCTAACTGTGTTTGACTTGCAAATATCACAGGAACATGTAATTTAAAACATTTTGGGAGAAAGAATTTCTTTTATATTTGGCTTTTTTTTTTTTTTTACTTTTTTTTACTTTTATAAAACTTCAAACCTGAATTAAAATGTTTTAGACATCTCTTGGGGTGTAGGACAAACCCACCCCTTCCCTGCTAAGTCTTTCCTTCTGCCCTACGTATTCCGCCTGCATGTCCTCTCTGACTGTACTCCATGGAGCTGTTCGTTAACTCACTCGCCTGCAGCTCTGTCCACCTGCACATGCTGTAGAAGACAGCAGTCACCTGTGAACTGGTACTTTGACTCTGTTTCTATTCTGATTAAAACTCATTTATTCTTTCATTAGGTGCAAAGTTTCCCATTAAATGGACTGCACCAGAAGCAGCATTATATGGAAGGTTCACAATAAAGTCAGATGTCTGGTCGTTTGGGATCCTACTGACAGAGCTGGTAACAAAAGGAAGAGTGCCATACCCAGGTAAGAAAACAGTCTGAGCCCTGCTTCACTTGGGGAAAGTAGTGGGAACAAGCCATGTGCTCTAATTGGAATGTGTATTTATTTTCACTGGGCTGAAAGGAGCATGGTTATCATGCATAAGTTCTGTGTATGCTTGAAAATGGTCCTGATTCTGAGAGCTGCTGTGTGATGGTCATGATAAAATGACAAGAGAATAGAAAATTCAACATATTCATTTCTAATTTTTTTAATTGTTCACATTTCAATTAATATATTTTCCAGCCAAATAATGAAAGCAATGAAAATTACAATGCTGTGGAGCAAATAATTCTCTATAGTATTGCATTCATTTTAAGATATCAACAGTTAAACTCCCAGAGCGGCATTACTCCACTTATTCTGTCAGTCTGTTTCTTTGCAAGGTTTGATGACTGTCTGAATGTCTGGAATTACCAAATCTCTTTTTTATAAACTCTTAAATTTCGTTCATTGCTTTTGAGATGGATGGAAAGGATAGAAAGTAATTCTGTAACATGCAGGCCAGAGCTCATGGCAGGGTCACAGCGGGGCCAGATTCTCTGCATGGGGGAACTGGAGGCCCCATGGTTCTTTGTTGAAACCCTGCCAAGTATCCAATGGATTAAGATTTGTAGAAGAGGTGATTGGATCTGCCTATGCAGAAGGAGCTTTTCATTCCGTGTCCCCCTGAAGATTGTAAGCATTCAGGTGAAGAGGAAAGCGTTGAGGTGAAAGCAGTGCAATACATGGAAAACAATTTAATCCCTTCATTTTCTTATCAGCACAGATACTAACAACAGGGCATCCAGCTGCATCTTTATTCTTTTTATTAAAAAAAAAAAACAACAAACATCTAAATACCACTGGATTTTCTCTAATTAGCACTGTACGGCTGTGTGTGCTGCAGCTGATTTAGTGGAAAGTGCCCTAAAGCAGTTTCAATTTGCCAATCTGTGCGGTGATCAAGCAGTCAGATCTATACACCAAATTGCACAGGAGAAGCATCAAGGTGGCGTTCAGTTCATCCTGTGATATCTCACACCACTTCAGAAGGTTGAACTCAGCAAAACAAAACTCCCAGAGTTTTACCAGGAATTTCAACTTTACCTGTGCCTAGCAGTCAGCAGCTGATATTTATGACAAGAATATGGGGACTGGGAGGCTTCTTGTCATCAGCAATGAATTTTGGCATGCAGCTGAGCAAAGCTGTGACTGTGACAACAAAATGAGGTAGCAGAAAGCAAGATGTTTCTGTGGGATGGATGAGTCCCTCTGCCCAGCACTTCCCCATGCGGTTAAAGAAAAGCAGGTGTTGCCACCAACATAGAGTGGCTGTGTCAGTAGCCAGCACAAAGGTCTTTTTGTCAGGAGGATTAGTGGCAATGGTGTAGGAAAGCCATGATTTCCGTGGGTTTATTGAGGGTTAAATGCAGACGTGGCACAGTGTGCAAAGGCTGAAGACAGAAAGAGGATGTGTGAGACTTAGCTGATATGGTGCTGCTCCCAGAGGGTGGGCAATGCTCCTCACTGGGCTGCAGGAAGAGGAAATTCCTAGTCACTACCAGCAGAGTGGGTGCACAGGGGCTCTCGCCAGCCAGGGCAGAGTTAAGGTGTTCGGGGTTTTTTTCCCCTGAGCTCCACATTGATGGGTGTCATGGTTTAAGCCCAGCCAGTAACTCAGTACCATGCAGCCATTCGCTCACGCTCCCCTTCACCCCTCTGGGTGGGATTGGGAGGAGAATTGAAAGAATGTAAACCCCATGGGTTGAGATGAGAACAGTTTAATAATTAAAGTATAATATAATACAACTACTACTAGTAATAATAATAACAATTATAAGGGAAATAAGGGGAGAGAATATAAAACTAAAAGGGAAAAGGGAAAGAAAACAATAAACACAAGTGATGCACAATAAAATTGCTCACCACTGCTGACTGCCCGACCTGAGCAGCGATCTGGGCCTTCCAGGTAACTCCCCCCAGTTTATATACTGGGCATGACGTGCTGTAGTATGGAATACCCCTTTGGCTAGTTTGGATCAGGTGTCCTGTCTCTGTTCCCTCCCGGCTTCCCATGCCCCTTCTCACTGGCAGAGCATGAGATACTGAAAAGTCCTCGATCAGGGTAAGCTACTTATCAAAAACTAAAACATGAACATTGTTCTCAGACTAAAGCCAAAAGACAGCACTGCACCAGCTACTGGGAAGGAGAAAAAAAACCCAACTATTACAGCTGAAACCAGGACAGTGGGGTAGAGGTGATAGAAGACTAGCCTTCTCTCTTGTCACGTGCAGGAGCACAGACACACACACGCAGGAAAAAAACTTCCAGGCAAAAGTGGCCCCGTCTTAACTGTGGACACACTGTTGGCCAGCAGAGGATGTCTGCACTCCCCTCCCCGCAGGAGGATGTGTGCTTAAGTACTTGCAATATATAACTTCTTGTACGACCCATGACAGAAATCTCAGGCATGGTCTGTGTCCTGAAAATGTGGACAGTTTTATTACGCGGCACTTTGAGCACATCAAAGACAACTAACGGCATCTCTGCTCTTTCAGCACCATACTCCCTCTTCATCCCTCACTACATAAAGCCTTCACACACCAAAAGTCCTTCTTACTCACTCTCCCCCACCCATGCTAGGAAGACATCAAGTAGCTGGAAACAAATTTTTGTGTGTCACATATCACAGAGTCAGCAGTTTTCTGGATGGTCACATACTGTCTTGGTTACACACTGCCCAAGCTCTACACCAGGGCCCTTCCTCCCTACTGGGACTCCCACCCTGCTCGCACTGGAGGCCTTTACCATTCTCATGATCACCATCACTCCCCTTCCTGTCAGTTTTACCTAAGGGCAGTCTCTATTTTATATTTGAATTTCCAAAGTCTTTCAAGATTTCAGTTCATTCTCATTCCCCTAACTGGGAAAGCTTTTATAGGCTGAGACAATGGTGAAGGGGAACTGGGGCCTTCTCAGAAGAGCCTGTCTTTGCATGTAGGCTAAAAAGAGGGCTTGGGCTTCCCAAGGTGACAAAGACCTCCTGAGCTCCTCAGAAAAGACTCTTTTTTCCCCTGACATAGAAAGGATGATCAATCTCCTGCTTCATGCTGGGGAAAGGAAGGACCTCCTGAAAGGATAAAACTTCATGAATTCAAGTCCCTGTCTGAGGCAGGGAGTAAGGTTCACTTACACCCACAGGGCTTTCCCTGCTGTTATGGCACGGCTTGTGCGACAAGGAAAAGATGGGAATTCAACCACCCTGAGAGGCAAGACTCAGCCCGCCTTACCCAAGTATATACACAACCTATAGGTGAGAGAATGCAGTTTGTAGGCACTGCCCACCATTTTGGCACCCAAGGCATGTGGATTTGCAAGCTCTGGAAAGGGTCAGCCTTGAAACAAAGAGGGTCATGGAGCTGTCACTCCACTGTAATACCCAGTTTCTGAAACTGTTGTGAGCACATTGTCTTGATATTCCTGCTTACAGATTGTAGCAGGCCCAGGGGCAGTGGGGAGATGCCCTCAGACAAAGGCATTGCTCTCTTGCTTGACAAGATCTTAGTGCCTGGACAGGTTATTTAAAGCACACACTCCAGTCCTGTGGTGGTAACCATGCCCACAGGGCACTGTACCTCATGTACATGGAGAACCAGGCATTGTTTTAAGCTTGTGTAGAAGGAAGGAGAAGCACAACAAGGAGGACAGAAGGTGACAGGCAATATATGGGAGGGGAACAGACTGTGTGGAACAGGACTTGGCATTCCTTGTCTCCCAGATATCAACCAGTTCCTGTCCTGATGCCCCATTTTGGAAGAGAGGCTGGAGCAATAGTGGGATATGTGAGCAGTAAAGATTTTGCTGGCAGAGATGAAGATCAGGCTAGAGTTCATAATCAAGCTTTGCCTCAGACCCTATGGCTCCCACAAGCAAGACTTTACCGTAGGTGAGGTGTCCTCATCTTCATTCTTCAACCAAGCCTGTTTCGCTGTCAATGGATGTAATGGACTGCTATCATAACTAATTTATTTGTGCTTTTCTTAGCCTTCCCTAGTGCTTTCCCATTCATTTCACAAGGCAGCAGATTGAAATAAGCAACTTTCACAGTCTTTCTAGGCATTGAGGATCTATTTTCAGTATTATAGTGAGGAAATAAAAACTAGACATGGGCAGAAGAGGAGGCAAGTTTAAAAAAATAGCCTGCTTAGTTGACCTTTTTCAGTTTCTGTTTCTTTCCCCTTACACGAATTCCCTTTGGATCTTAGTTTAGGGTTGGGGGGGTTGGGAGGGAGGTGTTAGTGGAGTTTAAGAGCAGGAGGCTGCATTTCTCTAGCAGTAGTCAGAGAATTTGGCTTTTTTTTAACATGTTGTCTTTCAGATAAGCAAAAATCTCAGCTGCACTAAACAAACACCTCTGAATTTGCTCCTTCTGCTTTCTGCTGCACTCAGCACATCAGGAGCATTTACGTTTTATGCCTAGTGTGACAGCCACCACAATGCTTCCTCTGGCCAGGCAGGTCTTTGAGGTTGGACTCCAAGCAGCTCTGCAGTCCCTGGGGAGCTGTATTCAGCCTCCTTATCCCTGGGAGAAGCTGGGCCACAAGTGCCAGGAGAGCGCATGGTGCACTGTCCAAGCCTGGGGCCAAGTATACATTAATGAGCCAGCATATGTGTGTGTACCATCATCATGGATGGTAGCTAAAGAGTTGAGAGAGATGCATACTCAGCACATAGCACAGATAAACTTAGGTGGGTTTCCTTCTAGGCAGGAAAGCTCCGCTCACAAACGCTGTAGCTCAAAGTTGCATCTCTTATACCAAGCAAACAATAGCTTATTTGAAACAAAAACGAAATAGAAAAAACAAACAAACCCCACAACAGATATTGACAGCCAAGCTTTGTCGCGTTTTGAGGATGAGGAGATGTTGGGGGTTTTCAGGCCTTACTTTCTAAATGAAGTGGCATGGCTTCCAGATTTTTAAAACTTGCTACTACTTTGCACAGAAATAATTCAGTTAGTGTTGTACTCTGTAAGAACAGTATTATGCTTCAAAGGTTGTCTTTCTTTAGGAGCAGCTTTTCTGTTCTCTTCAGTGCACTATTATGCCTGCATCCCTGGTCCCTGCCTAAGTCCCACATCTCATTCCTGTGCCCTCACCTCTGGCTTTAATTTGGGGCTGCCCATGGAAGTTAGGAATTCTGCTTCTAGATCCAACTGAACAAAGCCCAAAATTCAAGTCTCCATTGTAACTCTCTCTTTCGAAAGCATGCTCTGAGTGCCAACGTGATCCAGCCCCTGTGGAAGACTACAGAGTTTTAGCTTCTCAACTGTACTGGAAAAGGACCAACATGTCTGAGGAACCTTCGAACATGAGCAGGGGTCCTTGGAGACAGCTCAGGGTCCTTGGAGAATCTGAAATACAGCATTTCTGGGGATGGGCAACAGCTGAGCTGTTGTTTAAGAGTCCTTCTTTAAGCATTTGTGTATTAGTTTGATCATTGGGCTCAAAGCATGCAGTGGGTCTTGAAGGAGCATAATTCTCAGTCCAACAGCAGATAGCAAGAATAAAGTGGCTTCAAACCATCGCTGTCCTCACTGGACTTCACGTTGCCCAGAGTAATCTATATAGCTTATTAGCTTTTGATGTGGGGATGCCGCCTAGATACAGGAATGCTTCCTGTCTTCTGGAAAAGCATCATTGCCCAGATCTGTGCTATTTGCACATCTGCTGTGCTCCATCTAATCAAGCTCCTCAGAGCACGCCAGAGCACTTTGCAGTGTTTTCTTTAGCCACAACTGGAAACTTTACATTCTCTTTTATGTCTTACTACTGCAATTTTTCCAGTAAAAGTCAAGCAGCATTGCATTTCTGTCCCCATCCTTATGGGCAGTAGATTTTTATTGTACTCAGCATTAAAGTGGCCATATCCTGTGGCATCCTGAGATTATGGGAGGCTTCAGTAATAAAGCTGGATGGTGGGAGGTCATTTCATTTTTGGTCTTCTCAGGGAATAAAAAGCTAATGGAAAAGCCATCTTTTGGAAATTGGATGTTACCTTCTTGGTCCAAATGGTAATTCTTGAAACATCATAAGCACAAACTGATTTTTCAAGCAGGTGAAATAGCTGTAGTCTACAGAAGAATATTTCTAAGTATTTTATTCCACAGATTTAAGGATTTTAGGATAAACTTTTAAGGGGTCTAGAAGCATACTGCAAGCAGAATTTCATTTATTATTTACTAAAAGAGTTGAAACTCTCGGGTATTCATTAGGAGAGAGGAGTTGTACAGACTGTTCAAATATTCTCTCTGTTGTTAGAAGTACAGATACAACAGGCTCCTGCTATCAAAAGAGAAACACTAAAATTTGTAGGATAAGATAAGTGAATCAAGATAATAGGTTTGTAAACATTAACAGGCCTTCTAAGAGGTAAAAAGTATACCTGGAACACTGCTATTTTTATAAGGCTGAATAATAATCCAAGCAATTTTGAAACAAATGTATCTGAAACTCCTTTTTTAAATTAGCAGCACATGTCAAAACTGACAGAATTTCTTTGGCAAATCCTAGCTGCTGCAGCCCTTACTGGATGTATGAATTCCACTAAGGAACGTGAGGATTACTTGGGTTAGTTTCATGTCTAGGTTTTACTGGGAGGAAGGGGAAAGGACAAAAGGAAAGGAAGGGCATTTTCCTGGATTATACCATGATGAGAAAACCTGGCTTGACTGAATTTCCAGGACAACAAATGACCAATTTTAGGCAGCAATGTCTCTTCTATGTTCTTTTTTCTGTCTTTCTTTTTTTAAGAGGAAGTGAAGAGCTGTTTATGTTTTTCCTCCCCCCTTTCTCTCCTTGGGGTTTTTCTTCCAGCATACAGTTCGTTATCAAGTTTCAGAGTGTGCTTTGCAGCACTGAGTAATACACTGAGTGAAAATACCAAACATTTGATATCTTAGTTCAGTTGGAAAGAAGCTTTTCTGCTGCTGTTGCTTCTACTCATGTTGTACTTCAAGGGGTACTGCCAAAACAAAAACAAAGAATGCAGTTTGGTTGTGGTTTAGGTATATACAGACGATGAGTTACTGCTAACACTATTTTCATACTCTTTGGTACATAAGGGAAGCAAAGCACAGCAGAAGTTCTTACCCCAAAACATGAGGCAATTCAGCTGATTCAAAGACTAGGACTTGAAAAAAGGGTGCAGATTTTTGTTCTAAACACAAATTTAAAATACTAATATTGAGAACACAACGTGAGCAAGATGCCAAAACAGCGAGGCCAGAAAGTTTGGGTTGATGTTGCCTTTGGGTTGGTGATGACTAACAGACCGCTAGCGTTGCTTTGTAATTTAACAAAAATGTAAAATATGTTTGAAAATGTTCTTGTTGGATAATGAGGAGCACCCAAATATTTGTTCAGTGCGTGGCAAGCTTTTCTGTTTTGTTGTGAGCCTGTGTGACCTAACATCAGTTTGGAGTCAATAATACAGGAGAACCTTAACTCTACGCTGAATCTGATGTATGCAGAGGACCATTATTACTGTTTTCATCATTCTGTGGAGTCCTAACCACAGACCAAACAAAGTGTTTGCTCCTACTCATAAACGTCTAAACATCTAACACCAAAAATACAGTGGGTAGATGCAGGTGACAAATCAAACACAAGAAACCAGTGTTAAAGTGTTGGTCTGCAGGTCAGGAAATATTGTAAATCAGTAATCTAACCTTTCTTTTTGCAATTATCACTGCTAAAGGGTAAGGAGAGGTATGTGGGGTGATAAGGCAGTCTTCTGGGAAGGTTCCTCCATGCACAACAGTCAGCATAAAAAAAAGCACATCATTGTTTGAAAATCAAAGGTGCTGCAGTAAGCTAATCAGAACAGTTTATCAACCAGGACATGGTCAACTGAGAGCCTGAATGCTACTGGGGCAGCCTGAGAGAGGCTTTGAAAGTGAAGGCAAAGCAGCTGGTATTTTGCATAGTAAGCAACAAGGAGCAAGTGGCAAGACCATGTAAAAGGTGATTACAGTTACAGGCTAGAAAATGGTCCTTGGAGAGACACTGCAAATGGATATCAGCAGGAGGAAATTACCCTGTCAAGATAAGAGGAAAAGGTGTTTTGTAATAATAACATGAGATGAGAATCTAGATGTGGATGGCAAAGAAAGGCTGTATTTTTCAGATGATTCTTTCAAAACATCTTTAAGAATTAAACACAGACAGTATGTGAGGACACAGAGTGAAGACCAAATCCAAGGATACAGCTAAGCCGCCAACCTAATGCTATGCAGTGTAAGGATATTATTCTCATTAGTTAAGGTGTAGACAAATGAGTCTGTATTGAAGAAGGTAGTTGAATTATTCCTCACAAATAAGTTTACCAAAAATATGAGGTAGAGATGATCCCTTGGGTCCTGAAGGTGGGACAAGAAAATTCTTCAAGAGGACACCCTGAAAGAACAGAGTGGAGGAGACCCCGTGAAGAATGGTGTAGTGGAAGTCAGGAGGAGGATTAACCAACAGAATGAGCAATATCAAGGTGCTGATTTCTAGATTTGGTCATGGAGGAACTTGATTGTTCCTACTAGTTCTCCTGCAGAGCTGGTTGGCAGGACGCACTATAATTTTCAGCAGAGGACTGAGACAGGGTTTGCCAACTGGCAAGCCACAAAGCTCACAGTCAGTGTGCACACCTTCTCTGAAATACTTCTGCATGCCTGTAGTATTTCAGAGTAGTGCCAAAGGAATTCCTGGAAGAGATATTTAAAATAAAGCTGAGCCTGACTGCAATTAACATATGGTGAAAAGCACTTCAGCAGAGGAATCAAGGGTTGAAGATGTTGCATAGAAAAGTCAAGGTAGCAAAGGGCATGGCTTGCCTCTCACGGACAAGCATGATGGTAATAGAACTTTTTACCTTTTTTGAGAGGTCGCTATGGTTCTGCAATGGAGCTGTTCTGCGTGGTATTTCACTTGTCTTCTGAGCAATTTTGTGCTGTTCTGGGTTGGAACAGTGCAATATGCTGAATATGGTTGAAACAATAGTAACCAATACAGATCGAGGGAGTGCAGATCAGCAGCAGCAGTAAGCTGATGAACTGACCTTGAAGGTAATGCTGCTGGTAGCATGCTGGTACATCCCTGGTAGCCTAACGTAGCAGAGTTTGTCTTGAAGCCTCTGCAGCATGACCCCACAGAGCACTTCAAGAAAAGCCCACACTCAGTGTGAGAGTTTCAAAAATTTATCTTAATTTCTAGAATTTTGAATAGTATTTGTTGTAATGCATTTATTTTTCTTCACCACTTAACATGCTAGTTTATGGCTACTGTTGTTGGAGAGGGAAGGTGCCAAATCCTGCCCATTGGGAGTAAGCCAAGAGGGTCACCATGGGAGCAGCATTTTACTCATCACTGGATCCTACAACCCTCTACTGGGAAAGAAAATAATCCAGGTTACCCTGCAGTAGATGAAGAACTAAACCAAGACATTGGGGTGGTTTCATTTCACTCGTCTGAACCAAAAGAAATTTGTATGATCAAGAAAACCATATGTATTGTAGATTGAGTTATACCGGGGTTAATTTGCCTGTAATTTAACAATGTGAATTTCTCTGCATTTTACAGGCATGAATAACCGTGAAGTCTTGGAGCAAGTAGAACGTGGTTATCGGATGCCATGTCCTCAGGACTGTCCCATCTCCTTGCACGAGCTTATGATCCACTGCTGGAAAAAAGACCCAGAGGAGCGTCCAACCTTCGAATATTTGCAGGGTTTCCTTGAAGACTACTTCACTGCAACAGAACCCCAGTACCAGCCCGGTGACAACCTGTAAATCCCTGGTCTCCACACACTGTCACCAATTACCAGGTGTTTTTCAGCCCTGCCCCACCTGCCCGTCAGCTTCCAACTCTGTGATCGGCTTCTCCAGAGTGCAGCATCTTCCAACACCGCCATGCACAGGAGGGGCTGAAGCTGGGAACTTCCGCAGCCTTTGCCTATGACCACTTGTCCTAACAATCTGAATGTCCTGGATGAAAAGGAGAAAAACACTCGTTTTTTCTTAATCAAAGACTCCAAAACTGCATTGTATTGATGTTATGTAAACTGCAAAACCTCTGTTCATTGTAAATAGTAACTCAGTGCCAATAACTGATCCTAGTGCTTTCCTTTTTTTAAAATGCAAAACCTATGTGATTTTAACTAGTCTTCTCCTGATTCGATTAAAAGTATTATTTTCCAGAAGTGGCCTCTTTGTCTAAAACATTTTTTTTCATGTTTTAACAAATAAAAAAAAAAAAAAAATCAGGACAGGTGTTTGGTTTTTTGCTTTTTTATATATAAAATATATATAATATATATACATACCTGTACATACAGTATATGGGTGCTATTGCAGAGGAAACTCATTTGCAATCGAATGAATCCTGCTGCAGCGGTACTCAGAAAGCGATAATTTTACTGCAGACATGAAAACACTGGTGGGATTCTGAAAGCCAGTGATCTAATTTTTGGCTTTTGCCAAGCATGATTTTTTTAAATTGGATTGCACTTTTTGTTTATTATTATGTACCTGTAGATGGTTGTAACTTTGCTCTTTCAGGAATCATGTGCTGTATTTACAGTAATGTTTCCAATGTTTGACAAGTGTGTGATGATTTGTTCTTGAAATTAAAACAAACATATATAAAGCAAGAAAACTACACCATCACCGTTTGAACTGGAAAATTGAAACTGCAAGGACTTCTCGTATCAAAACATGTATACTGAAATGTTTCAAAACGATTTATTAAACAGTGTAACCACATTCAGATGGTCTTAAAATCATAGCATTTTAGCCATGTCCACCTGCTAAACTGTTGGTCATGCAACTAGGATTTTTCTGTTTTATGTGTAACATTTTTCCACTGTAAAATAAGTGTGTTAAATGTCCTGTACTGCTAATGAAATTACTTTCTCTATGTCTGCAAGTTCTCCAGTGGAATTACTATGCACTTCTTTACATTTCATGGAGGATGCACAGAACAAAGTATTACCTTTTCAGTTGTCTGTACCAGCCTTGAATTACTTACGTTTAACCAAAAAAAAAAAAAAATTCCTTTCTATTTCTATTGAGTTTTTAATACTGAGTTGCAAATTTTAAAGTCTTAATTACATTTTGTTATGGTTTATTTGCAAGTTTACATTTTAAAACTGTTTAACTTTCTTAATTTAGTAATTAAAAAAAAGAGCATTTTACATTTGGATAGTTGTTCTTTTGTTTAAACTGTGGAGATACTGGTGGAGAGGAGATAAAAGCTCTTCAAGAAGGGGTGTCATGCCATTTGGAGCATCATATTTCATAGGAGTATGCAGACCAGTTACCTATGGGACATCATTTTCCAAATTATGAAGTCAATATGTTTTTAAACAGCTGGAGTTCAACTGTAAGGAAGATGGTTGAATGCACCGCTAGTCTCTTATTTCTCTGTTCCACAAGCAGTTTATTCTTTAATAGTTCTGTTGCATTTAACGTGAATATTTTTACATTTACAAGTGTTGCAGGAAAAGATTTTCTATGCCTTGTATTGCTGTATTGCTTTAAAATATTGTGGCCAAGTAAGACTTCCTGACAGCTAGCAATTTTTTTTTAATTATTTAATACCTAGATTGTGAATTAATAATCCGAATACTCACACATTTGCTAAGAAGAACCTTTTTTCCGTTCCTGAGAACTAACCAATAATGAACTGAGATTCAGAGAACAAATTGTCATCGTTTTAATATTTTCTATACAAAACACTGACTGAAAACCCTCTTGCAAAGGAGGCTTCCACACTTAGCCTTTCTTGAAGTGTGAATTTATATGGCAATGTTGCTTGTTACCAGATTTCCATGGTAAATTGGTTAACATTTTACATGTAGAGTCTATAAGTAATGTTATGTACATGATATATTCAATGTTGCTTGTACCTGTGGCTGTGGAGTACTGAAGAGGCCATAATTCTTGTTGGACTTTTAGCTTCCTCTTAGTACTTACAAAGCAAGTCATGGTCCTCTTTTTTTCCCACAGCTACCCCCCTGCCTTAAAACATCATCCACTGAACTGAGGACTCCATAGTTACACATTGGGCTGGCGAAGCCAAAATGTCACGTGCTCAGCCTATTGCTCAGTGGCAAAGCATGGCCGTTCCACCAAGTTCCTTAGCAGCCACAAACTTAAGTCCAGTTTCCATCTGCAATGAGGGATGAGCCTAAAACATTAGTTTTGCCTATGTTTCTCATTGGAAGTAAGACTCAGATGGGGCATTGTCGGGGTTTTATGGCCTTTATTTCTGATTCTTGGGTTTGCTGTTTCCTGTATCGCATTCGGTCTATGAGTACCATGTTGGTCTCTGCCACATCTCTGCCTGCAGCTGGCTTGTGTGCAGACTGGTGCCACTGTTGAGTGGCAAATCCAGACCATTTCTTACCGGTAGCTCTTCTGCTTCTTTCTTTTTCTTAATGTTGGGAGTTTTGTTGTTTGGGTTTTTTAATCTCTCAAATAAAAACATTAGCAAAAATTTAAACAAGGTTGTTAGCATTTTTGCTATAAATTAATAAAATCTTTTTCTTAAGCACTGTGTATGTACCACATATGTATGTGGTGACTGTAGAAGTAGAATTATGTGATTAAGAATCTCCTGTTTCTTCCAATTTTTTTCAGTGTAAGGCTAAATAAATCACATCCAGATAAAAACCACTGTCCAAATGCTCCCCCCACCAGCCAACCTGACTTCCAACTGACCCATGTTGTGGTGGCACAGTTACAGAAAAGGTGACTTTCCAGCAGCTGAAAGGATGCCATGGGGTGACCCGGGCATCTCTAGGCCAAGCTTAATCCTGCACCAGTCCCAGAAAAAACAACAAGCAGAAATGCAATGCTGCTGCGAAAGGGACAGTTGCTAGAATTAATGCCTGTTATCATAATTCTGTGGGAAGGAAATGATTGGAGACTTGGTGGGTCTTCGAAAAGGACCCAAGTGTGTCAAAGGCACTAACGTGATATTCTTTGGCTTCTGCAAACAGTGCTAGACTTAGTTCTATGTGATGCTCTGGTTTTCATTTAATTACCATTGTAGAAATGCAAAGTGAATGCAAAACAGAAAAGTGATTAACTTCTGAAATTACAAGAATAATCACAAATGGAAAATCTGTCTCCAGTGCAAGTGTTTCTCCTGAAGCCTCTAGACAGGAAAGGACTACCTGCAGACGGAGAAGGCAGATTGCTAAATGTATTTGACCCTGCCACATAACTTCAAGGTGAGTGGGAAGTTGCTCAAAATTATTTTAATATGCCCCATCCTTTTCTCAAATGCTGCAATGAAAAATGCAGTACACTAATGAATGTTACCACATTATACTAAAGGGACTTAAGGGGCTCACATGAGGCTGAGCCCAAGCATGCAAGAGCTATTAGGAGATATACAGTAGCTCCTCTTCTAATGTGTAGACAATATTCATTCATCAAAGAAGTCTTTTCCTGTCTAATGGGAAATTACCACCAGCAGTGCAGACAAAAGGATATTTATTTTCTCCAATCGTGTCAGCTTGAGGGTCTGTCTGTCTTTCAGAATAATTGAAGTCTGTTTGTAGCTCAGATATCTCATTGTGTTCTACAGTCTTGGTAAGCAGTGATTATAATTTCCTGTGACTCATACACAGAGAAATTTTATCACTGAAGGGGCTCCCGCCAATTGGGGCAGCACTCCCTGCCATCTTAACTGAAGAAGGAGGTGCTTTGATTTTGGATTTTCCTGCACAGACCAAACTAAAACCTGTGTTCTTTCAACAGAAAAGGGAAGGAGGCCCCTCGCCAGGACGGCACTGGTGTAGGGTGTTAGTCTCTCCCTCTCAGTGCTTCTGAATTTGTCAGGAGAACTTTTGACAGCTAAAACCAGACAACTGAGGTTCATTTTGAATGTTAGAGGGGAAATGCTAACTGCGCTTAAGTCTGTGAAATATTTCCTGTTGACTTTTAATACAGCCAGTGTTCTCGTGTGTGTGTATATATCTATATCTCAAAATGCAATTCACACACAAAGACATCTATACCTATACAAGCATCAATCCATTTCTCCCCTGCAGCTGAATGCTTAACAAAAACGTAAGACTGAGAAACGAGTAGATTAGAGGACAGAATGGTATTAAGAACAAAAGAGCTTCTCTTTGCTGGTTTGGGGTTTGGTTTTTTTCTGTGGTTCCCTGGCTCCCACTGAATGATCAGTTATAGTCCCTCTTCCCAGGCCGGAAGAGGGATGGTAGCAGCAAGTGCTGCTGCCACAGCCTGGTGATATCTTGGGCCTCTGGCTACTGCAAAGGGCAACCTGTAGCTGATTTGAAAGTCACGGAGAGAAAACATTTCTCCCAAGGGCATGGCTGCACTTTGGGCCCTGTGGTGTGGGCTTGCAGGAGGGCCAAAAGGAATGCCTCCCAGGAAAAACAGATCATTAGCTGGTAGGCTCTGTATCATGTCGTGCAGAGGGAGATCCAAAGGTTGCAGCACCAGCTGTGCTCACAGTGCCTGTGTTTCACTGTGCCCAGGGATTAGGTGATCAGATTAAAGCAGGCTGGTAAGCAGGAACTGCAGTTTATGTTCCCAAGCGTAAATATCTTCTCTGTTACAGGGTAGAGGTAAATAGTGTATGTTCAAGATGGGGAAAAAAATCGCAGGACTGGCGTGCCTGTGACTTGGAAGGCAAGCATTGCATCTGCCTGACCAGGCCAGATGGAAGTTCAGTTGTTCAGCTCATTGTTGGGAATAATTCGACATTAAGCTCTGTGAATAGCTAAAAGGGCAAAGAGCAAATGAGATTATCCTCCTTCTTCTACAGCCAGGCTATCACTTCCTACGGGCTCTGGTTTGCTTTTCTGTGCATCAGCATTTGTTGCTGAGCCTCCACACAAAGACTCTTGTGAAGTTTCCTCAGCTCCTTATTGTCACAGCTTCACACAAAATCCCTGAGCCCTGTAATGGGTGGATTTTCATCTGGAAAAAGAAAAAGGAAAAAATGATGCAGGGAAGCTTTCTGACCATGTTGTAGCCTTACTCGCTGATCCTGGGGCTCACCCTCATTCCAGAGGCCTACCCAAAAGCCCTGGCATCCCCTACGCTTTATTCACTGCCGCAGTTCAGGCTGTGGGCTGCCTTCCAGCCCCGCTACACTGCTGGATTTCTCCAGCTAGGAGATGCTACTTGTACGGGAAGGGTGCCTGGTGTTGAAAAAGGGGTGTGGTGGTCCCAGCTCGCCCCTCCTGGCACTGCACAGTGCCAGGGCCAACCCTGATGCTGGGCCAGGCTCCCACGGGGAAACAGCGATGCAGAAGGGGCCTGCAGTTTCCCTGGAGGCTCCTTTGGCTCTCATAGACACTGTACTCCTGGCCATTGGCAGCAGCTTGGGCATGACTGTGCGTAGCTGCAGCTGGATCTTGGGGTGACTTGGCAGGGGCTGTGTTGATACAGCCCACAGTCCCCCTGACAATGGAGAAGCAGATGCTAACTCCTCCTCCTAAAAAAGAAGAGGCACAGAGCCAAATAAGGAACCACTCTGCATCTTGAAGACAGAGGACTAGGTACATTTGATCATATGGGAGCTCAACTGTTCCCTCAAATTCCCATGCCTCCCAAAAGCAGCACGGCCGCCAGCTGAGCTTTGTATATGACCTCATATACATCCAGCGTATAAAGCACATACTGCATACTGAACATTTGCATATGTTACACGTCTTTTGTTCCACTTGGGTGGCCTTCTCCTCCCCTTCCCCCTAGCTCTCGCCCCATTACTCACCCACACAGCTCCCCTCACGTTATTCTAGACGTGTCATTTCTGAAGGACTACACATCCCCGTCCTGCAGAGAGTGGGGGCTCTGTTAATTGTCAAATGTTGAGTGGGTAATGATCAATGGATGACTAATTGGAAGCAAGAGGGAATAAAATAGGTATTACTTAGCTTCTGCTCTTAATTAAGAGCATGCATAATGCTGTGGGGAAAATCTTAACAAATGGCAGGAGGGTTTTTGTCATTATGAAAGGTTTAATTAGAAACACTGCACAAGCTAACATCCAGGTACTGTTTTCTTTCCTTTCGGGTGTCTCTCCGAGGCATGACTGAAAAATGCCAAAGCAAGAGCCTTAAAAAAAATAAGAAAGAAAAAGTGCAAATTATTTTTTTAGGCATGTGCCTAACACTCTAAACAGCAAGACATTGAATAAAGCCCCAGTTTCTCTGCAAAAAGCAGAGAGAAGCAGCAAGGAGCAAGCCAAATCTAGAGGACTGGAGCAAGAGTGTCATGTGTGTTCCACCAAAATGGGATTAAATGTTCATTGCAATGTCTCCAGGTTAATTCACAGCACCAATGTTAAAAGTGGAGCAACATGACAGTGCTTTATTCGAACAGCTAATCTTCTGGAAGCAAAAACATTTATGATTTAGTTCTCTGAATCTGTAGATGTGGCAGGAAATACAAGAAGCAGCACTTGAAGTTGACATTATCTTGCTAATCAAAAAAGAAATATTACAACTCCTGAAGGACTAGCAACCACTTTTCATAAGAAATCTCCATGTTAGTTGCCTTGCCAATGAAAACACTCATCCAGCACTTGAATATTAATCTGTACTTTCTATGACAGGCCCAATATGATGCATCACATTCTGCTTGTAAATAATGTACAGATGAGATACTAACTTTAAAGAGTTCAGAGTTTGATCCAGATTTCAGTGAAGTCAACATGAAGACTTCAGAAATATAAAACAGGCCTTCAGAAAGCAATTAGGATGGCCTCAGTTTTGGGGATGGAGGAGGCTTTTGAAATGCTGAAATAAACTTGCATATCTGTTGTCCGAGTTTCCTGATCCAAAAACAAGTTAATTGATAGCAGTTTCTACCATTTTGTGGGAGAGTACTTAGGTTTGGGCTGGACCTCATCTATGCTTTAAAACCCACTCTGCAGACAGTGCTGTTCACACAGCTGGCAGAGAGTGTCTTTCAAGGTCTTTTTTTTCCTGTTTCTCAGGCTGCTAAGAAAATACATAAAGCTCAAGTGAGAGGAAAACAGCCTCAAGTACCTGCTGATTTCCAGGGGCTGGCAAGTTAAAGAGAGGACAGAGGCTGGTCCATAGGTGTGATTTCTGGACCTGGAAATGCTCACAAGGCCAGATTTCACAGTGTATTCCCCAGGCATCATGACCTTTAGGAGCAAGGCTGCTCTGCACTCCTTTCTTTGGGCCACAAATACCCCTTCAAATGAAGTTAGGTACAAGTGGTCAGGATGGAAGTAACCCCAGAGGCCTGAATGCCGAGTGAGCCAGCAGGGGCATTTCTGCCACAGCCAAAACCTCCCTCCTCTGGCCAACAGGCAGCTGTTTACAGGGAAGGCAGGTGACCACTGCTGTATGCTGGGTGTTGCAGCCCCATGTCCAGGGTATGACCAGTGGGTAAGGGAAAATAGCTGATTGTAACTGTTGTTGGCATGGGAGGCCGCTCCACTGCGTGAAGGGAGAGGTGTCTGATGACTACACAACACAGCCCTTTACAAACAAACCCCACAAATAGGAGTACTGACACAATGTCCCCATGGAAGACACTGCCTGCCGAGGTCCCATGCCCAGCTGTGACTGCCCACACTCCCCAGGGAGCTGGTCAACACACTGCAAACACTACATCAGTCCTTCATGTAAGCCCCAGGAAGGTCAGGCTCTCCTCAGAGCAGCTCTCTCTCCCTGCTCCCATCATTTCTACATTCACCAAGGTCCTGATTTTGGCTCCTGCATGTCCTTGGGCCGCCATTCCCCACCATGGCACACAGGCTGCAGTGGGGCCATTGCTGTTCCCAGGCAGGGAGGCCAGGTAGCAGGGCAGCAGGCAGAAACGGGTGTTTTGCAGCTCATGGCTCAGGCAGCTCTGTGTAAAATGCCGCGTATCAGGGTATTCATGGTGCAAAACAGCCGTGCAGTGGAGCTGCTACGCTTGAATGCAAACCAGAGGGATTAAACCCTCAGCTGACTCAAACAACTGTGGTAGTAATGCAGCCACTCTCACTGCAAGCATCAACTGCCCGTCATGGCTGAGTCAGGCTGGAACCCACTGACAGAGCGCTGCCTGGGCAGTCTGGGGGCAGGGAATGACGACTTTGGGATGCCCCAAAAGGGAGTCTTGGTGTCCTGATGGCCTCAGTGGAGGAGGAGGGAGGGAGGGAAAGAGGGAGTCAGGATAGCCAGGTGGTGAGTCAGGCTGACGTGGGGTTTCTCCAGGAGGAAGACAGGCTCAGGCTGCATGGTGCCACTGCACTGCTGCCAATACAATTGTATGTGGTGTTCAGCTTAGGGCACGTGCTGTTCCAGCCGCTTGAATTTTCCCACCAGAAATGTGGGCAGTCATTCCCTGGCAAGAGGCAGTAAGTGCCTTGGTCATGGCTTTGCCTCACAACCATAAAGAGGGGTTGACAGAAGGGCAGGATCCCAGGGAAGGCTGATCCCAGGGAGGAATGCCAGGCAGGTGACTGTCTCCTCAGACCTTAGTGCCATGGGAAGGGTGCAGGAAGGAGAAGTTATGGTACTGCCTGAGCTCAGAGCTCAGATGTGGTTTGGACATCCCTGTGCGCCCAGCCTGGCCTGTCAGGCACTAAGGCAGCATGTGGCAGCAGCCCATGGACGCCTGGAGGGTGAAGAGCCGTGCACAAGTTGCAGACAAGCCAGACTCCTCCTCGGGTTAAGTGAAGAAAATGTAGGCTAAAGATCAGGAAGAGCTTCTTGGCAGGGAGATGCGCTGAGTGGGAGGTCAGGAGAGCGGTGTAGGCTGGGACACACAGCTGTGTCCAGCGGGTGCACTGGGGTTGCTGCTGTGGAGCCTGGCACTGCACCAACAAAGCAGACATGGCTTGACAGGACTCTTCGAACCCCACCACACTGTACCATCAACACCAGTGTTACTCAGCCTTTAGGAGCTGTGCACGTATGTAAGGATTTCAGCTTGTAAGAAAAGCAAGTTTCTGCTCCTTGGGGATGTAGAGAGAAACTTGGAAGTGTCTAGAAGTCTAACCTAAAAGAAAAAAAAACATAAGAAATCCTTTTTTTTTTTTTTGTTCTTCATATAGTTCTTACCCCCATCATGTGATTGTCTTCAGTAGTCTGAATCATAGTTGGTTTAGCATTTGGCATTGACAGCAAGTGACCGAGGACGAAAAGCAAAGGACGACTTTCCTGGCAAGGCACGCTGTTTAGGAATCACACCGGGTTTTCCCTACAGTTATTTATCTGTGGGGCTCACTCAGAGGCAGCCTGGCTTCCTAAGAGACAGGGAGCGAGCCACACGCAGGCATTTCGAGAGAGTTTTAAGCTTCAAAGTGTCACTCCCCCCCCGAGGCTCTCCCACCACCGCTGCCACGTTGTGCCGTGCCGTGCTGTGCATGCCTCTTCCACTTCCTGCTGCAGAGCCAGTTCTGCCGCTTACCTGGGAGAGGCAGGGAGGGTGTCGTAAAAGGAGGAGAAAAAACCACCCGGCTGACTGAGGAAGGAGACCCGGGCACGCCGAGAGCGCGGCGGGGTGCGCAGGAGGCACGCCAGCCCTCTCGCTCTCCTCGGTCAGCTCAGCGAGAGCCGCCCTTGCCCACAAGGTAAGAAGTGTTAGAGATGCTGCCTTTCTCAGCCCCTGTTTGTAATTAGCTGTTGACCCACTTCTGGCTCTCAGTGGGTTTTTTTCCCCTTCAAATTGCTGTCTCACTCGCTTTCTCCCCCTTTTCTCGTGTAATGATAGCCTGAGTTCCACAGATGGTTACAACATGTTTGAGCCATTTCACTGAAGTTTTGGTTTGTTTTTTTAAATCAGGAGGGTTTGGGGGTAAACACTGGGAACGGACACGCCTGGTGTCGAAATGTTGTCCTGCCTATTTACATAGCAGCTTGGCAATGCTTGGCAGCCAGGCCTGATCCCGCTCCCGCCCTGCACGGCTGTGCAAGCTCAAGGTGGTTTGTTGGCCGACAGCTCTCCTCTCCTTTCCTCTGCTCTCTTCTCCTCTCTCCTCTTTCCTTTTCCTCTCCTTCTCCTCTCTTCTCCTCTCTTCTCCCTCTTTTCTCCCTCTCCTCTCCTTTCCCTTTCCTCCCCTTTTCAGCTGCCCTCGGGCCATGTAGGACAGGTTGACATACCTGGTGAAGGAGAGCTGGCTGTAAAGTGTGAAGAAAACAGGATTGTAGACCCCTTTTGCACCATCCTGCATGGCATTGGTATGGAAACAGTGGGTAATTAATTAGGATAAAATCAACCATATAAAACCTGCTCCCATTTCACGCAGTAGCTGATTGTTTCAGGATGCGGCTTTTCTAGGGCTAGCATTGGCTGGGCAGTGAGAACAGCAGTGGGCTTGCTGGTCCTCGACCGCAACCAGCAACCACCAGACCAGAAATTCCCATTTCCTGGAAGCCCCAGGCTGTTCAAAGCCTGGCCTGGCCTCATCCATGCAATCTCAAGCAGTCAGCAATGTCCTGCCACCACTGGACAGGGCTGTGAGCCCTGCAGTGGGTGGTGCAGAAGACAGGGGTGCAAGAGGCACAGGCGGCAGGGCCAGTGCCCTGGCGAGCGCTCGTCACTGCCGCCGGCTGCTGGGAGCATCTGCCAGTTGTGCTGCAGCCTGCAGTGCCATCAGCCTCTGAGGCTGGGCTTGCTCTTGCTGAGCACCAACAATGTCTTGAATGCTGTTTTTTATTTTTTTTTCAATGAGGTTGGGTTTTCTTTTGTCTTTCTAAGGCAGGAAACACGGCATGTGCAATTATGGCGTTCGTGTCTATCAGTGCCCTCCACCCCCCGCAGCAGCTTTTGAAGTTTGGCAGAGGGTACACGTCTGAAACGTATATACATTTCTGCACAGTACATGAAAGCAGGCGAGCGAGGCTGTTCTCACGCTGGTGGAGGGAGATACGTCAGGTCCCCCAGGCTTCACCACGCCCTCCCACCACCCACATGCCCCGCAGCCCTTGCACGGCAGAGCAGGGAGAGCAAGGAGGGATGAGGGATGCATCAGTCCCACGAAATACCAGAGGTTCGCATTTATTAGGAATTGAAGGTTCCAAAGTAAGGCACAAAGCTATAGGAAAGCAAGCTGGGGAGATACATGCATCTTGGTGTGGTCCCCCCCGTTCAACCCCACTCATCTAGCCGCAGTTTTGTGCCAGGATTTTTAGATGTCCCGGCGCCATGGGATATCCCAGTTTGGGGGTTATTCAGTGCCTACAGGAGTTTCATAGTAATCAGAAATGGGTGGGATGTAATCTCTGGCAAACAAGCACATTTTTAAAGATATCTAAAAACACTGCAGACATTTTTGTATTTCACAAAGATTAGAAAACTGGCAGGAAATGCTCTCTATATATGAGATGCTTGTCTGGATCCTGTTTAAGGGTGTTGCACTTCTAGTTTCTTACTACTTGTTGCCTAGCATTCCTACTACATGTATATGTCATGGACAGAGAATGGATTCAGAGTAGCCCTGCAGAGAAGGACTTGAGAGTGTTGGTTGACGAGAAACTCAACATGAGCAGGCAGTGTGCACTCGCAGACCAGAAAGCCAGCCGTATCCTGGGCTGCATCAAAAGAAGCGTGACCAGCAGGTTGAGGGGGTGATTCTCCCCCTCTATTCTGCTCTCATGAGACCCCACCTGGAACACTGCTTTCACCTCTGGGGCCCCCAACACAAGAAGGACATGGACCTGTTGGAGCAAGTCCAGAAGAGGCCATGAAGATGATCAGGAGGCTGGAGCACTTTCCTGTGAAGACAGGCTGAGAGAGTTGGGCCTGTTCAGCCTGGAGAAGAGAAGGCTCTGGGGAGACCGTAGAGCAGCCTCCAGTACCTGAAGGGGCCTGCAAGAAAGCTGGAGAGGGACTTTTAGCAACAGCATGTAGTGACAGGAGAAGGGACAGTGGCTTTAAACTGAAAGAGGGTAGAATGAAATGAGACATTAGGAAGAAATTCTTCCCTGTGAGGGTGGTGAGACACCCTGGCACAGGTTGCCCAAAGAAGCTGTGGCTGCCCCATCCCTGGCAGTGTTCAAGGCCCGGTTGGACGGGGCTTTGAGCAACCTGGTCTAGTGGAAGGTGTCCCTGCCTGTGGCAGGGGAGTTGAAACTAAATGATCTTTAAGGTGTCTTCCAACTGTAACTGTTCTGTGATTCTATGATATCAAAGTCTACACTAAAAAGGCAGAAAATATCAGGTCTACACTAGCCTTTGCACCATGGATTGCCCAGTGAGCAGCATTAATGCTGCAAAAGGGAACATGATGTTTGCCATGCAGGGAGGGTTGGAAGGATGCTCTCCTGTTTTCCTGGCATATGTAGACCTTTGTGCCATGAATGCAGAAACTATGTAAGAGCAACCATATTACCATATTGTGGAAGAGAAATGTTGTTTTCATATTTTTCTACTTTTTCCAGAAGTCATGAAAATAAACATTACCTGCCCTAGAGGGCTTAAAATCTGGGCCAGGAACGTGACACATTGCCCTAGTCTTCACTGTGGAGGATACCCAAGGGAGAGGATAAGCCTCTGTGATGACAGCAGCCGAAATTCTCATGGTGATGTGTGAAACTCTGGAGCTTGGATTTCCTTGGCTGTTTATTTAGGTTATAGACCCAAAACAGTTCCCACATTTGCACATGCTCTTCCTAAAAGGATTTGTCTCTGGGTTTTTTTTTTGAGGAAAGCTTTGTCCAGTGTTTCTGTAGAGAAAGCTTCACTTAAGGCAAGTGTACTTACACACACTTATCTGACCCCATGGCACCAGCATTTGTTGCAATCTCAATGTGCGTCCTCATGGCAGCTTGCAAATTCTGCATTTGCTTACTCCCATCCTGCAGATGGATATCAGCACCATCAGGGACCTTAAAGGATTCATCCAAAGCACACAGGAATTATTTGGAAATCAAGAAATCCCTGTCCATCCCCACCCTTTGTGATCCCAGCTTTGCCTTAATTTATACCTTGCCGTTTCAGAAATGCCATGAGCGGTGAATAAAAAAGCCCTTCCCTTGCACCGCAGAAGGTGAGGTTTCTTTCTCATCCTAGTATTTTCCTTTTTAACAATGTAGACAAATGTAAGTTTGATCAAAAGAGAAAATATATTTTCTCCCTCTCCAGAAGAGACAGGAAGCACAGCTATGCTTATGTTGCAGAGACTCTCTTCTGTTTCTTCATGACAGAAGTTTTTTCGTCAAAAGCAGATAGACGGTTAGTGTGTGCTTTGGGACAGTGCATCCTGACAAGTCTTCATGCTGGGAAACAGATGAAATACCTGACAGATTTTGCAGTCAGCCGCAAGAAAACTGCACAGAGCCTGAGCCTAACACCCTTCCTCTCCCTGGCCAGCCCTTTGCTTCCATCAGATGTTTTTTAGAGGAGTTTGGCCCTTGCTTCAAACCTTCAAACTTGGGTGCTAAGGCTCATCTCTACCAACCTGCAGAGGAATTTGTTCTCCTTCATTTATGCTCTCCCAGCAGTGGACAGCCTCCCACCCGGCAGCAGCAGGGGATGAACCCCTCCAAGTGTGGGAAGGCTCACAAGGGAGCTGGGATGCAGTTGCTTCCCAGGAACTTGGGTCATTGAGCACCCACCCAGGAAGGTTATTTGCTGCATTAATGCACCTTGCAGAACTGGATGCATGAGCACAGGAAGGAAGAGAAGGACAAAGGGTGGTTTACAGAGTTCTCTCAACATTTTTGGGAGCAGTCCAGGCCTGGCTACTCTGTCCTTTTAGGAAGGGCCTCTTCAATTTATTACAAGCAGGAATACATGCAACAGCTCCAGCTGGTTATCAGCAATCTCCTGCATAGTCATAGGTGCAGGGGGGATATTAAATTCTCAAAGTTTTCTGGTGATATCATGATCTGACTTGAAGCTGCAGTATCTTTGGAAATGAAATTGGGCACATTCTATGTTCTCCAGTGGTCTCTGTGCCAGAAAAGGGATCAGGCTACAGATTTCTAAGCATATTTCAATATGCTGAAGCATTCCTCTACCCTAATTCTTCAACATGGGAGACCTAAGTGAGTGATTTTTCTGTCCTGTGAATAACTGTAGTTGCAAGATAAGCTAACTAGAAAAGTCAAAGGAAACCTAATAAAACTCTGTAGCATGAAGCAATGTAAAACATTGGGATAATGGGCTCAGCATTAGGTCTTTTTCCAAAAGCCTGTTTCAGCAGAGCAGAAACAACATCCTGAAGCACTGCTTTTGGAGGAGGAGGTTTCTGAATCATCTGTAAAATTTCCAGCAGTGTGGGGATTTCTCTCGGGAATTCCCATCCACATACCATTCCCGGCATTGCTCAAAAAGTGTTCAGCATGTCCTGGGGTTAATTTATCCTCAGGGCCATCTCTACAGACAGAGCTCTGCTGTTGTAACAGCTTCTCTCTCCAACCAGAGCTACTGAGGGAGGAGGAGGATGAAGTCACTTCTCCTTTTTAATGATGTGTCTGTTTTAACACCAAAGCCCTCAGCCCCTCAGTGCCTCCTACCTCAGCCCTGCAGGAACAAGGGCTGTGCATGAGTATCAAAACTCAGCTTACGTGCTCAGCTATCCTGCAGCAGGGTCTAAGCAAATTCATATTAAAAAAAACCTTGAAGCTTTTGCAGGTAAAAGCACAAGTGCTGGAATGAGGTCTCTCTTCTGTGTGACCAAATTATTTTTACTCAGATCTTTGGAGTAATTTTCAGAATATTTAGCTCATGTTACACAGGAAAGAAATAACGCTGTCACTTAAATATTGATTTGAGCATTAAAGAGGCATTCATCCTTTCAGAGGACTAAATTAATAGGAAAGACATTTTAAACTATTCTGAAGTAAGCCATTTGAAGAGTTTGGTAGCTGATCATTTGAAATACAGTTTAATAAGGTCTTAGTATTCCTCCTCCAAAAGACAGAGTAAATACAATAAATAACAAACTTGAAGAAAACAAGTTTTTGAATTTTTTCTGCCCATGTTGTGCCTCTCATTAGGTTCACACAGTCTGTGCATGATCCATTTCACAGATAGCCAGATGTCAGCAATAGAACTAAAAAACAAAAAAGACAAAAAACTTTGGAGGTTGTAGCCTCCAGAGGAATTTATTGACTTTTAAATCCCATCTGACACCCAATCTAAAACCTACTGAAGTCATTCAAGACATTCCCATTTACTTCACTGAGCTCTGGACTGAGTTCTCAGTTTCTCCACAGAAATCTGTTCTTCTTGTCACGGTGTGAAACTAAAGGTTTTTGAATATAGAGGATCTGAATTCAAAGTGTTACTTAGCATTTTGATCACTACTTCAGAGACCACCAAAGAAGCATCCTAGTGTAGGAGGCATTGTAAATTCATTTCTGAAAAGCCATGTTTGGATGTTTCCTGAGGACTGTATCTAATGAGAGGGATGCTTAGACAACACGTGTGGCTAAAGAGGTGGAGCTGTACACTGGTACCCCACAGCTGAGCTTGTGCTTTGTGAATGCCAGGGTGAATTTTGCCCAAGGAACCAGTTTGCCAGTTTGCCAGGAGGGAGTTTGACACCTGACCTTACAGGCACTCCTGTAAGTCTGGCAGGGGACCACTCGGCAGCTTTGCACCCTGATTTGTGTAAATCTGACTTTGCACTGTGCTGTCCTGGTTAGTCACCACCACAGGGCAGCCACCATTTGATTTAAACTGCCATCTGACCAAAGGTCCCAGGTGAAGGACGGTTTGCCAGTGCCACACAGGACGGCACAGCACAGGTCCCTGTCACAGTCCTGTGCTGATTACAGAGCTCAAGGTTTTCCCTTTCCCAGCACATCACTTATGACTGTCAGTGAACCGTGACTCAGCGAGCAGGGCAGGCGTTAGTGACGTGGTGCAGAGGAAAAGCGATGCAAACTGCAGGGAGAGATGTGTGATGGTGGTGAGCTGGCTGTCAGGATTTCAAGCCTAGGTGCTTGTATGGGAAGGAGCTGGTTTGGCACCAGACCCAGTGCTCTGATGCAGGGGGCTGCAGCTGTCAGAGCAGCAGCGTGGTCACTGTGTTGGTACAACTAATAGCTGCTCTGAGGACTTGCCTACATGGGAAAATCTACCAGCATAATTATCCCACTGTAATTATCCCAGGATAACTCTCCCTGCGGACGTGCTTATTATAACATAGGGTATGTATGAATATATGGCAAATCTTCTGCATAGATGGGTTTTAAGTTACACAGAGGAGGAATATTTACATTGCAGCCCAGCAGCAAAGCACAGTTTTTATTCTACTTCCCAGTAGATGTTACATCCAGAATTTTCTATGCCAGAGATACTTTCAGAGGGAAATACATGTCATTTTATCTGATCGGCATGAACATAAAGCCTCACTCTTGCGCTATAGCACAGGGCACATCATTTGCTTTTACAGACGCACTCTGAGAGGCAGGGTGAAGGTTGAAACACTGCCTTATACCTCTCTGTGATCCTGGTCAACTGCTTGTTATACTGTGGTCATTTGAATGCGTTCTTCATTTGACCTTTCTGTTCAAGCTACTGTGACTGAAGTTGGAAGATATCCTTGGGTTGCTAAAAGTTCCTCAAATGTGTTGTTATTTCGACTTTTTTTATCAGGCTTTCAAGCCAGATTCTGTTGCCGATGGTCATTCCCATTGCTTGAGTGCTTAGGCCATTCTTTGCTGATGACTCTCCTACTGGTGATTTTAGCTTCTCCAATGTGATTGATAGAAGAAAAATGGCCCGAGCGTGAAGTGGCTTGATAAAATAAGCAGCAACTCTTGGGAACAAGCTTTGGAGTGAAATTACTTAGCTGGGTGTTTGGTGAAGCTTAGAGCTGAAGCATCAATGTGAAGCTATTATTAGAAGGTCCGGAGTAAAAGACGTGCAAGTGATTGTATTCCCTGGAATATGCCAGAGCCAAACCTCCAGACCTAAGCGGCCTGCTCTTTTGTCAGGAGCAGAAATTACCTCTGAGGGACAGTTCATGTGCTTTTCCCCCTCCAGTCTCAACAGGAACACTAAGTTCCAGAAATCCCATAAAAGCATCTGTTTTGCGCAATGTGATTTCCAGAGCTCTAACTGGTATTTCTTTTCCAGTCTCTGAGATGGAGTTATTTTAGGATTATTGCCTATGTGAAGCTGTACCATGTTCACAATAGTCGTTTCTCTTGTTTTCCAGTTTGCTGGAAAATCCTGGCCTTGCAGTAAGGCAGCTGACTCTCATTTCCGGTGCAACTACAAAACTTGGAAATGGCCTCTGTGTCAGGTTAGTCCAAAATGTAACTCTGTGCTAGCCATGCTCCAGCTAACCCTCTGTTCTCTTGCTTTGCCAAAATTCAGACAGACCTTTCTTGTTGCTTTCTTCCTGTCTTTTTAAAAACCACAAAAATATAAAGAATACGTATTGGAAGGAATATAAGGAATACATACTGGTCTTCAGTATTCCATCTTATAGTCATTGAGTGAGGACTAATGACAGGCATTCGTCTGTACGGCTGTCCATCTACAGTGTTTCTTCTCCCACTTTTTCAGGCACTTCTGTGGGTCAAAGCATACCGGTTGAAATAGATGAATCCATGCCGTGGTCCCCATTTCCTGAACATATCTTGGAAAAGGCTTTGCAGTCTTCTGGAGAGGATACAAAGGATGAGGAGTCCCAGAGACCATGTGTCTCTCAAACACTTGAGCCTGTGGCCAACGCATCGTGCCTCTGCGGAGCATCAGCACATTGTCAGTCAGCACCGTCCATGGACCCGGACAGCAGCTTGTGGTCCAGATACACTGATCCTGACGTAGATGGACACTTCTGTTCCCCCAGTGAATCAATAGCTGGAATAGTTGCCTCCAAGATGCATCTTGTAGCTATGGACAAACCAGGCATGCAGCCAAGATCACAGCTTTCAGCTGACACTGGACACAACTCCAGTAAATCAGAGCAAAGCTTGTCTGATGCTCCTGAGGACTCACTGGAGGAGAGCAGCCAAGGGAGTTCACGGTCACGGCAACACTCAGGAAACAGACCCCCAGCAGAGCTGGGGACCGTGGACACAGGGTACAGCTCCCAGTCACGAGATGTCATGGGCATCAGGCACCTGGATCCCCCCTTACCGCTGGTGTCCATGCTGAACCCCCAGGACCTTCCAGGACCACTGATGTCCAGAGTGTATTTTGGACCTGAGCATCAGCAGTGCCCTATGTGCCAGCACTTGCCCCATCCCAACACCTCCTCACAAGACCATGGATGCTTTGAGCACCGCTGCCTGGCAAAGCAGCACCCCCAGGGCCCATGTGAGTAGCACCACTCACCCCGCCAGAGGTTTTCCAGTTGTATCGCAGCCATCATTCACCAAGCTGGTGTTTTCCTACTATACTTAGTGGCAATGCATGGCATGTAATTATTAACCTTTTTAAACATCTATTTGCAGTCCATTTTATATTTTCAGGTTATTCAGCTGGACTCTCTGATGCAGAACCTCTGAGCTAAATAAAAAGTTAAAGAGGTCACAGTTGCTCATCAAATGAAGGCTAATGATTTTGCCTAGAAACTGGCCTTTGTCGGTCATGCTGAACATACACAGCCTTCTCCCTGCTGTTATTTCATATTCTAGTCATTTCCTTCCTCCTTGCATCAGTCATTCAGCAGCCTCCCATACCAACCTAATTCCTGTTTTCATAGATTTCCTTGCTCCCACTTGGATCCCCAAAGTTGAGAATTTCCTGCCAGGATCAGGATGGGAGGTTACCCTTGATCTCTGTAAATAGTGTCTCCCAGCGTTATGACCAAACTCACCCATGTGTTTTATCTCTATGTGAAAAGAGCATGACATCCATCATCCTCTTTTTTTTTCTGTTGTCAGCTGAAATGAAAGCTCATTACTTAAAATGGAGCCCTCTCAGCTGCTGGCGATTGTATCACCGACTGCTGATGTGACTCTGTCAATATGGGTGTTTTGGCTCTTGGAGACTACAACGCAGTTTACAGCCTGCTATTAATTAGTATTCCTTTTCAGTCCCAGAGATTTTTATCTGTTATGAAGTGAGCTTTGAACATTTAACAGCAATATCATTGTTTTAATATAATTTATATTACATTAGACTCATGAGACCCCAACCCATTTTGGGCTGGCTTTGTAATAAAAAGCTGTAGGCCTGTTCTGATAACCTTTTTACCTTCTGTTGACTCCACAGCATTTATATTACATCTGTTTAAGGAGTTTTGTTATTTCGGCAATGTGCTATAATTAGGTATATGAAAGAGAGAGGGTATCAGAGCCTCAGTTTTCACCAGTGATCTTGGGGCTTTGTAAAGGGGCTACAGATGGACTTTCGTCAACGTCTACTGCTGAACATTGACAAAATGTCCTCTGGTTTTCTTTTCGTACCTTCTTTCAGTTCAGCTTTAAGCAGACAAAGAGCTGGTTGCACAACACCCCTCAGTATTTACCTCCATTTACCTCCTCCACACGCGGACATTGTGAGAAGTAGGACATTTACTGAATGAGGCCATTTTGGTTTTAAGCAGGAACTCTGAAAGGCTTTCTTTAGAAAAAATCACTGCCGTTTCAACCATATCCAGAGGGCAAAAGAAGAAAATAAACTCAGATGGCTGGAGCAGATTTGGTCAGGACCAAGAAGCTGGCAACTGTACTCCTGTTTCTCACATGCCTGGTACAGCATAAATCACCTCCTGACAGCTCCTTGCGTTTCAGATAATTGTTGGGCAGTGGCAACCCACAACAAAGCTCTGCAGTTTGTGTGTTGCAACATGCCTCTCCCAGGGAATAGCAATTGTGCCCGTAGGCTCTAAGCTGGCTCCGGACACCTGCTATTTGTGATACAAAAGCAAAACTGATTCTAAAGTCAAAGAAATCCTTGCAGCAATGCTATGTGTCCAGAGACCATTATTTGAGACATTTATATATGAAAGCTGTTGGTGTGATTGGGCATGCACGCTTGGCCTTGCTGTGCTTCCGCATGGCAGTGGTTGCATCCATTAAAATACTGTATTATAGGACAGATCCAAAGGAAGCTGGGGACATATTGGCCTAAAAATCTGTAAACCAAACTGAATCTCCCAAAGCCCAGCCACATTTCCTAGAGCTGGGTATGAGGAACCCATGAGGAGACCATATTTACTTTCAATTTTGTTCTCCCAGCCTCTTTCACAGAATCATAGAATGGTTAGGGTTGGAAAGGACCTTAAGATCATCTATTTCCAACGCTGTCCTGTTGAATATAGTGAAGAGGGGGAGCAGGAAAATCTCTTAAAACAGTGTCAACAAATGTGAATCTCAATGTTATTACAGACTCACAATTTCATCAGGAATTTCTCTGCAGTTGTGGGATTGGGTTATTTTAAAGTATTTGCTCCTGGAATTGGACTGTTTCATCAAAGCTTTGTTTTCTTTCTCTTTTTTTCCCTCCCCTTTTAAAACACAATCTAGTCCTCATGGCTGCTAGGAAAAGGAAAGCATGACCACAGAATAACTGAAAGGATTTAAAAAAACAGGCAGGGGTTGGGGAGGGAAAAGCGTTTGAGTACTGCAGCTTTCAGAGCCAGCTCATAACACCATCATCATGCAGTGCTAATAAGCCTTGCCAGGCTGGACTTTGATCTGTGCACAGCAGCTTGAAAGTGCACAGAGCTGCTGCCTAATGAAAACTGCACACAGAAAGACTGGGGGGAAAGAAAAGAAAAAGGTAGTTTTTCCCTTTTGGGGAAACAAACAGCTTACATTGCTTTCAGTTTATGCCAAGAGTTCCACTGTACGTTAGTTATTAAAGAGCATTGCGTGCGTGTGGCCAACAACAGTAAGGTTTTTCAGAATTACTTGAGCAAAATTATCACTTTAGGTTTTCCCTGCAGCCTCCTGGATGGCAACAGGAGCAGCAGCAAGGCTTTAAAAGGTCACTTAGGCAGAAAATTCATACAGGGTGAAGTAACAAACCAAGAGATTATTTTTTCGCTTTTCATTTACAATAATCACAGCCTGTTTAGCTTTAGTGTTGCTAACTGATTTGTTCCAGGATTCTGCATCTGCTTTCATGAGAACGCTGGGATGATTCATTTTCACAAGTTATTGCCAAAAAGAAATTAAAAAAAAATAATAATAACCGAAGAACACTGAGGCATGGTAAGTGCAGGGACAAAGCAGCCCTGAATGTTTAACTGTCAGTTGTCCCAGCAGCCCAACTGAGGGTGGGGATCTGAACCGTGCCAAATGGGAAATGGAAACTTCAGACTGTAAAACGTTCCTTAATCTGGCTTGTTTCAGGCCAAGATACCTGCAAATGCCTCCAAATTGCTGTTTCCCAAGACATGAAGGAGGACGTGCCTGGAAAGGAATAAACACAAATTGAGGGAAAAGTGTATTGGCTGAAATGATAGTTGCTGCCTTTATTTTCTCACTCTCCCAGATGGCAGAGCTCCTTACCAACATTTTGAACATGCGTCGCAACCGCTTCCTCCTGTTCCTGGACCTTGCATGAGAGTTATCCGCCCGGCCCAGCAAGTCATCCCAAATTACTCAGACCTTCGTGCTCCCCAGGGCACCAGAGGCCGACCACCCCAGAGGACATGCTCCTCCCCTGGTCCTCCTCGATTCCCGTAAGTGTGCCTCGTGGGGGGGAGGGAGAGGGAAGAGGGGGTTGTGCACAGTGGAAGCTCCTCTGATCTGACTCTGTGGGCTTTCAAACAATAATTCTGAAGCCTTCTAACGTTAGCATTAGCCTGGGCTGCAGGGGTACATGCAAGATGCTGGGTAGTTTTCTTTATTTGCTGTTTTACACCCAGCAGGGTCCTGACCTTACCCTAGAGAACTTCAAAGCCAGATACCTGATATGTTATTACAGCGCGCCCTGAAATGCACGCATTAAGGAAGATAAATGCTTGAAGGTTAAAGGGATGAGGGGTTGAAAAATATCTCAGTTGAAACCTTAGAGCTCTCCTGCTTGAGAGCAAAGGTCAATTCGGTGGCTCACTGCAGTCTTCAGCTTTATGCTGTACCAGCCTGGGACGCCTCAATCATCGGCATCCAGCGATTTCCTTCTTATCTCCTCTGCAGTGCAGAGAAAAAGGGAGAAAATCCCATCTGTTGCTGATATATCTCTACATTGCTGTTTGCAGCTTTTTTCTATGATTTTTCATGTAGTAGTAAACCATCACAAGGCTAGCACTTTTTATCCAGAGCTTTTTACTGGTTCTCAAATATTCATTTACCAGGCCTTATACCTCCCTTCTTGTAAGTATGTCATTAACAGATGGGAAACACTATCCAGGCAGGTTTTTCTCCAGACTCATCTACCTAAAGACTGTTTTTATTTAAGTGCCACATTACCTTTAGAGATGCTAAACCTACAGGCGTCTGTGTTTGAAACGTGCACTTACCATGACATGGTCTGGGCAGAAAACTGGGAGAATTGGTGGGACCAACGACAGTTGATGACTGAAATATCACACTGTTCTGCCTGTGAAAAGTTAGTGGCTGTGGCAGAAAAGTGACAGCAAGATAAGGCAGTACCTGCCCCAGAGGTAATTGCACCGAAGAGTTTGTATGAAAATGTAAAAATATTGAGCAATAGTGGGTATCCTTTGCAGTAGTAAAATTTAAAAACAGATTCCTAATTTTTGGCACATTTGTTGGATAAGGTGAAGTTTTGGGAAGATCTGTAAGTTAGGCACAGGATGATTTTTTGTGGCCATCGATGAAGTATGTGTTGCTTTTCTTGGTAATTTCTTCTGCTAAAACAAATCCAGGATGTGCGGGGTCTGTCCTGTGGCTGCCTGCATGGTGTTTGCATGCCGGTTCCAGGAACGGCAGTTATATGTTGGTAGTATTTGCCTATAGAGTATTTTGTAACAGAAAACATCTGTACCAAAATGAATAAACCAAATCTTAATGTGACAACAGAAAACATGCTGTGACCAGCTTGTCATCATTCATTTAAGGAAGGCAAAGAGAAAAAAGAGAATGGGCTTGATTGACTAAACATCACTGCTCTGTGGGGAAAAGCTTTCAGAGAAACCTAGCACTTGTCCGACAGATTCAAGCCAGCAGAATCAAAGCACACCTCACATGAAAATCTCAATAGATTCCCCTTCCTACTGACTTAGACTGTGAAGCCAAAGTGTAGTAGGACAAGAACTGCTAAGGTTCCTAAAGTCATCCCTTTCTCTCTGTTTGTTACAATGGGGAAGATGTTAGGCAAGGTTATTGCAAGTCTGGAGCACAGATCCCTGACATGAGAAACCCTCGTTGGGTCTGCTGTTGCTGCTCAGGAAATTAACTTCGTTCCCTTTAGCAAACTTTGAGTTTTGTCCAAAACTGGAGACCCTCCAAGCTGTGCCAGAGCTCGAGGTGGAGTGCCCTTGGACCCCCATTTTTCCCAATCCCCACCTTGCACTGTGCCTCCTGTGCTGCACAAGGCATCCTGGCAGCATCAGAGGTGCCATGAAGCACCCTTTAGATATGGGAAGAGGTTACGCAAGCGCCTCCCTGCTCCCATACATGCATAACAATATCTGTGACACAGCATATATTTTTCACTCAGGAACAGCCTTTGCTTCTGCTAATTGCAAACTGAACAGCTTTCAGCTGTGAGGTGCACTTACTTCCTGTGGCAAATGTTGCTTCTGCAGTAAACTGCTTCTTGTGGTAGACTGTCACCAAGGTATCCGTTCAGAAGATGCTGTAATAACTAAGTAGAAATGCCGAGCAAAGCATTTCAACAAGAACCCTTCCTAGCTGACATGCAGATAAAGTTCTTAGGGTGTTATTAAAAGAAAAAAACCCCATTTTGCCTGAAAATAAATACTCTTTTAAGTCCTCACTTGCTTTTTCTTTGTAGAAATCAGCTATACAACCAGCTACCTAATGGCCAGCTGACCCCCAAGGCATGTGGCCCAGATGAAGCATGTTGCTGTCCTTGTGACAATTTTCCATCTCCAGCTGCCGTCCCGAGACCTCTCAGTAACCCTGCAGCCAAGGGAACTCTGAGAACCAGCAATTTGCCAGAGGAGTTGCGTAAGTGGTTAGCAAATTTGTTCTGTGCAAGATTTTACAGCACATCCTGACAGCTTTAGGTGGAAAAGCTCCGGGGGGGGAGAAGACAGCGGGAATGACAATAAGACACAAAGACAACAGAAAAGAAAATACTGAGTGTCATCACATCTGTAGGGTGTGAGCGTTTGTGTTTGGAGGGATGGAATTATCTCCTTGAATCCTGAAAACATAATTGTCATTAATTGCTTGTTATTTTGTTTACGAAAAATAAATACCATTTAGATTGCTTTCATGACTTCTTGCTAAACAGGATGTCCCTTTGAGGCAGGAGGCACTGAAGCTTACAGTAAAGGACTAATAACAAACAAAGCCTTAGGGATAAAGTGTTTCTGCCTGTCCCAAACCAGACAAAGTTGTCGAGTCTTGACCTCAGTTTCTCCCTGATCTGGTGACTGGAGAGAACTTTGGGCTAGGAGCCCAACGCTGAGAGCTGAGGGCACTGCAGCCACTGGCTGAGTTTCTTCCCTTCGCACAAGCCCCTGAAATGCTTTCACCCTTCAACTCCTATGGGAAAGTCAGGTTTCAGAAAACTGGCTTCCTTCTTAATGCCATGCTGGCCAGCAGGTGCCATTGCTAAGAACCCTCCACCTCTCTCCTGAGGTTTTGATCGTTTTTATTCTTCATTTTTCACATCACCTTTCCAATCCAGAGAGTTGCGTCTCTCTGGCCTGTAGGAGTGAGTTATGACACCAGACACCACTCTTGGATAGACCCTACTTTATCAGTGCATCCTAGATACAGGAATTACTGGATAAAATTGTGTCATTTGTGATGCAGACACAGCTGGATTAGATTAGCCAGCTGGTTTAGCCTGACTGCAAGTCCATGATTCCTTAGTTAGTAAGAAAACTCCTTCCGCAATGGTAAGATCAGCTGAAGACATTGCTGTCGTTAGCCATCCATCCTGCCTGCACAGGGGGTACAGCATGCATAAGGGCTCCTCCAGCTCTCAGTCAGATCAATGAGGCCTGGGGGAAAGCTGTGCTGGCTGCAGCCAGTGCAGGTGGCATGAGCTCTGGATGAGGACACAACCTCACATATGCCAACAGGCTGGGGAAGAAGCAGCTCTGGTAGCAGGGCAGGGTGAGCAGCAGAGTGATGGTACCCTCTGCAGCTTCCAGCAGAGGAAGCGGGGTGCTTGCCAGCAGCAAGGCAGTAGGAGCTTAAATCTAGAGCAAGGTTTCTGTACAGGGGGTTGAGTTCAACCCCAAGCCACTGAGCTATCCCCCATCCATTTTGTAAATCCAAAGAGACATAGGTGGGCAGAACCTGCAGCACAGTGGGAGGGCTCTGAAAGTCTCACTCTCCAAATGCTGTATTTTAATGCATTGCATATTCATATGGATCCTCTCTCCTAGGCAAGGTCTTTATAACCTATTCGGTGGACACAGCAGTGGAGGTTATGAAATTCGTGAACTTCCTGCTTGTAAATGGATTTCAAACTGCTGTAAGTATTCCTTCTGGAGAAAACGACTTTCAACCAGCAGAGAGGAAAGGGTCATTTTGTAAAAAGCAGAGGTGATACAGTGTCCATTTAAATGTTTTTCTGTTTATCATTGTATTTGGTAGGTTAAAGAAGGTACAAATAGATGAACTAGCCTTGACTTTAACAGTTTAAACTTAAATGATTTGCCTTTTCATTTTCTCATATTTTAACTGATTTTTTGTGCTTTTAAATGTGTTTTAATAATGACCCTAGAAAATTCCATTTAGTGACACCAGATACCAGATGGGCAGTAGTATGAGGTTTTGTGAGCTATTCCATTAACATTGTCTTATATTTGATCTGTAATATCAATATTAAAAAGGTCAGTTTTCATGCTCGTCCAATCCCAACTTTTTTCCGTGATGCTGTTACATTGCTTGTTCTTCAGATGTGAATACCTTTCTACTAAAAAATGATCTAAAATCAGTGTATTTCACAGAGCTTAATGAAACAGCCTATCTCATGGTTTCATTTGCTTTGTTGTACTTTTAAAAGGGATTCTAAACTCACTGGCCTGAAAAGGTCTGTGTCCCACTGTCTAATTCCATAAGCCATCCAGATTTTCATTTAATTTCTCACGAGCTTGCTTCATCATAATGGCCCTCTCTAAGGGAACCATCCACAGAGGCTCTAGGATTTGGTATTCATCAAAATCTTGATTCATATTTTCTTATTTCAAGTACATATGCTATCTGACCCCTCAACCTTCACTCTTTGGCTTCAATTCAGGAGAGCATTTAAGCAAGTGTCTATCATTAAACTGAATGAGACCCGGTGGGGGGCTTCGCACACACTTATTTATTTTCATAAATCAAAGATTTTTTCCAGAGACTGTAATTATACTTCTCTCCAGCAGTTCTGTGCTATGACCAATACATAAGAAAGCTCTGGGCACCATGGAGGTATGGAGTAGAAGGCTCATTAACAGCACCTTTGCTGGACAGGGAATTCTTGGAGCCTGCTGCAGAATAATAAATACAGCAAAATGGCCTCAAAGCAGGGAAACAAAAGGGGAAAAAGACTTGGGAGCAGAACATGACTTTTCTATCAAAAGCTTGGAGAAGTTAATACTTACTGCATTGATCACAGTCATTGATTGCCAGTTTCTGGGAAGCGAGTGGTGTTGGTTGCATTCAATCCTATGAAGTCCTCTGCCTCTGCTGCTGCTGAATTCTGGGTTACCAGTATCAGTGACCTGCCTGACTTCCCACTACACACCCTGAAAATTTAGTTCAGTATGAATCTAGGACTTGACACCCAGTATATACCGTTGCAGCTAGAAAACAGTGGACATTTGCAGCTATACAGATAGAGAATATGGACAACTATCGCCCTTTTTGAGGTGTTTAGAGATGCAAAAAAGCCATTTTGCAAATATCAAATATCTAACGTACGCCAGCAGTGGTTGTTTCTTGTTCTTGGGCAAAAAGTGCCTGGGAGTTGGCAGCGGGCAGGGCAGGGTGCCCGGTTGAATGGCTAGCTCAGTAAGAGCCCAGTGGTGTGCCTGCAGCATCCCCCCTCCGCCTGCCTGCAGTGCCCATCCAGCTCAACTCTGGTCTTCAGGGAAAGGGGGGACGTTGTGTATGTACACATTTCTTTGATAAGGGCATTAGGCATGCAGTTAGAAACTAGGGAAAAGAGCAGGTGCCTTTTCAGTGCCACCAAATGGGGAGGAAAGGTGAAAGGATGCTCATCACAGACTTTCATTCTCTTGCAGATTGATATATTTGAGGACACGGTACGAGGTATTGACATCATTAAGTGGATGGAGCGGTATCTAGGTGATGTATGTAAAAGCAATTTAACCTTGTTCATGACAGAGGTGACCTGAGGAAAATGGTTGAATTATTCTAATAGCAACAGGAGCAGAAGACCCTACTATCATCTTCCCTGCCCCTACAGAAATGGCAGAGGCCTTGCAGAGAGAGCACAGACAAATCTCCTTCACTTCTGTATCTTATGGTCCCAAAGCTCGTTCTTTAAGAAATGAAGCACTAATTCTGGCATTCCAGCTAAATTCCAATGCTGGCTGTTACATTCAGCCTGAAGCTGCCATTGGAAAAGTTGTTTCTCCATCTCATTTTTAAATAGTGGGTTTTATCTATGCTTGGTTAAAATGATATCTGTATTTCATCCCAGAGTGCATAGAAGTGGCTAATGTTCATCCTGCTTCTTACCTGTAGCTATTAACGTTGCTATCTAAAATACTAAAGGGCTCTTCTGGATAAGCCATGCTGAATGTAAACTGGAAATTGGTATTCTGTTAGTCAAATTATAGATTTCCTCTCATCACTTTGTATCTATCCAAGCAGTAAAATAGAGATTTATGTTGTTGCCAGTGCAGTCCCCTGCAGCCACATCTTCCTTTGAAGTTCAACTAAGCAGTGAGTGCACATCTCCTTTAGGATCAAGCCAAGTGGTCCCATTATTCCAGCACAGCTAAACAAAAACTGGCAATTCTGTCACTTGACACGTGCCATCATGGGGTGGCTTCAGTTCATTTGTGCTTTGCCACTGGGACTCTGCCTCACTCTGGGCTTATTTTCATGATTTGGGAACAGGATGACAAAGTGGTGGGCTCTCCCCAACCTGAGCAAGGAAGCCTCACCGTCTGAGACAGCACTACACGGGTTTCCTAAAGGCATCCAGCAAGACACTTTAGTTCAAGTGCTCTACCATGCAGAACCAGCTTGGGGCCTCTGCTGTGGCAATGCAGTCAGGCCTTTTGGGGCTTTCATCAGGACAAATTAGGCTTGGGCTCACCATGTGTAATGGAGGCACTGAAACTAGAAGCCAGGGTGAATTTGCTTTTACCAACATCATTCCTACTTAAAATACAAACTGGCAGATCTCCTTTGGGACTCCTGCACAGTCAGTAGGAGAGACCAGTATGCGCAGGGAGTGATTCCCTGCCTCCACATGAGGATCCTTCTCTGGCTGCCCACCCCAGAAATGTTTGTTTTCCTCCATTGACTGTGGAGGCAGTTTCTAACTTTAAAACCCTCAAATGTGTGAGGAAGAAGGGACTACTTGGACACAAGCAGGGGGATGTGTGCAACCGGACATGTCTCTGCAAACCCTCAACATCTGTAAATGCTTACATGCATGTCAGGTGCAAGCAAAAGTAATTCTGGAGTATGTTAAGTTGGTGTAAGGGATAATGGCTCCTTGCCGTATTTGACCCTGTGGTGAGGCAAATTCCCTTGATATTGCACAGAAGGAAAGAGTTAATTAGGTGCCAAGCTGAGTGTGAGCCACAGACTTGGAAGCCTTACACAGCCTGATGTGGCGGGGATGAAAGACAGGCCCTAGGTAAACACAAGTAGGAGGCTTTCGTCTGCTGAGCCTCTTCACTGGCTCACCATTAAGGAGGAGAGGCATTTCCCAGAGATGAAGGATGAACCCGCTGTGGAAGCCTGAGCTCAGTGGGGTCTGGGATGAAACAGGACCCGGGCTGTCCCAGCACAGCGAGGAGCATTGCCTTCAGCCCACTGCAGCAAGGTGGCACAAAGCTGCTAGGTACCCCTAAACATGCCCACGTCTCCCACTGCACTCTCCACCACTAACATCAGCAAGAACAGTTGTAATTTCTGTTGCTGAGAGCCCTAGAGGTATCTTCCCCAGACAACTGCCTTTAGCGGCTTTATATGTAAAAAGCCATAGATGGTTAAATAGATGCACTTTTACATAAGCTGTTGGAAAATATTTAGGGCTGAATTTGAAGATAAAACTTTTCTGTGTATGTACATAGACACTCTACACTGATAAAAAGTAGCTTTTTACGCAGGGATTCCAACTGTAAACTGGTAGCTGCTAATATATCTCTTGACATTTACATTTTCTATATCATGAGATCTTGAGAAATAATGAGGAGAATGAGTGCACGAGTTCTCCTCTATTTCCTGCCAGGATGAATGAGATCCTCTCGTGTTTGCCAAGAACATAAAGATCACCTAAAACACAAACTGGCAGATTTCCGATCTGCCCCCACCAAACACGCTGCATTTCCCAATTTCATAAAAGTGCTTTTTTCCCTAACAGAAGACGGTGATGATAATCATAGCAATCAGTCCAAAATACAAACAGGATGTGGAAGGGGCAGAATCCCAGCTGGACAGGGATGAACACGGCTTACATACTAAATACATCCACAGGATGGTAAGTGAGGACATGCATTTGCTGTTTTACAAAGACTCTGTCTCTTCTTCTCAAAAGACAAATCTGTCTCCAAATGGCAGGTTCTTTGCTTTGTTTTCCCTAATCCCCATAGTTAAACACCCCCCTTTGGAATTCATTAATCCTCCCTCTCATCAGCTCCGTATGCTCATTAACATCTGCTAAGAGGTTCAAGGAAGAAAAATCCTATTAAACATGCTCATCTTATTTCTCCATATTCTTTATTGTTCAATCTTTTTTTCCCTCCTTTACCTTCTTGAGCCCTTGTTGCCCTGCTATATAGCCCTGAGCATGATCTTATCTAACAGTACCTGACCTTCCTCCCTATAAACCAGCCCCTATCGCTTTGGCCATCCTGTAACTGAGGTCTGGTTTTAGGCAGCAGTAAAGCTGACTAAAAGGTGGAATTGAAAAGCAAAGGCCAGAGCTGCAAAGGGAGGCTCCTGGGGGGTGCAGAGTGGCAGGGGACCAGTGGGAGTCATAGATGCCCATCTCTGCAGTCTGTCACAGGATGGACACTTAGCCCAGAAGAGCCCACAGAGCCATGAAACTCATCTCTTCTCCCTCAGTTTGCAGTTTCCTGTCCTTCTTACCCTGTTACCCATCAGATTCCCCAGTTTGGTTCTGCAGTCAAATTTCTCAGAAGTTGTCACTAGCAGATGAGCTCTGAGCAGTACTTTTGCTGTCCTTACAACGACCAGGATGCCTGTGTATGGGGACACAGGGGAGAGGCTGGTCCCAACTCAGACATGGAGCTAGGACATGGGGGAAAGATTAGGTCCCAGTTTGGACACAGAGCCAGGCTTCAACTGAAATCTTACACCCTGCTGGAGACTGAACAAGGGCCTTAGTCAAGTCAAGCATCATTGGTTCTGGATGGATTTCATGGGATTGCAATTGCAGCTATATCCACAATTATTTCACACTGCAGAACTAAATGCTCAAGAAATGTTGACAGATCTTTCCTGTATCCTTTCTGTAGTAATGAAGAATCAGATTAAGTGGCCAAACAAAACGGTACCGAGTCCACCAGCAATAGATCAAATCACTTAACAGAAGAGCAGTTTAAGTAAGCAATAAATGTTTTTATGCATAGGATTCAGATGCATGCAAAGAAAAATTAATCTGTCATTACAGTAAATCTGGCAATTTGTTCTATTCTAGATGCAGATCGAGTTTATACAACAAGGAAGTATGAACTTCAGATTCATCCCTGTGCTTTTTCCAAATGCTAGAAAGGTAACACTCATAAGTGTATATATACTTGTCGCATGATTAAGCACATACTATTTTGATCACAGTGCATCAGATGAAATCTTAAAACCCAAAACGTTGATTTCTTGGTTCTTAATATCCCACTAGTAATATTCCAAAGTTACAATTTACATGACGAGTTTAAAGTTTTATGTACATACAAATAAAAAACATTTCATCCACAATATAAATCAGTGCATGAATGTATTTCTAATGATAAATGTACAACTAAAACTCAAATTGTCTTGAGCATTGAAAGAACTTACATGCAGAGAGACAATCTACCCAGCAAACATGCTTTTTATATTAACCCTTTTATAATTTTGTCCAGATGTAATGCCGATGAGTGAGATGGGAGAGATTTATGACTGATGTGAAGTGAGGATCTGGGAGAGGCTGGCTTGAGAATATAAAAATAAAGAGGATAATAAATATTAAAGTACTAGGCTGTTGCTTGAACTTTGATGGGCCCTTCAAAGGCAAACTATAACTTTTTTTAGGACTTGCAATTTCATCTGCTCTCCTTACTGGTTTTGAAGATTCATTTGAGAATAAGTAATGCAACAGATTCCTGTCTCTTCTCCCTCGCTCTGAGAGAATCTCTTGGATTTTTTTCAAGACCAGAAAAGTTAAACAGCTTCAGTTATAGTTGAGAAATTGCATTCTTCCCCAAACACAGAATGGCTGTATTGTACTCACGTTCACTTTTCATTGCTAAATGCTATGTGCGCTGTTGGTAGCTGTCATGTTACCCCTAGGTACAGATGCATTTTGAAAAAGTATGGAAAGTTCCTTACATTTCTTTGGGTGCCAAAATTTTGGAACATGATCTGAAATTTAAAAACTCCTAGTAATGATTGTACAGCTGTGCCATCCCACTGCACTTGTGGATTTTAGTGTAACAAAGTTCTTTACTTGGGCACCAACTTAATATAAGCTCAGAAATTTTAAAACGCGTCCTTGAGTTTGTAACATATGTGAGGTCCTTTGGAATGAATGGTACCTCTGCTATTTCATGTCACTCAGCTCCCTGCCTGAATGACCTCAATCCAGTACTTGCCTTAAGTGTGGAAAGCTGAGAGGCCGCCCTGGTGGGAATTGGGCAGACCAAAGCAGGGAATCAGGCAGCATTTTCAGTCATCCTTTGCAGCTTGATCTGAGGGGTGGGGAAAGGTGGGGCTGCTCCTAACCTTGGGGCGCCTCGAGTGCCTGCCATGCAGTCAGCCCATACAGGCTGCAGCCACTTGGCACCATAAGGGTTGCAGAGAGAGGTGGCCCAGGACAGTCTATAGCTGCCTCTGGGCTTTGAGGCAGCACAACAAACCTATGTTAATTTTGGCTGAACTTCATATATAAGAAGATTATTTAGCATATAGCAGTGGTTCTCTCAGACAGTGATCTATAAGGAATTTCCAGGGTTGGTTTATTCAGCTGCTCCTATCTAAACATCGGGCTCCAGGCAGCCTTCCTGCCCATCCTCTGCAAGTCCACATCACCCTTCAGTTTTTCAAGAGGTGACTTTCTCATGTATATTATGCAGATTGTCATTTTCTGTTGTTGTTGAGCTTTGCTCTCTTTCTCCATACATTTCTTTGGTACATCATCTAACTTCATCTAACTAGGTAATGATAATATAACTGAGGACATCATGGGTGGAAGGAGAGCACCAGAGCCTGAACAAGTTGCAGTAATGAAGTCTGTGGGCAATCAGAGGAAGTGAGGTACCTGAAAAGTGCCACACGTAGATACAATTGGATGATGTTGGCAGGCAAATTACTTTTTATCTTTTTTACGTTGTCCTTTACATGTTCAAGTACTGCTGTAGCTGGCAGTGGGAAAGAGCAGGAAAGCAAGGTCTGAAAGGTTTAATCTTGGGATATGGCTATTAGATGAGTTAATCTTATATGAAGTACATCATAAAGCGCTGCTGGTATGTGAAAATTAGTCAACCTTCAACAAGAACGGAACTGTGTGATCCAAAGAGTGTTCATTAGGAAACTGAATAATGAGGGGGAAAAGCACAACACAGTTAAGGTGGAACTGGCATTTCCAGCTTCCCATCATACACTACTAAAGGAAACCTGGGTTTTGCTGGTTCAAGGCTTGCATCGAACCAGTCCTCAGAAATGTGTCCTCCTCATCTGGTCACCCAATGACCAAAGCATTAAGTTGTGACTTCCTCACAGTGGAGGCTCCCTCGGTCAGAGGTGAGGCAGCTGGATGGGTGAGGTGAGCAGGGCTGGTGCCAGGGAAGCCAGGGGAGCTCAAACCATGCTGCACCAACATGGCCCCGCATGCACAGCCCTGCCCTCTGCACTAAGATGCTCTGCCTTCTTCCTACCAGTTTGATCCTCAGAGTTATCAAATACTCTCTCTGTGGCATAGAGAGAATTTCCTCATGGCTTACAGATACACAGCCAAATAAAAGTAATATAAGGGTGGTAAGCATTTTCCCCTTGCTCCCACCTGCAATGACAGCCAGTGTCACGTGGCAAGGACACTTTGCTCCCCTTGTGGATCAAAATAGCAGCTATAGTTACCCTTTTACCCCTACACACCTCCCTCAAGTTAAAATTGTTGCCAGAGATGATTAGCATGCAGGTGCTTTTTGCACCGAGTTCATTATGGAGGTTATTAAATGAAATTGGCCGCAGGAGGCGTTCTGGAAGAAAGACGCAGAGCCTGTCTCTGGATGTATAGTGCCTCTCTCATTATACCCTCACTTGCTGGTTTCTTACCTGCTATATATTTCTCACACTAATTTCCATCTTTTCAAGCTTAACTAATGATTTCCCATGTGTATCTATATCAGATGCTTTACTGAAGTCCAGACCAACTATGTCTACTGCATTTCCTTCCTCCTGAAAATGTAGTTTCTTATCAGAGAGAAGGCTCATTTGCTGTATTTAATTGCATTTCCTTCTACAGCTCTTAACAAGATTTAGTAAAGAAACAAATTTTATGTAATAAGGGTGTGCACGTGCATGCAAATGTAGTTATCTTTCTTTCTCCCAGTAACATTTGAATCTCTTGGCCAGCTTCAAACAGCTTTGTCAAAGGAATAAAGTTCACAAAGACTAAAATCCATTCCTATGCAAAACCAGACTTGCAGGTGGAGGCAAGAGATCTTGTGCTCCTACCAAAGGGAACACTGCAGGATCTTACCCTTGTTGGGTAGTGAGGTGTCCACCTGAAGGAGTGACATTATAAAACCTCCACTTTGGGGAGACCTTTGACCAAAGCTTATACTTTTTCGGCCACTGGAGAAAGAGGAAGGCCAGGCTTGACAGATACCTCTGCCTCTCACCAAGCTGCTGGTTCAGAAGCCTAGGTGAGGTCAGACTAATGGCTCTGTAGGTGCCTGGGTGACTTACCTCCTCCTTCTTATACATAAATCCTATAGATCTAACAAAGTGGTTGCACCAGTGAACACAAACCGCTCCCTGAGCAGTGGAAATGACGCAGCCTCGTTCCTACAGCTGTAAAGGCCAAGGAAAAGACAGCCAATTTGAGAAGCATGAAGCTTGGTAATGAAGTATTTGGACTGCAGCTAGGTTGTTTGCTGGCAGGCAGGACATGTGCTGCCCATGCCAGGGCATCCCCTGGCATGGTGCCACAGACGTGGTGCATGCCAGCAGCTTTTTGCTTAGTCCTCTTGGAGCTAGCTCCACTGGCTTGACAGGGACTGTGCTGCTCCTAAGAGGGGCCACCTTGGGAAAATACTGCCCTGCTAAGTAAAGAGGACCAGAAAGCAAGAGATGCATGTCTTGATCGCTCACGTTGTTTATCTGCTGTCTCCCTTTGGCTTCTGTTCTGGTGTTTCCAACAACAGCTCTCCAAAAAGAAATCTCCATCTCCATAGTGGACATGAGCTGGTTCCAGTGAAGGATCAGTCTTTGACCCTATTTTAATTAGTGGTATGATAACAGCCCTTCACTCCAGACTGTCCATATGAAAACCTCTCAAGACTGTGGAGCAGGGTCCTATCCACCAGCCCACTGCCACTGTTCAGGGCCATGGTGGTCCCAGCTTCATTATGTTAGTGGGCATTAGCCAAGCCTTGAAAGGGTGCATCCTTCCCAGGATGCAAAGTGGTGGAGGTTTGATCCTGCTAATCTGGAGATGCATTAGACTCTGCTCAAGCTCAGCATCGGCCTCAACCTGCTGCTCAGGAGGTGGCCAGAGGACACCATGCTTGGTGAAGGAAGGTGCAAGGAGAGGGGGAGAAGGCTACCAGGATGAGAAATGCTCCCCTGGGGTCCTGCTCTTTCCCTAGTGATTCTCATCTCAAGGTTGAACATGTTGTGTGGATCCTTCAGCAGCTACTAAGGTGGCAGCCTTTCCTTGGTAGGGGCACTGAAATGTCTTCCTTCTTTTCTCAATGTTTATTTTCACAAGCCTTTAGATGCCTGTCACTGAGATCAGGCTCCCTTTGAAATGTAGTGAAATTAGCCAATGTGATGGCAGAAAAGAAAGAGAGACAAGCAAGCTGTGAGATCACACAAAGTTCATTTATTTAGGAACCCAAATACAACTCTGAAGCCAAATTAGAATTTCTTGTTGTTACAGGAAGCACTTAGAACAGACAAAGTGAAATCTTGCTTGGCAGGGTCTGATGGAATCTGCAAGGTTCTGGTACAGATTCAGGAGGATTTATGGGATTTCATGCTTTTTTTTCCCCCTTGTTTTTAGGAACACGTGCCTACCTGGCTGCAGAACACTCACATTTATAACTGGCCAAAGAATAAGAAGAACATCCTTTTGCGGTTACTGAGGGAGGAGGAATACATTGCTCCTCCAGTAGGACCTTTACCAACACTCCAGGTTGTGCCATTATGAACGTTATTGCTTAAAGTGCACTACAAGCAGTTGTTAAAGGGTTGTTCTTGGCAGGGAGCCAGTGCTCTTCCAGATGGCTCTTTTTGATGACAGAAGACACTCTTTCTGCTAAAGGAATCGGTTGTCTTGGGTAACTCAGGCTCGGCTTGTTCTCTACCATGATAAACATCTATTTCTGAAGCTGATGGGGAAGAACTCTTTTCTCTAGATTTTTAAGAGCTGCACATGGAAAGAATGCCCAGTTTTATTTTAACATCTGTTTTTAACATATTCCTTTATTAGTCGATATGGCAAACAAATACCAGAAATAATGTTGCAATGAGTGTAAAATAAAAATTACATCCTCCTTTTTGCTCAGGGTTTCTTTAAAGATATTCCTGCCTTGTATAGCATTATTGAACAGTTAATTTGTATATACACTATTAAGTATACTTGCCTTTTGTAAGGCAACCTTATATATTGCGTCAGCTTTTATTATTGCTGGGAACAACGGAGGAATGGTAACTGTTGGGTAACACAAGTTTGCCTTAGCCTGTCTTGCATAAAGACACTGTCTTCAATTAGAGGACTCTCAGATCTGAAATCTCTGGAGTTCCATTTCCTTACAGCTCAGCCCCTAACACCTTCAGTATGTTGCAGCAATAGTCCACAGAAGGAGAGTGAAATGCATGACTACGTGTGTGCTGTCAGTACCATGGAACGCTGCAGTACTTTTTATAGCAGGCCTCTAGCTTCATTACTGCTGTTCAGCCCTTATTTGAAACAGAGCATGTCAAAGGACAGTTGGCTTTTGGAAAGCCAATGACTGCTAAGAGAAGTAACATGGACTCTTACAACTTGTATGAAGTATGGAACAATAAAATAATCAAAGATGTTGGAGAGCCACGGGGTATTGGCAACCATGGAAGGCTCAACATCATCACATCTGCTAAAATCTGAACTTTTTATTTCACAGAGCACGTAAGTATGTCTTTAGTGAAGGTTCTTTTTTTAAAAATCTGCCTTAACCATACTGAGGTACCAGTGGACCCTGTTGGCTTAAAATTCTGCAGCCCTTAGTCTTTAGAGTAGTTGTACACGAATGTCCTGCTCTGACACAGAGCACTTCATGCCTGCTCAATGCAGGCTCTTTCCAAAGATCCTCCTCAGCTTTATTTTTGTTATGGAATGGCCCAAACACAGCTTTATAAAAAAGTACGTGTTTGGTAGTCCAAAAAATAAATCAGCCAAGAAATTAATACTCCTGCTATGTTACCCGAAATATTTAATTAGCTTTCCATGAAGGTGGTGCCAATGTGGTGTGTTGATACAGGATGTGCTTTGTGGTGGTCATGAAAAAAAACCCGAAGAACCACACTGCAGATGTACTCACATTTTCCTTTAGCAGGCTTGTGCATAAAGAGCTGCAGTCACTTAAGTGAACTGGAAGAAGGATGTATCCAGTGTTGTCAACTCTTTGTTACAATTTTGATTGTGGTATTTGCTGTGCTTCTTACAACTCCAATTTCTGAAGGGAAACTCAACAACTGAAATAGGTTATCTGACATTGCTGGCAGCTTCCCGACAAGGCACAATAAAACTGTGTTAGGTAGTGATACGTCCTGTTACCTACTTGCATGTGGGGTAGGGAGGTCCATTTTCTGTATGATAAAATGAAAAACTAAGCTTCCGATTAAGAAAATAACTTTCTAGTCTATGGTGACAAGCCTGAAATCATGACAGAAATCCTTCTTAAAAGCTGAACAAAGACAAAAGGAGTGGGATGTGGGTACCTCAACATCGACATTGGGGTCACTTAGAGTGCCCTATAGTACTGATCTCAGTCTTCAGGTTAAGCAAGTCTCCTGAGATGCTGTGTCGTACCTGCCAACTCAGTACGGCTGTCTCTGGTATTTGAAGTGTTTTAACACTGTGAACTAGTCTGTCTCAAATGGCTTCTGAGCCCCTCGGCCAATCTCTACCACATTTAATAGGGAGAAGCTCAAAGACATTAAACGCTTATGAGCTTCATGGAATAATTACCCGAGCAAAGAGCTAGCCCCAAGCCCACATGCTGTGGAAGGAGCGGCAGCGGCGGCTGGGGCCTGCAGAGGTCTCTTCCCAGCGGTGGGCAGCTGGCCAGCCAGCGCCCACAGGAATCACAGCTGGCGACCCTGCCCCCGGCCAGGGCAGGCAGGGGGCCGGGACGGCTTTCGGGTGCACAGCCTGGGGAAGGCTGCAGGAGGAAAATCTGTAGGGAATGAGGCTGTGTCAGTTTTGCTCCTTGCAAAGCAGCATATTAGGGAGTGCAGTTAAGCATTCAAAATGATTAGCCAGGCTGGGTAGTAAATTCCTTTCATCATTTTGGCTGTCATCCTAAAATATGTGCTCTAGATTTACCGCAGATTTGCCTGGTTTGGGCCAGGGAATTTCATTAAGTAACTCCTGTATCATGCGATACACAAGGTTGCATTAAATGGTCCAGTGATCATTTCTATTCTTCTGTTTCAATGATCCTTTTCTGAAAAACAATGCTAGCAGAGTGAGGAAGAAAAACTAAGCATTGCTGTTTAAGAAGTACAAAAAGCCCAATCCATTTAACTGCTGGGGTATTATTTTTTTTTAATTGAATAACAATTCCCAGGATTCATTGATCTTTACATTAGTTAGAGCATCCTACAAGGACAGAAACCATGATGGGCAGAGTGTGAGTAATGAGCTAGCAGCCTAGTGAATCATTTCCCCTAAAGCTTTGTATTTGTAGAGAGACAGATGGTGGGAGCTGTGAAGAGGGAGAGGGAGGAGAAAAGCCGGTTTTTGCAAACAACAGAAGTAGAGGACAGTGAAAAACAGAAATAACCAGCAGGTAAGGGAGAAGAAGAGGGAGAAAATACACCAGCTGTTTCAAAACTAACACATTAATGTTAAAATGTATTAGGGTTAATGGAAAATACAGGAAGGAAAAAAACAAGAGCTTTGTGGCTGAGAGGGTAAAAATTTACCAAGAGCAGCCCTGAAAATATATTTGTAGATCAACTCTCGAGTCAGTTATTAACTTTATGTGTAAATAATGGGGAAGTAGCTGAAAGTATGCAAGTCTCCCTTACACAGGCTGGCAGTGCTGCCCAGCTGGAGCTGCCGAGCAGCAGGTACCCACAGAGGAAAAAGGCACTCCTTGAATGGTGACAGTAGCACCAGGGGTTTCTCTCATAGCACCTCTACATTTGTAAGGGGTGTGCAGGAGAGGAAGTACACTGTTCCTAACATGGAAAATAAGAAGAAAAGCAAGAGAGTTACAATACCTAACACTGGGATGAGCAAAGCATTAAGACAGAGATCATTGAGAAACAGCCTGCTTTGCGGCCCTGCCAAAACTTAGATGACATTAATGCATGTACAGATATTTTTATGTAAGTCACCTGTGTGACAAAAATATGGCTGTAAAGCTTTTATCCCACAGTTAAGCTGTATCAGCCTCTCCAGCAAGGGAAGTGTATGGTGGTTCTAGTACAAAGTTAATCCAATAAAGCCTTGCAAGCAAGACATGAAATGCTGCCCTAAGAGCTCATTTTCTCCTGGTAGGCTCTTAACTGCCATCATTTGGTGCCTTTTAAGAAAATAAAGCAGCAGACATCCCTGCAAGCCTCTCTGGGACCAGCAGCAAGGCGGATAACAAAGCTGGCTCATTAGAGCAGCCCCACCAAAGGGCACCTTGCTGGGAGCATGCCTTTCCCTCCTCTCCAGCTGTTGACCAGGCTGCAGGTACCAGAGACCCAGGTGTCTTCATAACAGCATCAGTCTGGGCAGCAAGCTCAAGCCACTGGTCATTGTGGTCAGGGAGCTCCACAGTGAGATGTGCTGAGGGAGGAAAAGGAACAACTGTCACCATTTATCATGCTTCTCAGTTGTCAGATTGAAGGCACTGGTAAAGCTCAGGGAGATACCTGGTCTTAAAAGAGAAGGGGTGAGGGGGAGAGGGGGGAACTACATGGCCTCACAATGCAAAAGGCGTACTGTGGTCACAACGTAAAACTTGTGTCTGAGAGTTTCCTCGCTCTCAGTGTGCAGAACAAGTACACATTATCTCCCAAAGCAAACATCTCCCTTGTTACGCTTTGGTTTTAATTTAACAGGTTCCCCCATGCCCACACCTGCAGGAGTCTGCCACTGTTTAACACGTTTGGGAAACAGAACCTGCCTGGAAGGTCATGGCTTTCGGCCATGGTGATGGCCTCCCCCTCCACCATTCTTTATCATGACGTTGCTGCAGGAAAGCACTGCCATAATACTGGGTTCACAGTACTGCTGGCCTGGGGCTGCTCCTCCTCCTCAGTCCCCAACATGGGTCTTCTGAAGTTCAAGGCTGGCACGCAGCACATCAGCATCATTAGAAATCTCCACTGTGTCATTTCTGCTTGAGCTATGCCAATAGCTGCTCACATGGGTCCCCGCAGCCAGCATGAACCACACTGGCACACGGACATCTCACAAAAGCCACTTGCAAAGCCCACTCTGAGATGCTAGGCCTTCAGACACGCACCTCTCACACCTTGTCTGATGCTATTATAATTAGTGGAGGAAGAACAATATATTTGTGCGATATTTGTATTAAAACAGGTACTGCTAACCATGAGAGGTATTCTCTGGTCTGCGGGAGAGGCATGTCTGGAGCGAGCAGAGGTGTCCATCATGTGCGGGCTCTAAGCCACGGCTGCAGACAGGCAATGGATGCTGCTGCCCGCTCAGGCAAAGCCAAACCAGGCCCCAAGCCACCAGCCCGCAGGAGGAGGCAGCAGAGTAGCAGCTTCTCCAATGCCAGCTCCAAATTAAACCAGGAGAAAGCTGGAAGAGCTCAGCCCCACTCCAGCCTTTGCAGGCTTGGAGCCCTGCCTCAGCCTGATCACAGAGCCATGCACAGACCACAGCTGTGTGTCCCTGTCTGTGGCCAAGATCACTTGTAAACAAACAAAAAACCCTATAAAGCTAAGCTTCCCAGCCTGACCAGATCTGCCGGCTAGGCTACATTTCAAAGGCTCGCTTGTGTAGATGGCTCTGGGTACTGCATGCCACTGTGCAGATCTGTGCAAACTGGAAGAAATGCCACCAAAACCAAAGGCAGGAGGTTTTTCAACAGTTGCTCTTCACTGATAGGTATCAGGGACTTCAGTTTCCAGCACCTGCTTGCCCACCTAACCTTGGGTTCAGGGGAGCTTCACAGCAACTTCTGCAGCTGCCGAGCCCATGGGGCTCATGGACAAACCCGGGGAATGTCAGACGAAACACGGATGCACCCAGTGGGTGTAAATCCCTGCAGGACTGGCTGTTGTGGAATGGGGAAAAGGGTGGCCCAAATCCTACAGGGAGTAGGTGACTTCCCAGCACCTAGTTTGCAGGTTGGGCAGATGAAGTCCTTTCTGTTGTATTGTCTCGTACCAGTCCTCTAAGGTGGTGGTGGGGTTAATGCCTGCTGTGAGGAAGCCCCAGAGAACTACAAAAGCATGGGTTTTCTGGGGCTGCAGAAAAAGGTACTGTAATGGCAAACACTGGACAAAAAACCCCTCCAATGATTACAATAGTTAATAATTAAAATTGATTTAAAAAAATCATGACCAGCACCACCTGCAGTGAGCTCATTCTGGCTGTATTTCATTCTTTGGATTTTTCACTTCTTTTCTTATGTGGGAATACTATCTTGGAGGCTTTCTTCAAAGCTACCTTCCTTTACTTGGTCTGACAGTCCTTACAACATGTCTGTTCTGTTTTTCATCAGATACCTCCACTGAAAATCTGCTAAATGTGATGCGTTGTGACTGGCACATTTGCCACTGCAATACTCTCATGTGCCAACCCTGGGATTTCCAGCAAGTAGCAGGTGCTGCAGTCCACTGTTAAAAAGCCTGCAGTCTTCAAAGGAAGCAATCTAGGGAGAAATACTTCTAAACAGAGAACAGTACTGGGGATTGAGGTGAGTAGCCCAGGAATGACGAGTCGTTCATCCCTAGGCTGGGAGAGAGCACTGAGCCCAGCTGGGCACTGACCCAATGCAGTCAGGTTAGTATCTGGTAGCATCGCTTCATTTCTCAGTGGGCGCTGTGTGTATCTCACTCATATGTGTGAATGCACGTGGCCAAATGCACACCACACCCATCATAGCCTTCCTCACAGATCCTCCCCCCAGGCACATCATGCAGAGACACAGAGATCCAGCCCCTGTGTCGATACAGGCTCCAGTGGTTCCCGAATGCCACATTAACAGCACGCAGTGGACAACTGGCCAGTTCTCTTTATAGATATCCCTACCAACAATGATTTCAGGCGCTTGGTAACAGGCTTCCCCCATGTACAGGGCAGTGGGTCTGGAACTGAAAAACCATTTGGAAAACAGGATTTTATTCTCCACTTTACTACTGCATTGCTGCAGACTGCAGAAAGTCAGCAACTCGCTCTGCTCCAGCCTCCTTACCTGAGAAGCTGAGACGATACCAAACTGGTCATTTACGTAAAGTTATTGGTGACTTACTGATTAAAGTATTCTGTGCATACAAACAGTATTTATTCTTATAATGGGAGGGTCCATTCTCCTCCCAGCCTTACAAGAGACACCTCTTTCTTGAAGCACCAGCTGTGTAGAAGCTGAAGCAGCAGAAAGCCAGCACTAAGACTGTCCCAAAAGAGAAATGAAGGGGTGCTCTTGAAATAGGCACGAGAGAAACTAAGGCAGACAGGGAGTACTAGAAAAAAGTAAGAAAGAGAACTATACTGTAATAAAATTGAATTAGTAGGCAAAACTAACCAGCAAGCCTAGATTCATCTTTTTTTCGCTGTATTTTAAAAGAGATAAAATAATTTAGCATTTACTATTTTTAAAATGAAGAGGGAAAAGACAGCAAAACAGTATTTTCCTCCAGGCATCTGTGTCCTGTTTTAACTTATTAGTTGGAAACCAACCTAGAAAAGCAGCACTGCCCTTCCTGAGGACAGAGCCATACCAATGCTAATGGTATATTGGTATATCACCAGTTAAGAGACTGACATCTGCATCAAGGCAAGACAGCCAGGTAAAAAGCACAGGGAAAACAGGGAGTTTCCTCTAACGCAACAAATGAAAACCACGTGTCTCAAACTCTCACATCTATTGACTGATGCAGTCCAGGCTCCTTGCTCACTCCAGGCTGGAGTTAATTACTCCCAGGACTAATTAACAGATTGAATGGTCATTTGCCGGGTGAGCAGCTCCCGAGAGGAGCCTCCAGCCCCGCAGCGAGGGGCGGCCCCGCGCCCCGGAGCCCCAGCTCTGAGCGGCGAGAGCCCCCGCGGGAGCCCCGAGCCCCCGGCGGGCCTTGCCCAGGAGCCCCGCGCAGGGACTCACCGGGGGCGGCGCCAGGAGGGAGGCACCGCCCGGGCGGGGAGAACCCGCCCCGGGGAGCGCGGGAGCAGCGCGGGGCGCGGCCCTTGGCGCTGGCAGCGCGGGTGCGGTGGTGAGCACCTGCCTCAGGGCAGGGCCCGGCCCAGGAGCTCTGCTCCGGCTGCCCCGGCGGCGGCAGCGGCGGCAACGGACAGAGCCGAGGGGAGGTGAGGAGAGGCTGCGGCGCAGAGCTCGGGGTGCAGAAAGTGCCTGCACTGGTCTGCTGGGGCACGGGTGCGCAATGGGCAGGGCTGCGCTCGGTGCGCCCTGGTGGAGGTCCTCCTGCAGCGGGGGCTGAGCTGCGGGACACTGTCAGCAGCTGAAAGATGTCAGAGGAGCTGAGGGGAGGCTGCACTGCTTGCTGCAGCCCAAACTGTGCAGGGGCCACAAGCGTCCACCATAGCGCATACAGGAAAGAAGGAGGGTGTTAATGCAGGAAGCTGGGAGCTAGTAACAAAAAAACCCCAAACAACAAAGCAACAAAAAAAAAAAAAAAAAAAAAGGAGGAAGAGGACATTTAAAAGCAAGGGGCTTCCTCTAAAATCTGACATCGCCGCCCAGAACTGCTTCGCAGTTGTACAGGGGGCTAACGAGGAAATGCCCACCGCACCAAACGAACAACCAGCTGATGCACCAGTAAAGAGGATCACTATTGGTGCCTCCAGGAGCAGGCGGCGGGTCATAGTAGTAGGGGACTCTACTTTGAAAGGCACAGAGGCACCCATCTGCCGGCCTGATCCAGCCCCGAGGGAGGTATGTTGCCTGCCAGGGGCTCGGATCAGGGATGTTGCTGAGAGGCTGCCTGCTCTAGTAAGTCCTGCTGACTATTACCCAGATACAGGGACTGTGAGAATGAAGACCTTAGCCCCACTTATGAGAGGATCAGGTTCAAGATAATCTTAAGAACCTGAACGTGCACAAGTCCATGGGACCTGATGAAATCCATCCGCGGGTCCTGAAGGAGCTGGTGAATGAAGCTGCTAAACCACTGTCCATCATATTTGAAAAATCCTGGCAGTCAGGTGAAGTTCCCAACGACTGGAAACAGGGAAGTATAACCCCCATTTTCAAGAAGGGAAAGGTGGAAGACCTGGGGAACTACAGACCAGTCAGCCTCACCTCTGTGCCTGGCAAAATCTTGGAGCAGTTTCTCCTGGAAAGCATGCTAAGGCACATGAAAAACAACGAGGTGGTTGGTGACAGCCAACATGGCTTCACTAAGGGGAAATCCTGCCTGACCAATTTGGTGGCCTTCTATGATGGGGCTACAAAACTGATGGACAGGGGCAGAGCAGTTGACGTCATCTACCTGGACTTGTGCAAAGCGTTCGACACTGTCCCGCACGACATCCTTGTCTCTAAATTGGAGAGACATCAATTTGATAGATGGACCACTCAGTGGATAAAGAACTGGCTCGATGGCCGCACGCAAAGAGTTGTGGTAAATGGCTCGATGTCCAGTTGGAAACCTGTAACGAGTGGTGTCCCTCAGGGATTGGTGTTGGGACCGATCTTGTTCAACATCTTTGTCCGTGACATGGACAGTGGGATTGAGTGCGCCCTCAGCAAGTTTGCCAATAACACCAAGCTGTGTGGTTCGGTTGATACGCTGGAGGGAAGGGATGCCATCCCAAGGGACCTTGACACGCTTGTGAGGTGGGCCAATGCCAACTCCATCAAGTTCAACCAAGCCAAGCGCAAGGTCCTACACCTGGGTCGGGGCAATCCCAGGCACAGCTACAGGTTGGGTGGAGAAGAGATTCAGAGCAGCCCTGCAGAAAAGGACTTGGGGATGCTGGTTGATGAGAAACTGAACATGAGCCAGCTTCAGTGTGCGCTTGCAGCCCAGAAACCAACCATATCCTGGGCTGCATCAAAAGAAGCGTGACCAGCAGGTCGAAGGAGGTGATCCTGCCCCTCTACTCTGCTCTCGTGAGACCTCACTTGGAGTACTGTGTACAGTTCTGGTGTCCTCAACATAAAAAGGACATGGAGCTGTTGGAGCAAGTCCAGAGGACTGCCATGAGGATGATAAGAGGGCTGGAGCACCTCCCGTATGAAGACAGGCTGAGAGAGTTGGGGCTGTTCAGCCTGGAGAAGAGAAGGCTGCGTGGAGACCTCATAGCAGCTTTCCAGTATCTGAAGGGGGCCTATAGGGATGCTGGGGAGGGACTCTTCCTTAGGGACTGTAGTGATAGGACAAGGGGTAATGGGTTCAAACTTAAACAGGGTGTCCTGGGTTCAGCTATAGCAGTCATTTTTCTCCTTCTTGTGCAGTGCTGTGTTTTTTAACTTTCAGCCTGGGAACAACGCTGATAACACTGATGTTTTCAGTTGTTGCTAAGTAATGTTTACTCCGACCAAGGACTTTCTCAGTCTCATGCTTTGCCAGGGAGGAGGGGAAGCCGGGAGGAAGCAGAGACAGGACACCTGACCCAAACTAGCCAAAGGGGTATTCCATACCACAGCACGTCATGCCCAGTATATAAACCGGGGGGAGTTACCCGGAAGGCCCAGATCGCTGCTCGGGTAGGGCTGGGTATTGGTCAGCAGGTGGTGAGCAATTGTATCCTCTCCCCTTGTTATTTCACTAATCATTATTATCATTGGTGGCAGCAGTAGTGGTTTTGTATTATACCTTAGTTACTGAACTGTTCTTATCTCAACCCGTGGGAGTTACATTCTTCCGATTCTCCTCCCCATCCCTCCGGGAGCAGGGGGAGGAAGAAGGGGGGGAGTGAGCGAGCAGCTGCGGGTTCCGAGTTACTGGCTGGGCTCAAACCACGACACAGGGGAAGTTTAGATTAGATATAAGGAAGAAGTTCTTTACTGTGAGGATGGTGAGGCACTGGAACAGGTTGCCCAAGGAAGTTGTGGATGGTCCATCCCTGGCAGTGTTCAAGGCCAGGTTGGACGGAGTCTTGGGTGACATGGTTTATTGCGAGGTGTCCCTGCCCATGGCAGGGGCATTGGAACTGGATGATCTTAAGGTCCTTTCCAACCCTCACTATTCTATGATTCTATAATTCTATGAATTTTAAAGCTCTGGGCTGGATGGACTTCAGCTCTGTAGAGAAATGTTGGTTTAACCACTGCCTCAAAGTGGTGCCAGGACGATGCCATGAATTTTGTGACCTGTTTCACTGGAGCTACACTAGGGAAAAAGCATCACCCCCATCAACCCATCTTGGTGTTTTTTGATTCTGTTGCCCATATTCCTCAGTCCTGCACACTTCCCTGTTTTTGATGTCTTACAGGGTAGCTTATCTTGACTTGCCTGATGCTCCTTGTAGCAACGGCAGTTTCCAGTACAAAAAAAGTTTCACCTGGAGACCCACATCAGGGTCAGCCTTTGAGTCATAGAATCATAGAATCATAGAATAGCAAGGGTTGGTCGGTCTGGTGTGACCCTGTGCTGCCTTCACATGAGCTTGGGAGGTGAAAGAAGAGGTGTAGTCAAGCAGCGCTATCGTAAGGAGACAGGGTGGTGCTTAGGAAAATTATTCAGGGCATTTCCACATTAAAGTTGGTCCAAGCCTACATCTGTGGTGGTACCCAAACTGGTCTTTAGCAGATAACACAAAGGCAAGCCTTTACAAGACACTGTCTGTGAAACAGCATCAGTGAGAAAATCCAGTAAGTGCCATAAAATCTGGTGTTACATTGTCAGAGCTCAGTAAAATGAAAGCCTTCAAGGAGGCAGAGCAGTCCTCAACCTGCCTGCTCCCTACATCTGGAACATTTCCTAGGTACATCACAGGGAAACGCATTTTATCATACCAGATGTACGATGTACAAACACAGGTTGCAAACAGCATGCCTGTGAGCTCCTAGCTTGTCAGACAAGTCTCAGTATCTCAAACCTAGCACGTACTGGGATTTAGCAGGCTTTCAAGGCATTTTGCATCAGCCCAGATACCAGCTCTGCTGCTATTATGCAGTATATGTGCTATTGCCCAGCTAAAAGCACGGTTTTAGTTCTGATTTCTCTTTTTTCTCACATGCTTCCATTAACTAACCTCTAATCAAAAGAAGCAAATAATTTCTCATGTATTGTCTGTATTTTACAACATTAGAACCAGTTATGTAGATAGGTGCTCTGTGCCTAATACTGAAAACCAGAAGGCTGTTCTTAACGACGAGCTTACAGTCTGACTCTATCTGGGATTTGAGTAGCTAACTGAAATCCTTTGCAAATTATCTGTCACTTCTTTGTAAGCCCTGCTTCCTTTCTTTACGACTGAATTTGGACTGGGGATAATGAACTTCCTGTATCATAGACTAGGATACAAGGAAACTCATTGTACACTCACCAAGGAAGAGTATATCAGTAAGTAGCTTATAAGGTGGCTCTGAAGGGTCTTGTTAGAACGACTTATTCTCTGAGTTTCAGTGGTTTGATTAAGTGGATCATGTGATACACACTTATAATGAACTTCTTCAGATGCTGCCAGGGGAAACCCAGCAGATAAAATGCTGAATCCCACGGCATTGCTCTCCGCATAACAAACTGATTACAAAGATGGAAAAATCATGTAATTCACTGGCTTCTTCTCCTACTCAGGACAGCACAACAGTGTTATACAATTCTCTCTCTGCTGCCTCAAATTAAAATATCCTTCCTACTAGATCCAGTTCAAACTAGTGCAATTTTCCTCCTACTACTCACTAAGCAGATTACAGCTAAATGTAACCACTTGTGAGCAAGTCTAGTCATGCTTCTGAGTAATTTCTTTCTTATCAAAGAAATCAAAATACTACAAACGAACAAAAAAGAAGACCCCAACCAGAAACTGAGCATAAACTCACAAGTGACATATGCTAGTTTGACTTGTTTAAAAAATATCCATCTAAGTCAACCTGAATCACAACAGAGTAAACCTCATTTCGTTGGCAAGCGAAAGAGGTCAAACAGCAAGCCATATTCAAGAGAATCCCCTGCAGTTTTGGCCAATACCTGTAGGACTAATGACCAGAGTAAGATGTCAGCATCCGCTACGCTCTCTCCTCACCCCCAGTTAGTGGCTTCTTGTTTCTCCTTCTCAACAGCACAGCCTCTCTTCTTTATCCCACTCTCCCAAGTTGTCTCCACCTAACAAGCTACAGTATCTCTGCAAAAGGCATCCTGGCTCAGGCATGAAGCACGCAAGGTACGTACTTATTGCTGGCCTGTCAGTGAGCATGAATTATGGTGCTGCTTCTCCAAGGCCAGTGCTATATCCCTGACACAGGTGTCAGCTGCAGCACAGGTGATGCATGGGGTGCCTTCAAGAAAGTCATCTTCAGGTTCTGGGACTGAGATGAGCGAAAGACCCCAATAGCCTCAGCTCCCTGACTAGCAATACTTATGTGCTCCGTTACTATGGGTAATAGCTGTCTGCACCAGGATATGTATGTTGGTCTCATCCAATATCTGCTTAAAACATCTAAAGGCTCTGCTATACAGAAAAGGGCTAGGAGGTCTGCTGGTACTTTGAGGTGTCAGGGTAGAGGGGGCAACCGTTTCAGCTGGGTATGGTACTGCTGTCAGTGAGTACGTGGAGTGCATACGAGTGCTGGGCTCTAAGTGAGGTAACTGGTAACTGGTTTTACTTGGGATGCTTAATTCAGCAAAGGGGTGGTGAGGCCATGAATGAGGGCCTTCCTTTAAGCTGCTTACTGACTGGGTTTCCCCCAGTCCAGGTCTCAGGCTTTACAAAGTGGTAGTTGAGATGCTGCAAAGCCAGCCCCTGGTAATGCCTGTCCTCAGGCTACTTCACTCTGTATCATCGCACTTGAATAATCAGCTTTCTAGGGTCACTGGGTGAATCACCTTAAAGGGAATTGCTTTGGGAGTTCAGGCGTCAGGACAAACAAGAGGGTAAAGGATGGTAAATGGCATGTCACCTCAACAGTTCTGTTCTGCACATCACCAATAGGTCTGACATCTGTCAATGACATGCAGTGGAACCAAATTGGCAGTGCTAATTCCTCCCCCACATGTAAAGCGCTTGCATTTCCCTTCTGGTTGGCCCCCTGTACGCACAAGGGAAGAGTTCCCAGCCCAACCCAGAAGTGTGATTGCTTGTGCATCATCACTAGAAAGCCTGCTTTTGCACAGCACTTTGGAGAACAATCTTGGTTATGGCTTGCACCTTGCAAGTGAGATCCTGTGCTTGCAGTTTGCACAGATGCTAGAGCTGGCCCAGAGGCAAGCCTCAGAACATCCTTAAAATACAATACCAACATATTAACATGTATGCAGGATGACAGACTCATCACACCTAGTGCAGCTGTTAAAAAGGGAGCTAGGGATGAAACGCCTGCCAGATGAAGAGCACATACATAAATATCAAACTGACTGGTCAAATGAATCAGAGCATCAGAGAGATGGAGGGGATGCCTTACTCCCTGGCTTGACCCATCAGAGCGCTTCTCCATCAGTTCTGCTTTGAGGAACAGTGCAGTGGTTATGGCATCTCACAGAGGTCCTAGGGGATGGTAAAAACTGTTTTTTTCAAGCAGCCAACCTGTAAATGCAACTGCAGTTTAAAATGTACGTCAGGCTTTGTATATCGGCTTTCCTATTCACCATTACTAGCCATTAAATTTCTCCAGGTCATGTTATTTTTCAATTAATGGGATTGCACAGGTGTAATCAAAGGGATAATATGATACCAATCAGCTCTCATCAGTTGTGATGGCATGTGAGATAGAGGGCCTTATCTTGATTTATTTTACAGCCAAAGGGAATTCATGCATCTAATAGGAAAAAAAGGTATCCTTAAAACGTTATTTCTAGGTAATCAGCAAGAATCAATACTGCTATTAGACTCGGTCATCAGAGAACAATGGAATTTTAATCCTGTAAACCAAGTGAAAATTTGCTCTTTATTTTGTTTCCACTTGAGGTGGTGTCTTTCTTCTGTATGACAAAACAGATAAAAGATGTTTGTGGTTTCAACCATGGGTGTGAACTTATCCCATATCTACTCTGAAATTTTGGATTAGATTAATTCGGACTGCTATTCAGTAGCTGCTTTTTTACTAGTCTCATACTTGTGTGTATTAAATCCACATATTTGCTGTGTAGGCCTGTCCCCAGGGACTGAGAACCTGGTGTACACAACTCATAAATAATACTAGTGAGACATGAGCAAGAGAAAGCATAGCATACTTCTGGGAATCACTCCAGGAAAAAAAACATGCAAGATGGCACATCACCCTACACAAAGCTGGCAAAGGTAAAATAACATTCGGGTTTGATCATTCCGGAAAATAAAGTAATTTTGTGTTCATATGTACATGCTGGTCTTCCACTGAAACAAAAGGGCAAAGGTAAGACAGGAGGTTGACTCACAAGAAAACAAACCTGTGGTAACCGTTGTAGCTTATTTAACTACACTGGGGGAGCAAGTCTGAATTTGATCCCTGGCTTTCAGAAGGCCCGTGAATTCTGCAGAAATGACCACCATCATTTATTTCCTATCTCTGTGGTTCACGACTCTTTCTATGGCATAGGCTTTTAAGAGACTATCTAAATTCTAAGTATTCCTTTCCCTCCACAGTCACAATGCACAACTCTATACAGAAGTAGTATAGACTATAGAGTAGTATATTAAAACATGGTGAAGAATGAAAGAGGAACAATTGTCTTGCTTTCCTATAATAACTTTGGATGAATACACCCTCCCAATTCCATCTGCACTTTACTCTTTTTTTTTCCTTGAGAGTAGGATATTACATTTACTGGCACTGACTTTCCTCAGAGCTTATTCTTTTGCTCCCCTTCTGCTTTGCTCTCATTTTTCCAGTCCTTTCTACTTTTTCTGTATAGTTTCCTGAATCCTTATTTTTCTATCATCCTTTGCACTATCTAGTCCCCAATTTTGTTCACAGTTGTTACTGTTTGAAAAGTTCAAGCCACTGTATATAAGGTATGACAACAATTCAATTTCACAGAAATGATCATTAAGGGATGAATTGGCAGAAGAGACATCCTGCGACTAGGCAGATTGCAGACAGATGTCTACCTGGCTTTTGCTTGGCTGCAATTTGGAAATGTACAGAATTCTTTGAGAGCAAATGTGATGTGTTCCTGCCAGTTTTTAATTCTTTGTAGATTGGTCCATATTTTTGCTTTTAGGGATGAAGGCTTACCATCGTAACTGTTTGCCTTGTGATTTTTGTTGGTAATTTTGCTTGTGTTCTTAAATATTGTACATGACCATAGAATTGCACACTTCCTGTGCAGATTAAAGCTTTAAATCCAGCTATTTACTGATGTCACATTTCATTAGAAAGTTTTAAAATTTTGAGTTTTAAGAATAATATCTTAAAAGTGATAACTTACAGTAATTTACACTATTCCAAATGTGTTTTGTTCAGGTACTCCAACTGTTGCTTTGGGGGGAGAGAGGGTGTTAAATTGTTTTATACCTATGCTATCAGATACTGCTACTTTCACTGCACGAAGAATCTGTAGGAAAGCTTTTCATGCTTCTGACGGACTGAAAAGTTACTGATGATATAGCACCAGGAGTTTATTGAGAGGTACATATGCATATCTGCTGGAGTTGTGCAGTTGCTTCTGGGACTGTGAGGCATGATATATCTACATAGCACATGTAATTCTTGAGGCTCCTTGAGATTTTAATTTGGGCAACAGCACACTCAGTGCACCTTACATGTATAAGAATAAATACGTGCAGGAGTATAAGAAAAAGAGAATGGGGGCTGTATGGGATATGCACATATCTAGCACACATCTATCAATTACTGAAAGGTAACTCATTTTCTGTTCTCCTCCTACCAGTTATCTGTATGCAATATGTATCTGTATTTCCACCACAGTGTACTCAATAGCAATCATTAGTTTGTTCCATGGCAGACTCAGATTCCTGGGAGGGTGCAGCTGGAACAACGCATCAGGTTGTATCCCATCAAGAGTTGTTTATATACTCTGAGCAACATCCGTTTAATTGGGAAGACAGAGCTTCAGGTTGGTGCTCTGTAGATTTCGAAGACAAGTAATTTTCTTGGTGAAACTGCCAGCACAGATGCTGCTCTGACAGAGTATGATCTGATGGTTTACCTGGAATTGCCGTAATAATCTTAAAACATACTTGTAGTCTGGCATATAAATAGGTAGGAAAAGTCAAGTGAATATTTTAAAATACTTCACTTTCTGCAGTTAACAGAGTACCTGTTACATCCGAAGTGTGGAGAGATGACTCTGTCTCCAGGAATATGTGGTTTGAAGGAAGAATACAGAAAGATGGATTTTTTAGTTCACATGGAGCTCCGTACCCATCATTGGCAGAAACTGGAGGATGCCATTAAGTACTTTGTATCCATTTAGAAGAGAGGGATCTGCTTGCACTTCTCTCTCACTCTTGTCACTGAAGTGATGGTCTCCAGGGGGTCATCCTAGGTGATAAAAATCATCAAGGGCATAAAAATTTTGTGGAGGACAGGGACTCCTGGGAGCTGATGGGTCCAGACACAGGTTCCAGTCTGAGGTGGGAGACCTATCATATTTACCTTGGTTGGACTCTTCAAGAACCACAATTCAGTGAGGTGGGAGAAGCCACTGAATATAGACTGCTGCAAATTCAGCTTCTTTCGTCCTTTCAGGATTAGCCACTGCTCTACAGGCAGAAGATTAAAACATCATGTAGCAATTGCTCAAATGTAATCAAGGTATTTCATGGCTGTAGGAGGAAAATCTCATTTCCTTTGCCAATTAAATTTGCCTCAAAGAGGTCTTCTTGCCATTGATCAAAACTGATTGAAAAGCAGCTCTTCCTGTTCTTAACAGCCACCCAGTAAGCAGGGTAAGGGAGGGAACAACTTTGAGTACAGATACCAAACCACTCCTTTGTTCACTGGCTTCAAATGCAGGAAGTCCCTAAGTTCTGCAGATAAACTATTCAGTATATCTGGAAACCAGGATTCTTTTGGCAAGTGGAGACTAGAAAGGTTAATTTTGCTGAGTCTTACTTGATTTTGCCAAGTATTCCGTGAACAGAATGACTGAGAGGTAACTATAAAAGGAAAAAACTATCCCTGGAGCACAGAAATAATTGTCGTGTTAACTTGTGCTGTGAAGATGTCCATTCCGGACAATTCTATTTTGAGAAGATACCTTCAAATGTTTCTAATTTCCTGTCTGTTTTGAAGAGGAGTGTCTGCTGAAATCTTTTACCCCGTTACCCTGCAGACTAAGCACAACACAAAAAAGGTTATATGCAAGTGCTGTAATTTAATTTCTTCCTGGCACAGAGAGTGAGACCACATTCTCACACTATTGACAGGAAGCCATATAAGAAAATTGCTAACAATCATGATGACTTTTCTGTTTTAGATATTTGTCTGCTAGAAACTGGTTTAAGGGTCTGACTTAACTGTAAAGAGGCCATCCAAAAACTATCAGCTGACAATAAATTTCTGTCATGACTCGTGTGGTGTCAAGATCTAACCTATATCCTGTGAGTTACCCATTTCCTACAGGAAATTAATCTTTGTACTATCATGTAACAGAACAGCAACCACCTATTCTGCAGTGAAATATCTGTCTACTTTCTAGTGTTTCAATCTAGCAAGCATAATTCCTCCGAATTGACGGTATTTTTAGAGTAAAATGAGAGGTAAGGGTTCTGAGGTTTGAGGAAGTCAAAGGGAAATTCAGTATCTGATTCAAAAGCAAATTTCCTTGTGACAATGTGCAAATTGATGGATTTCTGTAGTTCACTGTCTCCAACAAGAAAAATAAATTGAGGGATGAATTGATTTGTATTTGTGAAATATTCAGCTAATCTTTCTGCCTGACTTGTAAGAACAGGGATGTAATTTGGGATTGTTTTTTAATTCTCAGTATTTGGAAGCTCTATCTCCGAACGTAAATGAGACCACCACAGCTATGTCTACACTGTAATGGAACAAAAAGTCCTTTGGACCAGAAGTTAAGCATGGTATAATCTGTACCCACTCCCCCCGGCCCTACCCACTCCAGATACATGATGGCAGCAAGGACCACCAACAGACTGCTTGTGCGCATTAGCATGCTGGTGCACTAATCTTCCAAACTCACTCAGGTACGCAGATGCCAACATGCTCTAAAGAAAAGGCGATATGCCCATATCTGAGGTCAGCCCTGTGAGCTTCCTGTATAAAATGTGGGTAAGTGTGCTTTTCAGCAAGGTTTTGGGTCTCCTTTCATGGGAGCACAGATCAAGGTCTTCAAGTGATTATGCAAATGTAGTAATTATGTAAATCTAGAAGACTTATTGGAATTAAGGCTGAGAATGTAAATGCGGACCTTGCTATCTTGCATTTGGTGAAAGAAGTTTTATTTTTCTGAACAATATAACACATGAAAACCTCAATTCCAAACCAGGCTGATGGGCAGTAAGATAAAGGTTAAGCATAATTTGTTATTTACAGTTTTCAAAGTCGTATACCAATCCCTATGTTGTGAGTGCTAAACTCTTATGCCCCATACATATGTTGTTTGTTTTAGCAGACTACTTGTGAATGAAAACAACAGCTGTGACCTCCCCTTGTACTTTGAAAGGGCTCTGACAAAAAACAAACAAATCCTCTTTAAGAAAAAAATCTTAATTTTAATTCATTCATTCTGCATGTGTGAGAACCCACAGAATTATTCCACATTTTCATTGCATTCAAAATTAACAGTGAAAAGGCAGCCAAGGTGGAATTGCACACCTGTTCATATTCTGGTTTTGAGTTATCTCTTAACATTTCATTTATACCGCATAGTTACATATATGCAGTATATATATGCATATATATACAATTATATATATACAATTATATATATATGCAGTATACTGCATATGTACTGCACTGTCTTCTAAGCTAGACCCAGACTCATTGTAAATTGGTATGACATTCATGTAAGCCTCTACCTGGGCTTGAAACTGTGAGTTTAAATAATGCCATTTCCTCTTTCTACATCCTTCATTAACCTAAAATGATTTTTCTCTTTCCACATATAATTTTAACAATTCTTTGTTGGATGAGGTGTGATTTTTAAAGTGTAATCATTAAGATGATAAATGTATTTAGCTTATTTTAACAAATTCACTAAAATTCGTATCTGCACTACAGGCTTCTCTTGCTTTTATTACAACAAATGATTTGTTCCAAGTAGGTAACAGGACATAGAAAACAGATGTGCATATCCCATAGTTAAACTAATGCAAAGCCCTGTATAGTCTTATGAAGACCTAGCTGAAGTCAGTTAAATTAAATAATTAATCAGTATAAGTTTTAAATGTGACCAAAACACAATGATACACATATTTCACTGTTCACCACACACAGTAATTAATCGATCACCATCCCTTCTCTATACCTCCTGGACTGCACGCACTCATTTTCTCCCCAGAAAGTACAGATCTTCAAATACAAGCACAAGTAATGAGAATACGACAACAACAAAACAACAACAACAAAAGGCCTCTGAACTCAGCTGAAAAAGGAGGCTGCTGACTCCCCATCAACAAGATGGTGTTGATCAGCTTGCCTTTCTGCGAGGCAGCTGCTCACAGCTTCTGCTAAGCTGTGCACTCAGAATGGGACAAGAGAAGATGAAGCGGAAGAGACGAGATACGGCTGCTGGGGTAGGAGTCTGGGAACAGGGAATATTGCAGTTCATATTAGAGTGGGGAGGGAGATAAGGAAGGAAAATGCAACTAAACAATTGATTTGTGACTCACTGACACTGTGTATTTTGCCTGTTCTTGGCCTGTGCAAGTGATGATCTCTGTCTTTTGGTCTTCTTCCACATACTCCCACTGCTGTCTAAGCTTTCCCATGTGTCAGAATGACCCAGATGTTTCTCCTCCACCAACTGTCTTCCAAATTAACTGAGCTACTCTTATGATTAACAGGCAAGAGGTACACGAACAGTGTGCATTTTCAGTAATGAATTCTGCAGCTCGCTGAAAACTAAAAGCTGAACCCAAGACATTAATAAAAATACCTTTAACACTTAGGTAGTAGAAGAGTTTGATTTGTGTCTACTTTTTTTTTTTTTTTTTAATTTTCATATGTAATGATATTTAAAGAAATTTAAATTATATGATGAATTACCAAAGTCTGTTACAGAATCTCTCATTTTTAAGGCTGGAGTAACAGAAAATTTGCTTGTGCTTGCTGTATCACTGCCTGAAGAGATACAGGAACAGGCAAAGAAAGCAAGCAGAACATAGCTGTAGCTGGCTGTGCTCATGTAATCCAAATATTTAATAGACAAATGTTCCTAACAATAAATAAGCAATAATAATCTACCCTGTATCAAAGGATATATTTGAACTCCCTGGGCAAGTTTTGGCTTAAACTTATGAAAGGAAATACTCAAATAAAAGATAAACATGTTCTGAATTATTTTACCAAAGAAGGGGAGGGGAAGGGGCAGGAATGACCTACACTGTTCTGTACTTTGTTCTTGGAACAAGCAGAGTAATTTCCCTTGAAGTACACGCTGTGAACTGTGCAGCTTGTGACAAGGTACTAGGCCTGGCCAGATACTCGTATCACCTCAGCGTGCCCACCTGGAGTCACGTACTGTCAACAGGCACATTAGCTTAATGCTCAAAGGAGTGATAAGAACGTATTTAACCAGCCGTGAGGGAAGTGCAGTAAATCTCTCTGTGTCATTCTCTCCATGTTCTTCAAACACAGTTACATAAACACAACCCACACTTCCCTCTTACTATATGGCTAATATAATCCTCTCTCTAACAACAACAACAAAAAAATCTGATTCTGAAATAACATGTTAAATAATTTTCAGGAATGATTAATAGTTCTGCTGACTGGCAAAAATCTGGTTCGAAAAGCTATGGTATGGTGGCTTTTTAGGACCAGGATGAAGTTTATTTGATTCTCTGTAACTGAGTGTCCTCAGTTGAACCTACCAGCCCTTTGCTGTGTGAGGATTATAACTCACGCTGCAGTTGGATCAGCCTCCATTTCTATTTTTAGTGCAGATCTTGCTCCTTATTTAGTCCTGATTGCATAGCCAGAACTGCATTCTCAGCAGCTCGGTGAAAAGCCTGCCTGTTCCATTTTATAACTCTTCCAGACAAAAAGATGGGAAGCCTGTAGGTTTCCAAACAGTCTTATTTTAGGAGCTTGCAATACGATACAGTCCAAAACCCAAGGGCCACATGAATCCCTGCTGAAATACTATTGACTTTCCTGGAGTTTTACACAGCAAGAATTTGGCTGTTTCTGAGTTAACCAGGATAACCATCTCCCTCCTCAAAGTAACCCCCATGCAAAACTCAAAACATTAAATAAAAACCCTCTTCAGCCTAAATACTTAAAAGATATTTATTGAAAATATAATATACATCTGGATCAAATTCTTCAGAAAACATTTTATCCGCTTGAGATTCATGATTTATAAAGCCAATTCATGGAGGCAACTACTAGCCAAAAAAGAAAGAAACAAGGAAAAATGGAAAATGTTGGTTTTAAAGAATCTCTTAGGGATGACCACACAGAAGTAATTTTCTGCCACTCAATTAAAACCATAAGAACATTTTTGGGTTTGAACAAAGTTTTCCCACTACAGCAAGGAGTTGCGGTAATTCTGTCAAAATCAGCTAAAATGCTTCACATTCACTTCTAGGATTTGTTTCTGGAATATCTGCTTAGTCATATATACTTATTAAGTTTTATTTCCATGTGTTGCACATAAGTGCATGACTAAAAACTAAGATTAAGACGATCAAGGCTGTTGTGAAGCTGAGAACACACAAAATGTAAAAAACCTACACTGACAATACGCTTCTACCTACACATACTGAAATACATTGTCAGTAATGGATCTTATTTCCATGTGTGAAGACACTTTGCGTCTTACTATACATTCAAATTACACATGCCTCCAAACAGGCCTTTTATTCCTAACCCAAGATAGAGAGTAATATCCTCGTATGCACAGATCTCTTCTTAGATGTAATCTTAAACCCTGCTCTCTCAACGTGCCATAAACTGCTAAGGAATTGTTATGCTCGTCAGGCAGTGATCACTGAATTCAGCCATCTCTATCGTACATGTAAGGATATCCAGCACTCCTCCTGCCATGGAGAGATTGATTGCAGACAGAAATTTCCCTCAACTGCCCCTGTATTCAGGCCATTGACTAGTCTTTTTATGACACTGAGAACACAAAGGCAGATTTAAAAGAAAATTAACTGGAGGAGTAAATAATTAAAATCAGTGAAGGGAAGGATGGACTAATATTCTCATTGTAAATTCAGTAATTTAATTAGCCCTCAGTCAAAGACTGGACAAATTACAAAGCCAATACAAAGCAGAAGGGCCATAAAATTATGTATTCAGCAGGTCTGAATTTGCATATTCTGTGTTCCACAAATATCCTATTAATCCTGTGAAAATGGAGGGTATTCCAAATACATGAAGTCAAGGTCTCTATCTTGATTTAAATGACACAGCCTTAGAGACAGAAGTTCAATGCCACAAGAAGTACTCAAGATCACTATCTCAAAGGCAGGGGGTTAGAAACCAAAAGGACTGGAAGTTATTAACTGAAAACAAAAGACCCAAGTACTTGAAAGCCTGCTCATCCTAACTGTTATTAGGAACATTGTACCTTTGGACCCTAAACGGACACTACTGAAATTTTTGGTATTTGAGCTACAGAGTGTCTGTCTGTGCTGCTCAATGTGACACGTAAAGATGAAACTCTAACACATTTGGAAAACTATAATGAAAAAATACTGGCCACAAAGATCTAGTGCTTAAATCAGGGCAATGAAATCATGATGTGTGTGCCTATAAATCAGGAACAAAAATTTAAACATGATCATTCTGACACAAAGGTATTTAAGAGCAGAGTTTTATTCTCAAAGAACCACTTGGGTATATTTCAAGATTACACTGAAAGAGACTGAACTGCACATTAAATCCTTCCAAAAATGCCCCAAAAGATAACATAGCCAGAAACTATGCTAACTTCCTTTGAGCTCTTTTCAAAAAGGGGGCTTGGGGCTGATGCATGGGACAGGAGGAGCCCAAGAAGCTGATGCTGAGCTGCCAGGGGCCAAGACAGAGTGTGGAAGTCTCTATACCTTCACGAGAATATGCTGTTCCAGGAAGGTTTGGAGAAATCTTCCACAGGGAGACTCTATACCTAAGAATAAATCTTGAAGGATAAGGAATGATGACAAGATTTTTTTCTAGCATGCCCCTGGCATAGACTTTCTTATGAAACACCATATTATAGTGCAAAAAGGATTGATCCACAACTACATTCTGGAGATAATTTTTAATAATGAATTTGACTGCTAAATCCATTTGTAAGAAATACTAATCTAAGTGTATACAGCTTTCTTTGGAATTCCACACTATAAAGAGTACCCTAACAAATTATGAGTACTTGGTGTCTGACGTAGTAACTATTTCTGTATTTTCAGTTAGGTGTGACCAGTTCTGTGTTTTGAGTTACAAAATGCGCATAACATTAAAATAAATTATTCAAGAGCCATTTTAAATCAAAATTAAGTAGGTCACTTTGAAGTCAGCTTTGATGGGCAGTTTTGTTGTTGGGTTTTGGTTTTTGTTGGCTTTTTTTCTTTAATGAGAGCATGAGTCTGTTCCTTCAGCACCACTTAATCACTGGTAACTTTCATGAAGAGTAAACAAAAGGCCTCTTTTATTTATCCATTATGTTTCGAAGAGGTGAGAACAGCTTGATGCAAATGAAAATCATTAAAGCATTCTGCACTACTATTAACCGTCTGAATATCTGTCTGTGCAAATGCAGCACATAACCCAGTGAAACTGCAGCCTCGTGACCTTCAGCATTGAAAATCTATGCATTATGACTCTCGTTAACAGTTAAAATACTCTCTATGACGTGCCTTTGTATAAGCGCTTCGTTTGGATAGGCATGGAAATGGAGTGCAAGCCATTACACAGAAAAATATTCAGTTTCAGATACCCCTTCACCCTGACTGAACAAGGGGTAACATCAGAGGTATCTGATTTGTAACAGTGCTACAGTATGAATAATAAGCTAAAACGTGATTGCCCAGATCTGATCCCATATGCAGTTACATCCATAACTTCACCCATATGCGTAGTTCCATTTAAGACACAATGCACATATAATAATGCATAACCTAAGTCGTTTGTAGGATTAGAGGCATAAATAGATGGAAAACCTGCTGCCCTAATTCTTTAGAACTTTGTCCTTTGTGTATCCATTTATGGCCATGCAAACAGCATGCAGAACACTGCTATTCTCCCTAAGTAGCACGTAACCCAAACAACGAAGATGGGTGAATGTATGGAGCTAGAGAGTTTAGTCCTCCAACAGCAGTACCTAGCCTCAGAAATGCACCAGAATTCCAGCATTCTCAATAGTTTTAATCAGAAACCTACTCCCAATAGCTCAGACAGCAGGTTGCCGAAGGCCATTTATTGCTGTTCAGTCTGTCTCTCTCCTTGGTGAAATTTAGGTCAGTCATCAGGCAAAAATTTACATCTGCTGCCTAAGAGTTTTTTTAGAACTAAGTCTTGGCAGAGGTCAAGGTTATCTCCCCCTCCCTTGGGACACAAAGGTTTGCAACCTTTCTTGCAAACTCTCATGTAAGGACACTGCATTATTCAGTAGCAGCTGAAGAGGCAATACTAGATTCGATTCTAGGCTTTCCACTGTGCAAAGGACACCAAAGCAGCCTCTCTTGCCTCCTAAGACAGTGCCCCTATCAGCAGGCGGTTGTATGTGAAGCATGTCTTACCTCCAGCTTGGGTTTTTGCCAGTCAGTGCTGAGGAATGTAACAGAGGTGAAAAAGAATGAGGAAGCTTTAATCTCGTAGGCTGGATTATGTTTTTTTCATTAAACTGTAACTGTATAGCTTGCATACATAGTACTGAGTGCAGGGACTATGGACTTTTAAGCAGGGGCCCTTATTACTCATTTATTTGGATGTTATGAAAAGTAGTTAATGTATTTCAAGTGCTTAGAAAAGAAAGAACTCAGTGGAACTGAATACCCCTAAAGGTCTTGTTATGAATTTAGCAAATTGGCACCTTTAAAGAACCTTATCTTAGACACTGCTGCTCTGTTTAGTAAAATGGTACCAAGGAACAAACTTTAACACCAGGCTGCCCATCACCCACGCTGTTAAGCTGCCAGCATGCAGGCCCATAAACAACTAGCACCATCTGAATCAGTGCTCCCATGCTGCTCAGGGGATAGCATTTGGAGGCAGAGGGACACAACTTTCTCTCTAGACCTCTTTTATTTCACAGTATAGATGTAATATATGTTAGGGAACATTACGAAGAAGCCAATGAGGAAATTATGAATTCTACTGTCACAGTACAGTTCATATCAAATCATTTGAAATTGTTAAACCTTTGAAGTAGCAGTGTTATAATTTTATACATGATTAAATTAAGCTTAAAAAGTTTTTGTTTTACTGGGGACATAGAAATAAACTGTGCTTACAACAATACAATATTTATAGAAAAGCTGTACCTATAACATGCTCATTCATCTCCTTTTCTGTCGAAACAAAAGAAATAAAAGGGTATGTTTCCAGGTAGTACACTTTACCCCTTTGGACAACTACTGCTGTATTTTCTCTTTATCTGAGTGAAATCTACTTCTAAACAGAACTATTTAATTAAAAAAATACTCATACTTTCAAACTGTGGCAGAAGATAAAGGTACTCTGGATAAGCTTGAACAATGGGGATGCTGTTGATTTTTTTTGGTTAAAATAATAAATTTCTGAAGTACTCCAGGCAAAAAGCAATTCTGTGCCAGTCAGGAAAAGACGAAATTAGGGAACTGACTAGTAATCCTGTGCTGGTGTGATAGAGAGAAACTAGGATAGTGATCTTTATCACGAAACAGGTTTTAAAAGTTTCAGCTAGAACACGTGGTCTTTAAACATGTATTTTTTTTCTCAAACAACAACTAAGAAAAGGTGGAGATTTTCTGGTAGGAAATTCAATTTCCTTTTCAAACAAATGGATATAAACCCCTCCCAACCTTACAGTGATTCTAAAAGCTTATTCATTACAGTATAAAAATACAGTCTGATTTTTAATGTGTACCTAAGGATTCACCCAGAATAGCCACTATAGCTGCTATCTGTAGACAATGATAAAGAAAAGCAAACAGGGGATGCAGGAAAGGTATTGTTTAATGAAAGACATACCCATTTTTCTCAAAGCACAGAGAGGTCTTTCTCAAAGCACTGACAATTCTTGTTTCAAATGTCCAGTCCTAACGCCTTATTTCAAAATTATACTGCTTTGCAGACAAGCCCACAACTACATTTGATTTACTGACTGATCCTCTTCTGTTTCCTTTTAAAGATAAAGAATGTGTTTAAAGCTGAGTGTGAGAATGTGATCACTTCTTGGAAGGCTCTCTTCCCTCTCTGAACAATCTGAGATGCTTTCAAAGTTATTTTGGCAGCATAATAATTTCCTATTTTACCCTGAGTATTAGTACTTTCACTCGACAATAATTTTCTTTGAAAAAAGCATGGTCCTAATGCAAACACACCACTTATTAGAGAAAAAAAAAATAATGAAATGGGTCAAAAGCCCAAGTGCTGTCCTCAGAAAAACAGCTACACAAAATACTGTTTCCCCAAAATAGCTTAGAAAGTAGCACAGGAAAAGGAAGGTGGAGGTGCAGTGGGTGGGGAGACTGGAATACGGCATAGTACTTAATACTTTACAGATTTTGGGTGCTGTGTTGTTTCATCTTATTAGCCAAGTCATCAAGTTCCTGCTTTTGGACAAAACCAAGTATCACTGATTTTCTAACTAAAGCAGCTGCAAGATTACTCAAGAGACAGCAGGAAACACGCACCATATCATAATAGGATTCACTCTCAGTCACTTAACTGCACAGCTTCCAGAGAGAATGTATCCAATTTCTGTACTTGACTAGGAGTCTGTAAGCAACACACACAACTTCCCTCCCAAGAATCTGAAAACAGATTCACGGTGTCTTTCCTTTCAGTTTTTCCTAACTTAAATTAACGTATCACATTAGATTAGCAGATCTATTCTATAAATCTGTTTTCTTCCCAAGTTTATATCTCCAAGTGTACCTATCTCATGCTTAGAGATATAAAATGATCAATATACTAGTATGAAAGTTAATTGTTGAGGTAGATCTGTGTGCTGAGGGGGCCTGCATTTTCGGTGTCATCCTTTAGTACATTCTACTGAAATTGGTAGATTACATTATTATTATTATTATATTATTATTACTACATAATCTCAATGTATAATAATAATATTATAACATCATTCTTTCAATGCAAGTACTGAACAAAAAACACTAGCAAAAGTATTCCGCAAGTGAACATTTTTGAAACTAGGTTTCAGTAGTCATAAAATTATCTTTTTAAACATCTAGATAAGAGTACTACCTTTGAAATTCTAAATTACATTAAACTTAGTTTCAGGCCAAGCAAGCCTGAATGTGTTAGTGGCAGAGGACAACAGGCTACTAGGCAATACTTATCTTACAATAAACCAAACACTACCACTTTCCCCAAAATCCAGAATACACAGTTCAAAGGAAATCTTTAGATATTACATAACTCAATTTTAGGAAAGCATTTGGTGCTCTCATGAAACTTCAAAAATCACTCAGAATGCATTGGATAGATCACAATTCTGAATGAGAGGTACAAAGATGCAAGGACTGCGTAAAAATTCTGAAGCTTAAGGAAAACAGTGAGTGCTGTAGGGGTCAAGATAAAACTCTGCAAACTGACAGCAAATAAAAGAATCCTAGATAAAGAACAAGTAGCAATCTATCTGTATGCGTGATACCACAGGAACTGGTGTGAGGCCTTGTTTTATTTAACATCTTCATTAATCCCTGAGAGGCCACAATGTGGACAACTTTGAGGACACTGAGATACCTCAAAGTAATTTAGCGTGGCTAAAATGCAGTCAGTAACAGTATGAAAACAGTAAAATGAAATTGAGTACAAGAAAAAGCAAGTTACTGCTACAGAAAAGACTGAGACAAATATTCTGGAACAGATTCTGGAATATATTCTGTAGGATGGAAATACCCCAAGGCATAATATTTGTAAAATACATTTGTAAAGGATCTAAGGATAACAAGCAAGCAGAAACTAGAAATAGACTTTTAACAGAGTACCAACGAAGAAACAAAATGAGATTTGACTTGCAAACTTGGAAGCACTGTATCCTGGAGCAGGAAGGTAACAGTTTCTCTGTATTTAGCTGTAGCGCAGAAAGCAGAACATTTTATTTGTGGACAACCAACAAAGTCCTTCAAGCTTTCTGGTGGGCCAGACATTAATGCCCTGAAGTAATTAATTCTGCTCTACACAAGGAGGTCATATGGACACGTGAAACAAAGTAAAAAACTCTATCTGGACATAAACTGTAAATTCTTCATCCATGAAGAATTCATCCAATTCTTTATAATCACACCTGGAATTCACCAATAAGTTCTAGGCATATTACAAGAAAGATCTCTGCAAATTGGATGGAATTCACATAAAAATAACAGAAATTCTTTGGCAGCCAGAAAGACGCAAAAGAAAATGTTACAAATCTAAATAAGTGTTACCTTACTTGCTTAAGTTAAGCAAGAAAGAAGTTCAAAATGCTTTTTTCTTACCATAGTTCTGGAAAAATATTTCAAAGAACAAACCCCCAAAAGGAAAAATAATTATTTGAGGTGATAAAAGGTTATATATACTTACTTAATTAGGAACAGAAAGATTTATACAATACAGGAAACATATACTGAGTTCTAAACTACAGGTAATTGTCCTAATAGAAAAAAATAGGAGGCATCTGAAACTGCCACATTCATGTATTATTGACAGAGATGGACAAAGCATTTAATGGAGCTCTGCCATCTCTAATCTAATCTTAAAACATGTTAAGTTTAGTCTTGTGGTGACACTCCTCTCTTTTTGGATAACAGATGGCTGTTTGTGAGCCACATGTTCGACTGAGCCTTCTTTCACTTTGTCTGATGCATGAATGAGGAATGCCTCCTGTAAGTCAGACTACATGGCAGAATGTAGTCTGACTTACAGACAGGAAAAAATATAGCATCTAAAATTAAATGGATTTCACCACTTACCATCCAGCCCCATTTCTGTGATTCATTCACAGAAACACATTTCACATTTTAAACCAACAAAAATTCAAATAACAACCATATACTTATGTATATTTGGCTACATAAGTAATACGAGACTGATAGGGCCTTTGGCAGCTATAGTACTTGAAAATTTTCCATTATGACATCTTTTTAATTACTTACTCTTTGAACCATTTGGGATAACTCTTTTCACACCAGGCATAATTCTCAACTGAGAGTTTCAACTAAATGCTTCAGCTATCTATCAGAACTAGAATATGAAAAATTGTGTTTCACTTGTCTCTTTAAAAACAATTCTTACAACCATTTACCTGAGCTGCATTGTTATGGAATAGAAATTTCAGAGTTTGATAGGGATAGGTACACATGTAGATATGTGTACATATAAATTAAACACACTTTTAAGTTAATAAACCCCACCCAGTCACATATGCTTTCTCCTGGGAAGATGATGGAAGGCTCAACCACACGCACGCTCAACTGGCAGCTCTGTTGCAAAAATAAACCATACAATAAAAAATACTTTTATTTTTACAACAAAAGCTATTCACTCAACCATTTTCCCTTTATATTCCACTACTTGCCATTAACTTTCACCGTCAAATATACCATTTCCACAAACAGTATTAACGTCCAAATGTTGTATGTCATTGCACACAATTTTCTAAGTCCATACCCAACTTTTACAGTCATTAGACCCAAACGCTAGACAGCAGGTTTTTATATTATGCTGACTGAGCAATGCCCCCTCCTGAAACCAGCTCTACCATCTTAATCAAATTTTATCCTCGAAATTCTCACTGTCCTACATCCAGTCACTAAACTTCACTTATTGCTGTACTGTTAATCGTTCCCCAGCAATGTGTGTGTTCTTATTATACTAAACTTAATTCCTTATGCAATCGTGTAAGTATTTTGCTCTTGACAACAGGTCATTCTCCAAGCATGGGAAGGAACCTCAATCCCTTCTTGACAGCAGTAGAATTCTGTCAGCACAGAACAGATCAGAACTCTCATCTTCAGAATTAAAATGGTTTAATGACCATTTTCTCACATTATACATATGTTGCTTCTCAGTTAATTACTTTGTCAATTAAAAAAAAAAAAGTGGCATATTTCTACCTTATTACATGTGTAATTATTAATTTTTACATTTCAGTTAATACCGTTTTCTTGAATACTTATGAGTTTTCCTGTATGCACATTCACTGGTAGGTTCTTCTGATATGAGGCAATGGCAAGACCTGAAAATATTGGAAAAAAAAAAGATGTTACTTTCAAAACAAAAAAAAACCTGAGTAACTTACATTTCAAACAAGTTTTGATTGAAAGTTACTAAATGCAAATACAACCCCACAGGAAACAAACATGGTCAAAGGCGGCTTTGCATTTTCATATAAACATTATTTATGTGAATCTGTATGAACAACTCTTTTACAGATATGAACAAACACATAAAGCCACAATGCATGTTGTAACAGGGTTGTGCTTTGTGCTAAAGTCAAGGTTTTCTGAAACAGAAAGCTATACCATATCCATGGTATGCAATCGTTTTTGTGCAATGATGATGAAAACTCATTTATCCTAATGGCTAAATTGTCCGATTCCACTATTGAAATGTTTGGGGAACTACATACTATTCTTCTAGAATTTTGATCATCAGTTGCAGTCATGTGCGACAACCAGCAAACATCATATATCCCTTTTCATAATCTGAACCACCTCCATATTAAATCTTGCTAAAATGCTCTGCCCTGCTACTTTCACTAAGAGAAGAATTTCATTCCTCCATTGATTAGAAACCTCTTTCATAGCAAGTTAATTTCCAGTTTATATGCAATCATTCTACATCAACACTGTTCTTTGTCTTAAGCATTTTTGTTTCTTGCTTACTCCAAAGTTAAGAGTTCACTTATATTCTTTTTTTTTCCTAGATGAAGCCAACTTGTTTTTATTATCTTGATAAAACAGGCTTTTCACATCTATGACCATTGTCAGAACCCCACTTTGTATCTAGTTTAAATTCATCTTTCTTGACTACTTAAAAAATAGTCCAAACAAGGTATGACCAAAATCTCATATGTTCACATTGATACATCATTTGCTTTGATAGAAGTAACCCACTTCATGTAGTTTAGAATTGTACTTATCCTTACGACGCATCAAGGGGGTAAATTCATACTACTCTGGCTCCCAGATCTTCTCTTCTGTAATTTCTGACGTTCTAGTTCAGAGCAGAAAATTCACAGCAATTTTAAAGGGCAAAATCTTGCCCTTCATATGCCAGATGTTATGACATTTCTATTATTTCAATCCAAACTACACAATTCTTCCTATAGGATATGCCTGTTCTCCTCCAAACTTAAGGTTACCATCAACTTTTATTTATATGCTGAATAGGACTATGCAAAAGACATTAAATGGGTGGACTCTACTTGTAGCCAACTTCCAGTTTTATAGTCCTTCTTTCAACACAATCCACTGTCATTTCTCATTAGCAATTCTTTACGTTATGCATCCCACTTGTCATATGACACTATACTAAATCTTTCTATGAAGTACAGATTAAATCTACTTGATTTCCTTTGTCAACAAATTCATAGAATCATAGAATAGTGAGGGTTGGAAAGGACCTTAAGATCATCTAGTTCCAACCCCCCTGCCATTGGCAGGGACACCTCGCACTAAACCATGTCACCCAAGACTCCGTCCAACCTGGCCTTGAACACTGCCAGGGATGGAGCATTCACAACTTCCTTGGGCAACCTGTTCCAGTGCCTCACCACCCTCACTGTAAAGAACTTCCTCCTTATAGCTAACCTAAACTTCCCTTGTTGAAGTTTGAACCTGTTACCCCTTGTCCTATCACTGCAGTCCCTAATGAAGGGTCCCTCCCCAGCATCCTTGTAGGCCCCCTTCAGATTACCCAGTTATCCCAGCAAAATCTACCTTTACTACACCAAAGATATTTTCCTTTTTACTTCTATGCCTTTGCTTGTCCTACGTTATAATCTGTTTCCTATGCCCTATAAACTGCAACAGTTGCATATAACACTTCCTTGGGATCTCCTTCAAACGCATTTGTTACTTTCAAATCACATAGCACCATTCTTGCCTTGATAGGTTTATTAAAAGTCGTTGCTAAAAGAAGTCTTGGACACTTCTAGCACTTTCATAATTGAGACCTAGGTTAGTTTTTCCATCAGGTTTCTACTGGAAAGACAGTGTATGTATAAGGCCACTGATTAAATGTGTGACTGCCCTGGTTGTGACAGAACCTGACTGCATTACACTTCAGAGCCTAATGCCTAGCCTGTACCTATTCACTCAGAATAAAAAACAAACAAAACCCCCAAAACAACAACAACAAAACCAACCAAACCGAATTCTCATGAATTAGGATCTTAAGCATTATTTCCAAAGCACAGTTAGTTCTGCAAATCCATTCAGCAGCCTAAGTGGCACTTCAGGCCAGTTTGGTATCCAAAAGTTGCTCAATCCCTTGCTGTTCACATGCTGCTCTTAGATTTTTATCTGGTAACATGCAGACAGTACTTGACTTTCACCTGGTATGATGGACATGCACAATGTTGCCTCGGATTCTAGCATAAGTGAGCCTAACTACCTTGAGTAAAAGCAGGGCCTCTCAGGACTCTCATACAAGGAACTCTCCTGTATACCTTGCCTATGATGTCCAGTCTAATAAGCATTCTTAAAACATGAAAGACCACCAGCAACCAATCTTTACTAATATTTTGAATAGGTGCGTTAGCTCATCCATTAATCTACTGTTAAGGCACTCATGTGAAATGTGGATCTCTTTTCAAATCCCAGACCTGTTCAACTTGGAAGAGCGAGCTATCTTTCCCTGTTCGTCTCCCAAATAAGATAAATGTTGTACTTGCTTAGGCACAAAAGGACTCCGAACTAAGAATCTTGAGAGAAGACTTCAGCCTTTTCCCTGGCCCCCATCATGTTCAGTCCCTAGATGATTCTGTGCCTGCTCATATTTGCGTTATAATTTTTTGTAAACTGCAGATAATTTTGTGACCATGTGGGTTTTTTTTTTTTTCCAAGCAGGTACATAGTAATGATTAAAAGAAAGAAAAAACTGATGTGCCTTTTGTTAAAAAGAAGGAAGGCAAAACCGTTGATTTTTGCTCTGTAGAGGAATTCTAACTTTTAAGACAGTCATCAGTTACAGTGATAACTAATACTATTAATACTTTTTATTGTACAGCTGTTTAACTGAGCATAATTAGAAGCAGTTATATATATTCAAGCTTGATTATTTTCATGCAAATAGATGGCTGGGTAATGGGGAGAACAGCTGCTGCTTAGCAACTGGAAGAACGGAGAAATGGGGTGACTTGCTTTATAACAGAAAACTGGATGAAACCTTAGAGAGAGTACATCCAGTTTGAAGATACCAGAGAAAACGGGTGGTAGTGATCTCTAACCGTGATGTTTCCTTTTGCAATTATTGACATCCTAGGATGGTCGCATTTTCAGGTAATAAACTACAAGAACATTTATATATAGTAGCTGCATACACACATGCGCATGAACAACAAATAAACAAGTGCTAAAGACAAACCCTGATGCATGTGCTGAAATGTAAGAAATCTGTCATCTACTGTAAGGGTTGAACTGGCTTTCAGACTTCAGCAACTGAAACTAATGATCAACTTAAGCTACCACAAGCCAAGACTGCTGGAAGAAGCGTTCTCTTTTTCTTCCTGCTGCTCAAGCTCAGCCCCTGCACTGCCTCCTCCACTGTGCAAGCAAAGGTTTTCACACACCTACATAATAAGGCATATCAGGGACCTGATCTAGGTTAAAACTAACATGTATTTCTTAGTTGGATCACTTCTTACCTGGATCAGTTTCCAAATCCAGTTTGTTATGCAGCTATTCAAATGCTTGCACTGACATGAGGAGGAAGGCAGGGGACCTCCTGTGACAGTGCTGACTCAAACCTTTTCTGAAATATATTCTTACCTTGGTGTGACCCTGCAGACTAACTTACTGACTTGACTGCAAGAAGAATATGAAAGCAGAAGTGTGCTCTAAGAAATGAAGGGGAACTGAAAAGATACAGGTCAGAAAGCACATGAGTTCCATATAGATGTCTGTCTGGCTGTAAAACTACCACTTGCATCAAGCTATTTACATCAAAAAGGAAAGGCTGTATTTAGTTTGCTTTTTTTTCTGAGAGTAACATTCAAAATTTTCAGAAATCAAATTAAAACCTCATACAGGAAATTGGCTCTGGATTCTTCTCTCAGTCCTGGTGCTTTCTGTTTGCAATAGTTCTTCATAATTCAAGGTATGGTTATCTCCTATTTAATAAACAATATAAAATTTTTTGTATGACATAGATGACTGAATGATGTACTTTAATGAGTCCTGCTTTATGCTTCTAACAAGTTAGTTATTATTCCAGCTACCTACACTATTACGTTGTGGGCAATTGCTTTCTCTTCAGCAGGACTATAAGATATGAACTTATGCCTACACCTGACGCACCACACTTATTTAGAAGATGCCAGAATCTTCCAGTAGCCTAAATGTCTTGGATTATATACCAACCCAGCTGAGGGGCAGATACACATCATGTTCTGCTGCCTGTGTGTATGAGAACATAATATAGCAGTGGCCTGCTATCCCCTAGCACATAAGTGGACTGCTAATGTCATAGTATCTTAAAACTAATGCAGAAAGGGGCACCAGAGCACATCTGCTGGTGTTCAAAGATATTAAGTCATCACTGAAATAAACAGTGGTGGGAAGATACAGTGCTCACAAAGTAAAGCGAATATTGTGAATGGAAAGGCAGCAGAGCATGGAATGGAGTAATACAAGGAACACAGCAGTGTCCCTATCAAAGTCCTACGGAAAATGAGGGAAACGTATGAGTCAAGCAGCAGCACAAAATCTATTCAAATACCAATAGTTAGAGATGTTATTTGTTAACATGCTTCACCAGTAACCTCCTAGTGATTTATTAGCCTTTGTGAAATTTAAGTATTCATAAGAGTATTCTTTCAGTTCCAGAGGTTTTCCAAATACTAGCCTTACAAATGTAAATAACTGTCAAAAAATTAAAGTTGTAGCTTAGTTGTTCTTTAGATACAATGAAAATAGTTTGGGTTCCAACCCTATTTCGACTACTCCTGTGACACAAGAGTTCTTGATGACTAGGTAGCTTGACTTTTTCTGTTTGCATAAAAAAGGAGTTTTAAGGAGGAAAACAGATGTGAGCTAGAGAAAATAAACAGCTTACAAAGAAAGAGTAGGAAACCAGTTACTCTTGAGTAGACAGGCAAGCTTCCTGTTCATTACAATGAAAAAAATGAAGGGTAGCAACTGCCTGACCTGTCTTTTGTTCAAACCTAAAACCAAAACATATGTACGCAAAATGTGAAACATATGTTCTACATATTGGACTTTTGTCAGATTTTATAGATTTGTACATTTGTCTCCTATCATCCACTCTTGCACGCATATGTAACAATATCATTCTAAATACATGTAAAAATATTTGGCCTTTTTATAGGCTGATATTCCACACTGCCAACTCTTTTGATATTTGGTGTGGGTTGTTTTTTTTTCCTCCAAATCCTCAGCTCTGAGACAAAGAGACTGTAACAGGAATCTCAGCTCAGGGGTTTTGCTTCATTTTGAATGAAACCCTGCACGAGAGCTGGAAAATGCAAAATAAAGGTCCTGAAGGACCGAGTAAGAGAAACCTAAATCCTCGTAAATTCTACCCGAACTAACGTCGGGGAGCAGGGAGGCACCTAGGGCTCGGGATTCGCTTCCTCCCGATAAACGCAGGTCTCCCAGGGGCTAATCTCGCCCACTCCTGCTGGGGTTCAGGGAGCCTGACCCCAGCCTCGGGGCGCCCAACCCCAGCCGGAGCGGGCCCAAGGTGGCGGCCTCACGCCCGCTACCTCACCCCGCCAGCAACCAGCGCGGGCAGCTCCCAGCCGGATCTTTATTCCCGGGTCGCAGGAAGGTAAAGGGCAAACACGGAGAGAGGGGCGGGCGGGGGAAGAAAGGAACGCGGCGACCGGTTGCCGTGGGGAGAGCGAGAGGGGAGGAGGGCGCTGGTGGAGCACGCTGCAAAGACGTTGTGGGTGAACGCGGGGAGGGACGAGGCGGCGGCCGCTGCCGCGGAGCTGATCGGCCCGGAGGGGCGGCGGGGAGGTGCCTACAAGACGCGGCCGCGGACCAGCCCCCGCCGCTCCGCCGCAGCGCGCCCAGCCCCGCCTCGCCGCCACCCGCGCGCTCGGCAACGGCACCAACCGCCGCCGCCCTTCCACAGGCCGCGCTCCACCCGCCCCCTCCGCCCCCGCCCCGCGAGCCGCGCGCAGGGGCCGTCACAACCAAAGGGGGCGCAGGCTTCAGCGGGAGCGCTGCCTGAGCGGTGCCGCTACGCCCCCGTGAGTAACGGCGGCGGGAGGCTCCCCCGGCTCCCCCCTCGCCCCCTTCTCTGCCGCCCCCATTGCTTTTCAATGTTTTATTAGCCCCCGCGGCGTGCGGAGACTCACCTTCCCGCAGCCAGGCGGCTCGGCGTCCAAAATGGCGGCCGACCCAGCTTAACCCCATCGTGTCCCAGCATAGCTCCCTCCCCGCCCCATCCGCGGCTCGGGATTCCGCAGCCTCACCCCAGCCCGCGCGGCCGATCGCCGAATCACCGAGACACACACACCCCCCCCCGCGCTACCGCCTGCTCCCCAGCACACACATTCCCTTCCCCCGCCTGCCACCGGGAGGAACAGGGTGGGCACCGGGAAGATTCCCGCTCCCACCCGAAAGACGGAAGGGGGGCCGGGTGTGTGTGCTGGGGAGTGACACCTCCCCCGCTCGTTGCCGCCTTCCCCAACACACGGCCCGTCCACCTCCCCGTTCCCCCAATGGTTGCGTCCGTGACATCATCATCATGGCAACAACAGCTGCAGCCTGGAGCCGGGGAGCCGCCGCCGCCGCCGCCGTGTCTGTGGTGCTGCGGGGGGACGGGCCCGCGCTGCCCGTGAGGCGATCGCGGACGGCCGGGCTCTAGAGCCCGCGAGGCGCCCCGGCCGAGTGCGCGCCCGTGTGTGTAGGAGCAGCAGCAGCAGCAGGCGGCGGGGGGGGGGAACGAGCGGGCGACAGACAGAGAAGGCGCGTGCGAGGGCGCGCGCCCGTGCGTGAGACTGTGCGCGCGCCGGCGGGGCGTGCGGGCGGGGAGAGGCAAGGAGAGGAGAGGCAGGCGGGGGGCTGCGCTCGCTCGCTGCGGCGGGGGGGAGCCGTGCGGGCTCCGCGCTCGCTCGCTCCCTCCCTCAGTGCGTGCCTCGGCGGCGGCGGCGAACAACATGTTCTCAGTGCGGATCGTCACTGCCGACTACTACATGGGCAGCCCGCTGCCCGGCCTGGACCCCTGCCAGTCCCACTTCCGAGAGGCCCCGACCAAGCGGGTGCCCGTCGTGAGAGTGTTCGGCGCCACCCCTGCAGGTAAGGGACCCCCGTCCCTGCTGCCGCCGCCCCCCGCTGCCGACGGCCGGGCGGGGACAGCCCCGCTGCGGCGCGGGTCCTGCTGGCACTGGGCCCGCCGCCGCTCCCCCCCTGCTCCCCCGCGGCGGAGGCAGCGGCAGCTCCTGCTCTTTGTGGCTGGGTCGCGCTCCCCCCCCCCCCGCCCGTCTCCCCGCACCCGCCGCTGCGGCGCGTCTCACCTGCCAGCGAGCGCGCCGGGCCCAGCCGTCGCCGCGGGGCGGCGGCGGCGGCCGGCGAGGAAGGGACCTGCCCCGGCTGTCCCCGCGGGGGAGCCCAGCAGCCGCCGCCGCGGGCGGAGGGGTCATGTCGCGCCGCGCACCCCGCCCGCCCTCCCCCCCATCCCGGCCGGTGGCGGCGGGGGGCTGCGGGGCCGGGACGGAGAGCCCGCGGCTGCCGGGGCTTTGTGACCGGCGCGGCCGGCGTGGGGCTGCCCCGGGCGAGCGGCTGCAGCTGTGCAAACACTGGGGCAGCCACCCGCTCCGCGCCCCCCACACCCCCGTTAGGGGCAGAATAACGGCGTGTGGGCCCGGGGGGTGTGTGTCTGCGGGGCGAATGGCGGAAGGGTGAGCGTACAAGGGGAAACCTTTGAACGTGGTCACAAGTGAGACTTCTGCAGTACTTACAAAGTGGGGTTTCTGTTGATCTTACGCTAGCGTGGTACACATCGCGTAAAACGATAGGCATTGGTGCTGCAGTGCAGAAGGGAACGTCCTAACCGCTGGCCACATGTTGCCCCCTGAGACTTCCTAATGTCACATCCCACTTCTTCATTGCCTCTTCTCAATGCACTCGTTATAGTGTTCCCGCATCTCCAGTATGTTTCTGACCCTCAGAACAGATTTCTAAGAAATGTTATATTTAGGAAAATAAATGTAATATTTCCTGTAGTTTACCCATATGTTAAGCACCAAGTTGAAAAAAAACCCACCCTATTCTTTGAGATGTTAGACGTGATAAGTGTTATTGCTTGTGATCCCTTTATACATATTTTGTGCAATGCTGACCTTGGGAATTAAGGTATTTCTACATATTTTATTGACTTATGTATTGAAAATGAGGTATTAGTATATACATTAAGTATTAGGTAAGACAACAAGAAAAAAATGTAATAAAGCATGTAATTCCATTCACCTGGTTATAGTAGAGCAGATTTTTTTTGTGTGGGGTTTTTTTTTGGGGGAGTGGCAGTTTTAGGGTTTATTTATTTATTTGGAATTATCTGTTTAGGCCCAGAGGAACGTGAGATATTAAAGCTGTTACAATCTGATGTATCTGGAGCTCCAAATTATTAAGTGGATGAGTGGGATTAATAGATAAAATATTGAAATAGTGGGACCTATCTTATTGTAGTTCTAATTTTGCATACAAAAGAGATATTATGTAATAATATTTATGTAATGGCATGAGTAACTATTTCATTATTAAAAAATGTAGAGCCTGAGGTTGTCTGGCAGGTAGCAGGCTTTCTGTGCATGCGTGTGGTTAACTCATTAAGGCTTATTTCTTTTAAGAAAATGTTTAGGCTATGCCATATCATGAATGTGGCATCATAAAGTAAACAGTGAAGTAGTTTAGTTGTCCAGCTGTTAGGAACACAGTAGGAAATCCCTGGCTTCCCAAACCATAAACTTTAATATTAGTTTGCATAATAGAAGTGTTTCTAATTTGTCTTGGTTAGAGAAGACACTTCACTACAGCCTGCAAAGGAAGTGTGACTTCTGTTTATTTCCTTGTTAAACTTTTTAATGGCTTTTTTTCCTTTCCGTACCTTTCATTTGTGCTAATAAGCTAAAAGATTTCTTGTTACATCTCTGCATTATTTTTTTCTTTTTTTTAAAAAAGGAGACAAATGAAACTCTCTCTCTTTTCAGAGGTGTTGCACCTAAGCAGTCATTGTCAGAAGTAGTGTATGTGACTACAAAGAGAGGGCTATCCAGTTACTCAGTTGAGAGTTGAAATACAAAATGAAATTGAGTATAACTGCTTACATCTACATTGACATTTTCTTTGAGGAAGAAGAAATAGTAAAAAAACCTTACACTGTATAAGACAGTGGGGTGTACTTATTGTTTGGCTTGCAGGCAGTGTGATGCGTGTCTGCACTTGAGTTGGTCTGGATAAGAATAACTCTTCTCATTGTGTTTTATTTGTATGTCTTGCCTGCAGGAAAGGTGCTCAGTTGCCATGCTGCCTACATGACAGCAAACTACTATGTCCATATAGGCTGCTTTACCTCTGGCATGATTAACTCTGCATGAATCTTAGTATGTTTAAAGCTGTGTGTCCGTGCTGTGCAGCTAATTGGAAGCCAGACTTCGTGTTCCACCTGCTGAGTGAAGGGGGATTGATTGGTATGTGGAAGTGGCTTATGCAGATGTTTAGAAAGTCAAATGTCTAGCAGCACTGTATCTTGTGTGTAGCATCAGCTATGGATGTTGGTTCTGAAGGCATCTATCCACGCTTTCTGCCTCTTCTGGGGTTTGTGCTCAGTGCAGTATATGAATGCCAAGGATTGACAGTGTTCTTTTCTTTGAGGGCTTTCATGTAATCGTGTACTCAACAGTTGATTTGTAAAGGTTTGCTGGTACAATCTGTAAAACTTAAAGCGGTTTGTGTCATGGTGGTTGGGGGAGGTAAAAACCAGACATTTAATTAGAAATAATGAAAGGATGAACTCCTAGAATGGACTGTGTTGGCAATAACGTTTGACAACTTCTTTAGGTCTTTCGAAGAAGAAATTTCATTGTATTTGGCAAGACTATGCGAGTCATCTCTTGATGCCCTACGTTTTTGTATAATAAGAGCTTGAAGGGCAAGGAATCAAAGTTTTATTTAAACCCAAAGATCTGCCTGCTATTTTCTGTTGTTCTGTGAAATAGAAAGAGTAAAATTCTGACTACAATAGCAAAAGGTGAAGCACTACTTGAATTTATGTTTGCATTTTAGCTGTTTGAGCCATTTCATTTCATTTTAGCCATTTGGTGCTTGAAGCAAACTGGCATGCCTGTTGGCATAGTGACTTCGACAAAAGTATAATTTCAGAAATGCTACAACACTGCCATGGTGGTAATGCAATGAAAGCAGTGTTAAATTCATACTTTATTGCATAAGATCATAGATATTATTGAATATAGTAAGCCTTTGTATCTCTAAAGGAGTCTTGTAATACTGCTGCTTATATTTAGAAAGAATAGGTTTTAATTCATTAGGTAGTACTCAACTATGAAACAGTTTCATTGTCTTCTCAGGCAGTGTTTCTTGTCTGCTAGCTAGGAATTTCTGTAAATGCTTTTTATTAAAAAAAAAAAACAACCTTTGAGAAATTGCAAGGCCTGTTTATTAGAGTGAAATCATAATGAAAATTGAATTTTCTGTTTACAGATGGTCTTTTTTTTAATTGGTAATTCTTGCATTGTCATTCTTGTTGCTATGTTGTGGTGTATGGATGTATCACAGGTTTTGATTTGTTTCCTACTAGCTTTTGGCCATTTCAAGCTCTTCACTGACCACTTCAAAAAAAGTATGCAGATGCTCAGTTGGGTGTTTCTGTCAGGTGTTTATTCAACTGCAGGAAGACAGAACCAAACTGTAAATACATCCATAAAGAAATCAGGGTGAGACTAGATATCACATTAGGAGAGACGTGAACAAACAAGCTGAGGTTGCTAAATGATTGCTTAACTTAACAAGACTGAGTGCAAGTAGCTGAGGATACTAATCGTAAACCGCGTACAAGATACCTGATGAGTATTGTAGAACAGATAGTTGAAATATTTTTTTAAAAATCAGAAAATTTGGATGTGATTTGAGTCTGATATATGTGATAAACTTTACAGAAATAGGTGCACATTTTAAAATTGCTTGCATTAGGCTGAGAAATGTGTGTGCAATTGACAGGAGGGCCTTTGGAGAAGGCAGATTAGGAATTTACCTAAGAAAGAACAATGTGTAATTTGAGAAATAACGAGTCTGCTGTCCTCAACTGCCACTTAATATATTTTTCTCTTTTTGAAGGGTTTTGTATTTTACATTACGAAATCACTGATCCAAGAATGAATCTTACTTCAGGGCAGCACGGAAACTCAGCCAAAGAGGAGGATGTTTTTAAGTTACTCTTGCATGGTTTTGATTTCTGAGGCCAGGTGTAATTTAGAGTAGGGGTTTACAGTCAGCAAAATCTGAATACATCTCAGGTAGACATCAAAGTTTCTCCTTGGTTTTCTGAGAGGGGAAAAAGGCAGAGGCAAATGCTCCAGCTCAAATCTGGCTCCTTTCCAGCAGCAGTAGCTCTGGTATGACTCACTGACGGGGTCTGCTTATCTTCTTTCTTCTGTTCTTTCCTCCCCTTTCACCCTTCACTGACCTGGCTAGGCAGTATATCTGTATATCTCATCCCGTCCCAGTGTCTTTCTCTGCTCCATTGCTGCTCACTTGAGAAGGAATGAGCTCACTGCAGGAACTTACTGCTTTCTATGCTCAGCTTGTGATTAACTTTTTTTCTCCCCTCATTTTTGCTACCATTTCAGACACTGTGTCCCACAGTGGTCATTCCCTGCACCCTCCTTGATTCATTATCCCAGTGTTCATAGACGAGCATCATTCTGGTTGCTGCTACTTCCCATATTCCATTTCTCGGAAGTGGGCACTTCTTGTTAACAATTTTCCACTCCCTTCATAGTGAGAGGATGCAAAATAGGATACAGCCATAGTGCTGAGGCTTATGCCTCTGCCTTACCTTTTCACACCGTCTCCTAAAATATACCAGCATACAACTCTTGATAGGGAGTTATTCTATGGACTGCAGCATGGCCTAGAAGATTTCTAGCATTGTACAGTGTAGCTCCACTTCCAGCATACCATTTCTGCATCTTGCACTGGCAGGCTCCTCATACTTCTGAAAAGCTATCTGAAAAATAGCCTCATGTTCATTTGTTTCTCTTATCTCCAGAGGTTTATAGCTTCTGTGAGATGTGAACAGAGCTAGTGTAGGAATGAGAAATTTGAGATAATGTATGTATTCTGAGATTGTTTTCAGTGTTTGAGTTTCGTCGGTGATGTGATTGGAGGTCATTAGTTTGTAACTTACTTGGTTCTTAAAAGGATGTGTTTTCTAGTGTGTTGTGGGGGTTCTGTATTTGGGAGGTTTTTTGTGGGGTTTGGGTTTTGGTTTTTTGTTTTCTAAGAACCTTCTCCTTGTTTTGAGTCATTCGTTATATACTTTGTATAGATTGCCTGCTGAGTTGTTTGAGCAATGAGAGGCTGCCTGAATAAACTGTGAGATTCTGCTCCACTGGCATGAAACTTGTTAAGTAGCAGATTTAGTACCCACATATATACAGCTTGGTGTACTTCTGTTTCTTAAATAAATCTTAAAATACTGTGACAAAATCGATGTTGTAACTAGAATCCAGATATTGGTTTCATAACCAATATACTGTTTGCTACTGTAGAGTACCTCTTGGTCAAGTCACTGACTATATTTGTGCTTTTGCAATTCGGTCAAAACAGTACATGTATAACTGACACTATGTGCTTATAACTCCATCATCTGCAGACTTTAAATCAGCAGCATCTCTGTTGGGTCTAATATCTAACTTGGGTCTGATTTTTATAATAAGTTTCCCAGAAATAGACTAATAGCTTATCTCAGCTACAACTTCCAGTTCTGTTACTCACTTGTGTTACTGCTTGTTGAAATATCTTCTTTTTCAGTGTGTAAAATGAATCTCCTCAAAATAGCACATTGGCCTGAAAATTGTCTCTCTTATTTTTATCAGAGTAGCACATGCATATCACAACTGAGGTTGGCAGGATTAGACAATCTGTAAACACTCAGTGAGAAACACAGCTCCTGCTTAGTAATTTTTTCAGTCTGAGTAGACAAGATAAATCTGTAGAAGAAGGAAACAGGTGTGGTAGCACCATGCTATCCATTTCTTCTCAGTCTCTAATTTCAGAGTTCCAGTATTGATCATTTAACACCCTTTTTTGCTAACTGTTGTCATTATCCTGGTTTTGTCCTTTACCCTTGATTGACTTGACTGACCTCAGTGTGCAGTGGGCCTCTGAGAAGAATGATGATGACAACGAAAATGTAACCATTTGGAAAAAGGCAGCATGAACACTCACACTAAAAGATTTACAGTGGATGTTCAGTCTCACAGATGAAGCAGCTGAAATCTTTCAGAATGGTTAGACAGTGTCACTGGAGATTCAGTCCCATGTTAAGGGAGAACTGCTGATCAGAATCTCAAGACAATTATCAGTCAGCTGTTTGGTTTTTGTTTTTTTTTTTTTTGTTTTTTGGGTTTGGTTTGGTTTGTTTTTTGTTGGGGTTTTTTTGTTTGGTTGGTTTTTGGTAAGCATTCTGTATCTCCAGCTATTGCAAAGCCAGCATCTCATCCTCCTTATCTGTCATAACTGGATGTTGAGTTGACAACCGATGAACTTGCTTCTTTCTCTCTGTCCTCCATGTCATACTTGGTGTCCCCATGTGTTACAATTGTGTGCATTTTTTAAGTTCCTGTATAAGTTTCCTCTGTATTAAATACATTCTATGGGGAAAAAGTGTTTCACTGTCTATTGAATTGCTAGCTCACATTTCAGGGGCATGTTCATGACAGACACACAGCAAGGTATACCTATGTAAAGAAAATAATGGATTTGCTTAGGGTCCCACATCAAATCAATTGCAGAACTTATAGTACAATGAAGAAGCTACTGTCTAGAAGCATTGTTATTTCTGTGCTACTACCCTGCCCACTAATAAATTAATCCAAACAATAAAATAATGTTTTTTAATATGCTGTCAAAGCTATAGTTGTGATAACAAATTACAGCATTAAGGCCTAGGCTTGATTAACAAGGTCCAAGGACTGATTGCAAAGATCTGCCATGAAATCTGTATAGTTCACCTGTAATTGCACTGTTATTCATGATACCTACATGTATTCTGGTGAAACCAATAATTTTGAGGAATGCAGTGGAATAATCGACTATATAAGCTTGCAAACAGGCAGTATTTTTCTGCTTGTGATACAGTTACTCTAAGACTGATGATAGAGCACAAATACACAAGAATCTAAACAAATACCAGGAAAGTTTGTACTAGATATAGGGACTGTCTGAAATGCTAGTGTTTGCATAGGCTTCATTCATGCATGTTTGTTAAGGTTCTTTTCTTTCAAGAGCTGCTTTTTATTACAGAGAAGTTACAAGGTGTGTAGAAATTTGTGGGGTTTTTGGCAGGACATTTAAATAAAACTTCACACTTGCTGGCTGGGGTGGGCCATATGGCTTATTAGGGAACTGTTTGATGTCTGTATGCTCCAGTCTTTCTATAATCAACATGCAGACGGCCATTTCAGATAACTTCTTCCCCCACTCAGATATATATATATATGCAGTCCATCATGTTGACTGCATGTTTATGAGTTCGTGTTATGTGACCTTGGCGTACATGTGCGTGCCTTCTCAGATTCTCAGGTTGTGGAGTCATCGTCCTTGGAGATATTCAAAAGCTGTCTGGTTGTGGTTCTTGGGCAGCTGGCTCTAGGTGGCCCTGCTGGAGCAGGGGTTTTGGATCAGGTGACATCCAGAGGTCCCTTCCAACCTCAACCATTCTGTGATTACTGAGATTACTCTCATCAGCAGTGAGTATCCAGGTGCTCTGTACAGCCTGTTCTTGGGTCCAGGTAAGCACAGTTGCATCCAAATGATGTGGAAAGGTTGCCAAGTAGCTGTTTGAGTTGATTACCCTATGGCTGCGAAACTTACTGGAAGGTTTCGGCGGTGTTAGTGAAAGCTGATTCAGATTTGGAACGAAGAAGAAAAGAAAGAATATTCACTACAGAGACCATTGCTAGGTGATGTCTGTCCCCCAGCGACAGGTTTATTTCCTAAAAGTTACAAAGAAAGTAGGAGCAGCCATTGTTTATTTACATTCAAGTTGTGCCTCTACTGTTTGCTGACTAAACCAGTGTTTACTACAGCAAGGCTGTATGTCCTATTTTAGGCACAATATCAACATGCGATACTTGGTGAGAATATTGAAAGGGCTGTGAAATGTTGCACCTAATCCATAATACTGGCATTACTCCTCAGGGGAGGTTTACAATACATGTTTTCTGAGTTTTGTGTAATGAGATGTGTAACGAGTCTTTCATTTTGTGTTTGAAACTACCTAGGTGGGTTTCTGCATAGCACAGATCTTAAGCAGTGGGAATTGGAAACTGATTCAGCCCTCACTTCTGCAGGTACTGCTTTCAGATCAGTAATGAACAAACTTTTATTGCTACCACCCTATTATTTATATTATCCAGATGAGGAGATTATTTTCTGGAGTTCTTGATATAGCAGCTTTTATATTTCCTTTCTAAAAGTTATCTATTTAACCTAGCAAAAATGTTACAAAGGACTTTCATTGCAGGTGAACCTTCCTTCATGTTCTTGTGTGTTTTTATCCATTGACTGTTAAGCAAATGGTTTTGTGGCATTCACATTTGTAAGCAGGGAAACCTATTTTATTACTGTCTGTAGGAAATTAGAAGAGATCTTAGGCAGTTTCGTACATTAGGGTAAACTTAGTCTGTTTTTAGAAATACTTGATACCAAATACTTTAGTTTTTTAAATGTTTGAATTAGCTTTGTAGAACCGAGACTTAATCATCTTTACTGGTTGACCAAAATGGTAGCAGTAAAACCAACGTGTTTCTGCTGTATTATCTGTTTGTCTTTCCTACAATAGAAGTGTGTCTTTACCCTCAGATTCATGTTGAGGTTGGAAGGGACCTCTAGAGGTCGTCTAGTTAGTCCAAGTGCCTTGCTCAAAGCAGGGTCAGGTATACCAGCTCCAAGGATGGAAATGCCTCAACCTGTCTGGGTAAGTTCCTGTGTTTGACCATCCTCATAGTAAAAAAAAACAAATGAGGAGGAGGGATAGGAGGAATGTGGAACCCAAACCCACACAAAGGTTGGCTTTTTAAGTTTCTTGTGCTTCAGTTTGTGCCTGTTGCCTCCTGTCCATTCACTGGGCACCACTGAGGAGGAGTCAGACTCACTCTTCTTTACTGCTTCCTAGCAGGTATTTGTAGACATGGAGTTGTTAAGATCCTTCCCCTCAACCCCAATCCTTCTCTTCCTAAGGCTGCAGAATCCTGGCTCATGAAGCCTTCCCTTGTGTGTCCAATGCTCCTAGCCCTTAATCATCTTCATGGCCTGTTTCAGTATGTCCATGTCTGTCTTGTACTGGGGAAGCCAGGCCTGGACTCAGCATGCCAGATGTGTCTCACCAGTGCTGAGTAGAGGGGAAGGGTCACGCCCCTCAACCTCCTGGTAGTGTTCTTCCTAATGCAGCTCAGGACACCATTTGCCTGCTTTGTGGGTGAGGCACGTTGCTGGCTCCTGTTCATCCGGGACCCCTGGGTCCTTCTCTGCAAAGCTGCTTTCCAGACAGTCTGCCTTCAGCCCTCAGTGATGTATGGAGTTATTCCTCCCCAGGTGAGGATTTCGCTCCATGCTTGGAGAGCTTCATGAGGTCCCTCTCTGACCATTTCTCCAGCCTGTCAAGGTCCTGCTGAATGTCAGCACAACCTTCTGGTGTATAAAGCACTCCTCCAGATTTTATCATCTGCAAACTTGCTGAGGGCATACCTGTACAATGTCCAAGTCACTAATGAAGATGTTAAACAGTATTGGCCTCAGTATTGACCTCTAGAGTACACCACAAATGACTGGCCTCCATGTTCCATTATTGCAAGGCTGCTTCTCCTCACTTAAGTTTCATTTCTCTTCACACTGCATAACAGTCAAATTTGTTTTAGAGCTCTCCAGTGTGTGTTTTGTTGTTACCTTTTCCTTTTTTTAACATGCCATCCTCTGAGGCGAAAGTATATGCACTTCATTTAATTTTTGATTACAGCAAGGTTTGTTTTGTAGCATTTATAAAACTTCTATGTAGCTATCTCAGGTATGGTATAACTATGTAAAAGTAATAAATCCTAGGTCTGTATTTTCTGGGTTTCGATAGTATGCTTTACCTGAACAGAAAACATAGGAATGATCTAGAATAACTGAATATAAGTCATCATTTGACTAGAAAGGTATTCTGTATCAGAAATACAGTTTTAAATATCCCGTGTTTTTCTTGCATCAGAAAAGTGGCATATGTTGTGCATAACGTAATTTATCTTGCCATGGTAATTCAGGTCTTTGGGTTGTTGGTTTTTTTTGTATGGTTCTTATAGAATTTGTGCATTCACATGTACATTTGTAAACCTGCAGTTCCCATGCAGAGATTAATTTAGTATCTTTACAGTCTAGATACCTGTTTTGATCTGATGCATTAAAAAACCCAAAAGAATACGAAAAGCAAACCCCAAAAATCCCACCAACAAAACCCTCCACCTTAGTATAGATGGGAAGAACAGAATAAAGTTCTGCTAAGCATTTACAGATTGTGCCAGCATGTCAGGTTTTGGAGAGCTTGTGTTCTTATGCCAGCAGTTGGAAATGTAATCAAGGAAATAAATAGTCATTTTTAACCACTGCTATATTAAAGATGAAAGACTTAAGAACAGAAACCAGTTGTTTTAGGCAGTGTGCAGATAATGGTGGATAGTCCTCACTCCAAAAAAATTATGTTCTGAATAAGCGGAGCATTAAAAGGTGTAGAAAGAGTGATATGTTATGAAAACAGATGGCATGGTAATATTGTTAGTCATTATTTTGAAGTGGAATTTTGTAGGAGGGATTGCTTTAATGGAAAAACAGGAGGAGGGGAGGATGTGTTGAAAGGAAGTCTGGGAATGGAAAGGAATATGTAGAGCATGTGAGGTGAGCTGGGGATAGGGGGGTTGGTGGAAGGAGAGTGCTGAGAGCCAGGGCTGTGGAAAATATTGATGCAAGAGTTGCAACAACAGGGACCAGTTATCTGAGGTTGCTCCCTTTTGGTTTCACTTGCTTTGGCTCATGGGGCCGATTCATCCCCTGGACTTTCTTATCTCCAGACTTGTGGCTGGAAGTAGATGAGGTGTTACATGAGGTTTATTGCTCTATGTAGTGGGAGAAGAGAGAAAGAAGTCCCCCCCCACTCTGACTGAGAACTGTCCAAGAGGTATAGATTATAGCAGAGAACTACAGTATTCTCATGAGCACTGGGCAGTTTGTGAGCATGTTTGATGTTGCCTGCTTTCATTAAATTTGTATTTTTATTATTTTTAGGTTAAGGGGTGTGAAATTGTAAATAAAATTATTTCTGAATATCTGGTATTCATCTTCCCAGTGTACCAGTAGGAATAAACTAAAACCAGCCAGACTTCAAGCCTGAGTCTGCAGCATGATGCATGTACAAGAAAATACATCTTTTGCTGGCAGAGAAAGATAGGTGGGACTGCAAAATGTAGCTGTATGTGTGGCAGATTTAAAAAACAAACAGTGAGAAACAGGTCACTTCTTCAACTGATCTTCTCTTCCTTAGTGTAAATGAGCTTTCTGTAGCCTGTTTGTTTGTCATGTTCTTCACTTGCTTCTATAAAAATCCTGCTGCTTTTGCGTAAGCTTGATTTGCTGAAAGAAAACCTTAGCAACATTTTGCTCTTTACAAGTTATTCTTAGGCTTTTCTAGAGTGTCATTCTCTTATGGAAACCACTAGTAATGCAGTGTTTTAATTTTATTAATAATTTGGCTTCTGTAGCCATATAACTCATTAAACCATTTAATGTCACTGAATGTTTGAATTCTATAGTTTTTAAAGGAAAGGATGAGTGATTGCAATTTTTTTCATTTTTCATGACCAGGGACTTGGTATTTTCATAGCAGTACAATGATGGTGAGAGGCTGAAGCTTATGCATTTGACAATAAAGTTGTGGAGATAAAATGGTGATGGAAAAATAATAGTAGATCAGAGTGGAGTTGGCTAGAGAACCTTTAGTAAGAAGTTGGTTTAGGAGAAAACCTGGTGACAGGATTGCAGTGTAATGCTTTTATTATCTGAAGATACATAATTTGATCTAACAAGGGTCAGGAGAAGCACAAGTAATGTTTAAAACTGAGCAGTACAAAACTTTGGCTGTTTTTACAGCTGCTCTGCAGCAGCTATCAGCTGAAGCTTGAATCTCTCATGTACTTCTAAGAGTTTTCTGATCCAGTAGTTTGCATTTTTTTTTTTATATTTAGTTAATGATTTTAAATGTTTTATGGTATGCAGTAGTAAACAGGAGTTTCTTAGTCAAAGAGTTTGATGCAGAAACTGTCACATTGCATAGATGTTGCTTTCTGAAGTGGTCTGATTTTATTTGGCTTGTGTTTGGACAAATGCACAATGTGGTTATTTGTTAGTGTTTTTACACTAGGAAGTCACTTAGAATTGTGGGGAAGGGGGAAGAGGAGAGGAAAGATTGGTGCAATGGATTTGCTGAGCTGATGAGGCTTGTGGGACAGTGTTTGGGGTTTTTTTTTATGGAGGTAGACTCAGTCTGCTGTCCTCAAATAATTGGGTTCTTTATTAGCACAGTGTAATTGAGGTTTCAACTGTTCTAGAGCTGAAAATAGCTTACTGTTTCCAAGTATTTTGTGAGCTGCTTATTGATGCTGTAATGAATAGCTAAGGAAGAGTAGATCATTTTCTACCAATTGTGTGTTCTGAATTATTGCAGACACTGAAGCTCTGTGGAAGATTTCTGCTGTTTCAGTTTATCAAAACAGTGAAACAGGATGCTGCTAGTACTACAGGTAGTATATTCATGTGAGGATTACATATATGAAGAGAAAAAAGAGGAGAACATAAAACTTAGGGAATTAGAAGTCCATTCCATCTGCATTCGTAAAGGAATCTCAATTTTTTTTCCATCTAAACATTATTAAAATGGTTTCTTAATTTCTTCAACGATGCAGTGATGTGTTAAAGATAACAGCCATTCCTAAATGTAACTAGACGTGATGGAGTTAGATACTCTGCTATTCTGGATATAAGCCAGATTCTTCAGTATCTCTAAATTGTGTATTTAAATGCGTACGCAGAACCATAGTATTTTTGACAGAATAGAACCTAATATAGCAGTTACAAATCTTACAGTAGTCTTCAACAAAATTTTGGATGTTAAAATTTAATATCACTTTCTTTTTTTAGCTTTTTCTTTTTCCCCCCCCCCCCCCCCCGGTAAGTCATAATTGGAAAATTCTGCCACTGTTGTATGCATATCCTTCGTTTTCTTATAGTTTGTAGGAGAGGAGAGGCGAAATATGTGATAGGAGAGTTGTCCACTAAAATCTTTGGCTCTATCAGTACCAGAGTGATTGGGTATGAGTGCAGCCTCTTGTGGCATTTGTCACTGTGGGTTTGTTAGAGAAAATGAAAATATTTTTTAAAAATATTTTTTGACAAATCAGTTTAACAATGAAACGTGTAATTAAGGATGATAGTGTTACCTATACAAAAGGAATGACTTCTGGTAAAATCCGATGGAACTGATGCCAGTTCTTTTTAAAGTATGATTTTTCTTTCCTTCTTGTAGCACTTGTATTCTCTCAATTTTGAAAGAAATGTGAGATCTAGAGGTAGTTTTATGTAATGTCTTAAAAAATCACTTTATGAAAGGAAAAAAGATTTCATATTCTGAAGTACAGCAGCTGTTTTACAGCATCTGATTACAATGATTGTTTTTTTCCAAAGCACTGTATTTTAAGCAGTCTCTAATGTGACTGTTTAATGTATCATGATTATTAATACATAATATAAAGGAACTTTATATTCTTTCTGATACTATTGTTTGCAAGCTGGGATGAGAATTGAAAGTATATAGATTTTTGTATGTAAGGAAGCAGTCTTTTTTTTTTTTTTTTTAATGTGCTGAGTTGTTTGGGGTTTTTTCTATTTTTTATTAGTTTTCAGTTGACCAACAGAATTCATCGCCATGATACATTACATACATTACCAGGAGAAAAGTGTTTTTTCATCAACCTGTGTCCTAGTAGCTGCCAACATTTAGAACAAGGAAATCTCCAAGTTGATATTGGAGGCTAGCCATGTAAAAGGATAGGGCGCCAACTGCATGAAGTGTTTTTCTGGCAAATAGCTTCTGTATACACTCATCCCTAGCTCTGAAGTAACTCTGATCTGAGGTAGTTTCTGCTTTTGTGAGTTAGCTCAAGTTTAGCTCTGAATTCATGAAGCATAGGTCGCATCTGTAGTGAAAATTGTTGCTCTTTGACTGTTTTTGTAGTAAGCACAGTGAGGTCAAGAGTTCTTTTTCCATTCAGGAACTTCAGTCACGTTTTAGAATAAGCTCTGTTGCAACTGGACATCATTGTTGCTCGTTGCCAAGCTGTATGTTTAACTGTTTAGCTTTAAAAACGCTTCCAAAAATCATCTCTCATGAGGCTTAGTGGTATTTCTACATAGGCCCAATTGTAGACAAAGGGCTTTACTCCAAAGAGGGTTTGTAATGGTTAGAATTGTTGTAGTTTTGTTTTAAAATTTGCTCAAGCAGTTAAGAAGTCTGTAAACAAACAAACAAAGAAAAAATCAGACATTTTCTACTGTTAGTAAAGAATGTGATGAAAATGGAGTGATCTTTTGCAAAAGTGAGAAAGTGAAACAAAAAGAGTCATGGGTGCAATTAAAACTCCTAATTTCCATTAAGTGAAAGGTGAAAAAAGTGAGAAATGCAGATGATGATGATTATAATCAATATTTATTTAGAAATGGGTTGCACTTTTCCCAGTGGAGAGACAAATATTTATGTTCTGTGATTGTCTGTTAACAGAGATCTTGATCCCTCACTATTGAACAGTAGCAGCCACAATAGCAGGATTGATGTGTCCAAAATGTCATATTTGAAGATTTTTTTTTTATTTTTTTTTTTTTTTTGTTAACTTGCCATTATTGTAGGAAATAATGTATTGGATCTTTCTTTGTCTTAAGACAGTTTCTTAATATTTGAGACATTATTAAAATTTCAAGGGACAATTTTAAGTTGGGTGTAAAGAAGTTTGTTGGTAGATGATCCGGCTAATGTGGTTCCATAACATCATGACTTGATTTTTCAAAAGTATATAACATTTACAGTTCCTGTAAAATCGATGTATTTCTGGCTATTTCCAGGAGTTCCACCTTTACAGTCACTTTTTGAATAGAAATGTGCTACAAATGTTTTTATTTAGAAACAATGATTAGAGTCCTGTGTTTCTTCTCATGCATAATTGTCAGGGGTGGTTACTTATTTGTAGAGAGAATAAGCAGAACTCCCAGTCTCATGTGTGATTTGGATATGAGGTTAAGTTTTTAGTTCTTTATGACTGTAATTTTTAAGTGATTGCTATTTTTTTCATGCAGTTGTAACTTCGAGTTATTGTCTCCCACACAACTCCCCAGTTCTTGCCCTAAACAGAATTTTGTACTTCAAGACCTGAAAACCTGATAATAGCGAGATAAATCAAAAGACTTGCCATATCAAACCACTGCCCTTTTAAGCAGTATCTCTGTGTTTGGTCATTGCTTTGTGCTTCTACGAATTAAAGTTATTTTAAATTGGATTAAACTCTTGCAGGAGAATAATTTATTCAAGTTGGCCTTTCAAGATTATGTTCCGATTGAAACCTGAGAATTACATGCAGAACCTTTGCAAAGACATTTGACTTTTCTTTCTTTTAATTCTGCTCCTGCAAAGAGGGTTTTTTTTAGTGTTTATCATTTATATATGTGCATGACTGCATTTTTGTCTGTCGTATATGCAGTTAGCAAATGATTTTGCATTTTAAAATACTTAAGTAATTCCTTACTTATTAAAGATGTAGAATCAAGACTAAAGGATTGAATGACTTGTACAAGGTCATGAGGGGTTTGAAGTGGTATTCATCCTCCTTTTCTTGCCTTTAAGTGTCTTAATCACAAGGCCATCATTTAAGATAATGATATGCACCAGTGCTTCTAACAATTCTTCACAAGAAATGTGCCTTTATGCCGTAATACTCTGTGCAGATTTGTCCAGCTAAACTAAGTGAGCAATAGACTGGAAACAGACATTGTAGAATATGTATTGAAAAGTCATAAACAAAAGGTGTTATTAAAAGGTTATACTTTGAGAGAACTAAAGACAGTTGTGTTCATCAATTTCAGCTTATTCCATTTGAGTTTGTGCTTTTTTCAGCAAGTGTTAAGAAAGATTTGGAGTATTCTGTGCTGATAAATCATTTCAAAGACTCACAGCATAGCATTTTATTTTCTGAAGATTAAAGTTCTGACTGTGCTGTGTCTTCCCATGGTTTTGAACCATATTCAAGCCCAAGTCTAGTGTGCTAGTGCTAGTACACTTCCACTTTCCGAAAGAATTGTTTGGAGGATAGTCCCTGACATAGTTTCGCTCACACAGTTCCTTTCTTAAAAAAAAAAAAAAAAAATAAAAATCCTGAACAGGGAAACTTGGCGGACAGTCCTATTGGAAAATAATAAACATGCCTCTGCCAGAAGTGTTTGAATTTGTTACAGTCATCTGGTCTGGACTGGTAGCTGCTTAGAGATCTATGAATAGCAACATTAGAGGCAGAAGAGCAATTTTTCTACAGGCACAGGGTTGAAGTGGTTCTTATTTGGAAGTCTGCCTTTGTCATCAAAGATTTCAAAACATAGGTTTGGGGTTTTTTTGTTTTGTTTTTTTCTTTTAAAGCTCCCCCCCCCCAAAGAAATTAATAATCTGTGGTGATAAACAGAATGTAAAATTTGTTGGAATGTTCATTTTAGAACAGGACAGTGCAGAAGTACCCCAGTGACACTGATGAATGGTTTTTCTGACCAAAGCCAAGACAAAAAATGAATAGCCTTACCTGTGTTCTTAAATCTCAGCATCTTTTGGTGGTTTTGATGCAATTCTTTTCTGCTTTTCCTAGAAATAAATGGACTCTTTGTCTCTTAAAGGGCTAGGGCTCCAGGGGCTTTAATAGTCAGTTTCTCTTTAGAGTTGCACAAGACTTACTTGCTTTCAATACGAGGTTTTCTGGTTGTCTTCCCAGTCCACAACTATCACTATTAATACCGGGATGTAGTGGTCACCTGTGTGAGAAGTTCCCATTGGTTTGTGCTTTGCTCTTGATGCACTTTGTGTTTATTTTACTTTTGATATATTCGAGTTAATTGACTGTGATTTGAAATAATCAGTTAGGTGTTTGTGCTAACTACGCAAAATGCTTTTTAAGCACAGATTTTTGTTCCTGGTTATGGTCTGTTTCCTGCAGGTGTCCAAGTGTTTGGATGTCCACTGGAAGAGTTAGCATTGGAAGGGGAGTCTGATGGTTAAGGATGTTAAAGTTCAGATTTTGTTTTCCCATCAATTTCCTGTGGGGCTTTGGAAAATGCTACTTATGTCTATAGAAATATAAAACAAAGCAGAAAAAAAGTCCTAATTTTATAAGTTGCACAGTGCTGCACTGGTAATCTGATCTAAATAATTTGGATCTACATTACCATATTTTCACTTTCTGGTCTAATTGCAAATAAAAAAGTACATAATTTTCTTCATTGTCCTGAACTTTGCTGTCAGTACTTCCAGATTCTTTTGTTCTGGATGCCTGAACAAGTTCAAGTGTGTCAGTTGTTTTGTAAACTCCCTGTTGATAATGCCATTGTTATTATTCAAAGGATTGAATTAAACCTTTCTCTCAAAAGGACCAGGAGCTGGGACAGTGAAATAGACTTCATTGTCCAGGATAAAAGTGATACCATTAGTACTGGAAATAAAATGCAAATACTTCCAAATTGGAGACACAGAAACAGGAATATTTGTGTTCTATGATATTGGTGTCCTCAGAGATTTTTCTAGACTTGAACTAGTGCTCTTTATTTTTTTACAGAACCAGATACACCCAGCGAATCTTGTTTTGTTTTGTTTTTAATGAGTGGGAGATGATGTCGACGTTACACTTCAACAGCCCAAAAGTATTTTACTAATTAGTAATCTTTAAGGACTGTGAGTTAACTGCAGCAATAACTGTCCAACAGACCTCAGGCACAAAAAAATAAAGGAGGTATGATTTGTCAGTGTACTTCTGAACCTGTATAAACAACTTCTGTCTCCTGACACCGGATGATTAGTGTAAGTTGTTGCATGGCTTCAGGCAGACCGCCTTTCTTTTCAACTCTTGGAAATGTAAATAGTTGCTTCTGAGGAAGACTAAATGCTCTTTTAAGGTGTGTCTTCACTAAATAATTAGCAGTAGTGCTTTTGCTTCTTGCTCAAAAGTGTATCATGCCATTTATGTTAACAGCCTGCATGTGCTTTCAGATTTGGTCAAGTTTACTTGGTAGGGAAAGTCATACATTGGAATTCAAGCCCATTTATTTTTCAAGCTTGCTGTGATGATGCTGGTAAAATTATTTCAGGGCCTGTGGTCCTCCAGTCCTGTTGCTGCAGTTATTCTCAAAGGGCATGTAAGCTGACATAATGCGCTAATAAAAGCTCTTAGAGGACCTCAGCATGAAAAGTAGAATATACCACTAGAAGTACATGGATGAACAAACCCAATATTGAAGATGCAGAATCACAGAATGGTGTCTTACAAGCTTAACTTGGGGCTTCAGATTTGGTTGCTAACCTTTGAGTTTTCCATGGGGTAGCCAGCTGCAAGGGTATCTAAACACACGTGAATAAAACAAAAGCTGTTTCAAAGAGATGGAGACAATCACTTCTCTGACAATGAAAAGAAAACTGTGTTCAGTAGCTTCTAGTCTGCTTTGTTTTCTTTTAGGTCTAGCTTGTTCTATTCCAGTAGTTGTAGCATGGAAAAACAATGGTTTGGGAAGATTACCATATGTGTATTTTGCCTTCAGCTGAAAAAAAGACCTAATAAATGCTTGTTTCTGTAAGCCCTTGGGTAAAAAGCAATGAAGCCACTTAAATAAAAAACTAAAACAAAACCAAAAAAACACAACTAATACGGAATAAACTAATTTCAAATGTTCACTTGGTAATACTTTCATCAAAAATTATATTCAAAATGCAGAAAATTACCTCATAACTAGTCTGCAGTGTTGTCCCCAAGTTCCAACTGTTACTGTGATAAAGGAGACTTCATCATTTTTACTTACAAAGTGTACAGTGTCCTGGGAGTTATTGGAGTTATATATATGGATTATATTTTGTTCAGTTTTGTTCCTGCCCCATTGATCCCTCTTTTAGCTAGTATTTAGTCCTAAAACTCTTCAACGTGCTTTTTGGTGTTTTGGGTTTTGTTTTGTTTTCCAGATAGGTACTACTCTTGCTTTTGTACAAAAATCCCTTAGTCCACATGGACCTTTGATTAATGCAGTGAGATGTCTGTGTTTTGTTTGGATGTTGTTATTTCAGTTCTCAGGTTGTAGTGAGGAGCTTAATGAAGTCCTGTGGGTAATTTAAATGTGGGATGTTACCCGTCCTATTACTAAAATATGTAGCTTTTAAACAGATTACAGATAAAAAGTGAGGTCTTACTTTGATCCAGTTAGGTGATGATGATGGTTATTTTCTCAGTGCATGGGAAATGCAAGTTCTGTTGCATTCCTTAATCATTCTTGTAGTTTTTGATTATACATTGAACTCAAAAGCTTAATACAGTAAGATTTTAAATACTTGTATTAAACTTGTTATTGGTATTTGACTCCTTTTTCTAAACATGGTAATCAGTAGACATAAGTTTTCAAAACCTGAATCAACAAAGTCCCATTAATGGAACTTTGTATGCAGGTTTGTATAATATATGCTAATCCTTGCCATCTTCAATTTAAGCAGGATTTTGTGTAAAACCGTGTTTCTTAGAATAATAGCAGCAATCCCAGGGGACATAAAAGAAAGCATCGTGGGAACACAGGTAGACCTGTGTTTTTTGAATTGCCAACTTTGTTTTCAAACTACAGAACCAGTTCTGTAGTTGTGGTTGTGAGGAAACATTCAACGCCAAAACCAAGTTGGTCTAAGAAAATGCTGTCTGCTTGAGCTGTCAGAGAGCTTGAAACAATAGCTCTGAGGTATGAACTAACCAGTTCTTAAATCCATGCCAATGTGAGTGCCAATAGCGATGTTCTAAAATGTTGCTTTTACTGTTTAACTGCTCATTGAGCTCTAGAGAGTAGTACCAGTCTAGTTGGTCTCCAGAGGTTCCTTCTGACCTCAACTGTTCTGTCAACCTGTTCTGTAACAGAAGAATTGCATTTAATATACCTGCATTAAAATAGGTTTATCCAGTTACTTTGTATTTCAGATTATTTTCTTCTTTGTTCTGTTGAAACATTGTAACTTATTCTGTTGCATTCAATTAAAAGAAAGAATACGCAAGTCATTTCTACATAGTATTTATTAATGGAATTGAAACTAAAACCAAGTTTTCAGCTCTTCCTAAGTTTTGAATGAAAGAGAGAAATCTGAGTTTGACACTGCTTTTTTAGTCCTGCAAGTAGAATTTTAGAATGCAGACATTTCAACTGGAGTGCTCCTTGTTTGGACAAACACACACGCATGCTGTTAACTACCATATATAGAGATAAAATCTATATAATTAGAAATGTTATTGTTGTTTTAATATACAATGTATCTTCAATGTGACTGGTTTTGAGCTCTATGATAAAAACATTAATTCTTGTGTGCTTTTGCATGTATGTTTTATGTATTGGTATTGATAAATTTTTATGTTTGTATTCTTCTACTGTTCGTTTTATTGCAGCTTTATTGTTCTTTAGCCATGTGCCATGAAGTATAAGTGTTCTGGCTCTTTCTGGCCTGGTGGATAACAATATTGATTCTAACTGTAATAAAACTGATGAAAGTAATTTGAGGTGAGCATGTCACCTTATACTGTATGCTTTAATTTGTTCTGAATTGTATGTGGTTGCAGAGTAGGAACTAGAGTTTGATTTTTAGGAAAGTTTAATAAGTACGGGGGATTAATCCCTTTAAGGAGCATAAATATTTCATATGATAAGCTACTGGTTATAATATTTATAATAAACTATTTTTAGTGCAAAATGGCTGTGAAATCAGTTTGTATCACTAATGTATAATATTAATAGATTTCAAGGAAGGAAAAGAATTGCAGAAAGTGAAATAGTGCAGCAGTCATACACAGTTACGTGAATGACCTGATAAGAGTTTGGGTATTCAGAGTGGGATGTTGTGTGTAAGAACAAAGAATGTAAGCAGTGCCCATCATATAGAAAATGGTGACTGCAAAAAGATTTTTGGATCATTGTGGACCAGCATCTGAGTGGGTATCAGTGTGATGATGAAAGAGCTAATGGCATTTTTGGTTACATTGATAACAGGAGAATGCTTAGGAGGTTGAAGGTAGCATTTGCGAAACAGATGTGACAAGCAGCGTGTCCGACTTCTATGCCAATGTATTTTAAATTACTTTGAAAAAACATAGAAGGCTGGGTGGAGAGCTCAAACATGTTTTTTCCTCCTCTAGAGGATATTAAGATACATTTTGGTTAGATTGTAGCGGGAGCTTGTGAAGAAATGATGAGAACTTCTAGCCTAGTGTAGAAAACCATAGGAAGAACAAATACTTGAAATTTAAGCTAGTCAAATTCAAACAATGGCTCAAACAAATATTAAGCAAAGAAGAGTTTTAGAGAGAGGAGTTTAAGGGATTTTAAACTGCATGTTAAAGGAAATTGGTGGCCTCCTTGTGTCCTAAAGCTAGATCTTTCAGATCCTAATTGGATCTTTCTAGAATGACTGCTTTTGTCATGTGGCTTACTGGATGACCAGGTTAACTTCTAGGTCTGTACTATCCTGGAAGGTATGAGTTCCAGTTCCCCCTTAGGCTCCTTGTGTTATCTCAAAGCTTACTGGCTTGTGCTGTTCTAATCTGTGTGTGAATGGGTGACCTCGAGTATTGGGAATATAGATAAAATCCATGGGTAGGAGGTTTGTGTTTCCTGTGTCTTGGAGCTGGTGAGAGAGCTCACTAGCTTTGCAGCACCACTCTAACGGTGTTACCCTGTAGTAACAGCTATGCAAACTGTCGTGGCAGGAGCAGCTGATACATTGTAAATTTATGTGCTAGTTTAACTTGCTGTAACTTGTGCGTGTGCTCTTGCTTCCAGGGGCGACAGGCAAAACATCATGCCTGTACTTTAAAAGCATTTGAGCAGTTGTAGTGTGTTCATTTTGTGTCACTGTGACTGTGGGCACTGTCACAGTGGAATCAGAATCTGAAGCTAAATGTACATTTTCTATCAAATGTGTCTTGGGGTAATCAGGGTCTCTCTCTGCCATTATCTTACTATGGGGGAGGGAGGTTAGTGTTTTAGAGCAGGGAAGCCTGTATTATCTTCCAAAATCAGCTGTTAAATGTACAATTTGAGTAAAATTTAGCTTGATAAACCTATTTTTGAGATGTATTTAACCTTAGAAATGCATCTGATCAATAATTTAGCATGTGTAGGATTGGATTTGTGCTTTTGACTGCTTGTGACCTAAGAGAAGATGCCAGTATTGTGCATGCTCTCACACTGTGGCCAGGTGAAAAGCCAGTAATGTTTGGGTTGAATCACTGGGCTTTATTATGTATTCATTATTGCTAAGTATTCCTGGTGCTTATTGTATTTTGGCAGATGCTATTTCCTTGTTTCCTTTGTGTGATGAAACCCTTCTCCAAAAAGAGGTAAAAGACACGAGATACCTTTTCAGGTAGTGTTTGATCTGGTTAGATCTACAGAAAGATTCGGGCAAGTGTTTCAGCCGAATAAAGCCAGTATTGTAGTAAACAGAAATGTAGTTTGGAATACCCAGTCTATTTTTATTCCAACCTCTTTTTAGTGTATAAAAAAGTAACACTGTAAAAAGCGGCTTCAGTAGAGCACAGCATCGGGCCAGACCTGATGGTTTGATTCTGTGCTATGTAAAATACAACTAGAAAGCCTCTGCTATTCTTTTCTGAAGCAAGTGTACATTTTTTCCTGTTGGTGTTGAGCATTTCAGCATCAAGTATAGTGATGCAAAATACAGCATCACATCATTATTTGAAACAGTTATCTTTATTTCTTGACAGATTTGTTTATTTATGGCAATATTAGTATTTCACTGATATTGCTCTGATTTATGGCACTGAGAGACCTTCCTGCCACTATTATTGCCCTTGCTCCTTCCTGAGAGTGTGAGAAGTCATTGCAAAATACTGGACAGTATTGTCTGGGAAACAAATGTTTCCAAATAGTCAAGCCCGTCTGCTGAAGGAACTTCACCCCTTGCGGTCAGAGATTTTTTACTCAGTCATACTTTACACAACGCATGTTGATGAAATACAAGTCAGAATGAATCGTTGGAGAAATCTCAAGTGGAATGGAGAGATAATGTGGTCAGTCAAGTAGCAGCTGACATCATCATATTTACTGCAATACCTGCACCTACCACAGGAAAAGTGAGCCTCTTCTAGACAACTGGCTTCCTTTGTTGTCTCTGAAGTTAGATGTTCTTCACTGAATAGTTACCGAATTCGGTATTGTTCATCTATGTCCTTCATGGAGTATACACTCCAGCTTGAGTGAGTGTTGTCATGGTTGAAACCTAGTTATTAAAGGGGAGAAACTAATAAAGGAGGAAATTGTTTGCTAGAACATCACCACTTGCTGGCTAGTCTAGCTATCAACGATTTGCCTATTGTTCCTCTTCTGTCGGCAGTCTTCATCTATCAGTTTGAGGGTTCAGGTGACTCAGAAACTCACGAAACTAGAAAGCTATGCCAGATCTTTTTGAGGGCTAAAAGAGAGGTCTAAAAAATGGGCTTAGTTGAGAGGACTTTATGCTCTTTAGTGACAAACTGGCAAGCACTTTTCATTATATTTCTCAAGGCTTCATAGCGTAGAGTCACTGTTATTTGCTTGGCAATTGAAGTTGCATTGCTGTGGTTTTGGTTCTTTAAGCAAAATGTGTTCCTAAGAAGACTTTAAGGAGGCTATTCCCATTGACCATTCCTCTGCTTCAGGCAGACAGTGAAGCATATAATTTAATTTAAAATTTCACAAATATCACAAAGAAGTGATTCTCTTTGTGCTTATGAAAACATCATTTTGTTGTTTTGGTTTTTTTCCCCCCCCTCAACTTCAAAGGGGAACAATAGCATAACAGAAAGTGGTTCTCCATTTCTGTTTCGTGTTATATCCGTGTGAAGTTTTAGCTTGGATGATAATAGGAAAAAACCTCATTTAGTATCATCTGGTAACTACAACACAGAGATGAAAAGTAAAGCAACTTTAGAACATGCAGGAAAGTATTGGAAATTTGTTAGAAAGTGCATCTGGTGGTGTCAGCCTGAAATTTCACCCAGCTCTTCCAAATCCTTATGAATATAACATGCCTGTAAAATGTATTTCTACTTTTCTATCTTCTGTTGCTATTTTGCTTCCTAGCTGTTTTTAAATGTAGCCGATTGTCTCCCTGAAACACTGGAGAGATGTTGTCTGTACAACTGCTATCTTAAAATAGGATGAACTACCTGTTGAAGGGTCCATTTGCCCCTACTCCTCTGACATAGAAGCAGCATAATGCTTGCTTAACTTATTAGAGTGGATGAACCTCATTCTTAAAAGAAAAGGTAGACCTCTGGACTAAGAAAAAAGATCCATCACACTCAGAGTAGGTATGTATAATATGCAACTTGGAAGATATGATTGTGCTGTTCCTACTATTTTTTTTTTCTTTATGGTTCTTTCTCAACACTGACCTTTTCCGTGTAGGTCAAACTTCAGTGGTAGGAGCCTTTAGGCTCCTTTCACTGTTAGGTTCATGTACAGTTCTGTTGACAGTTAGACACATGAAAATAATGTACACTTTTTCTCCCCAAGGGGACGGCAGTACAGAAATGCCTTTATGGAGTGAAGAGTAGCACAAAGTATGTGATACAAGTTTTGGATTCAAGTACACATGGTGAAATGAGTCCCGATAGGGAATAACAAATAAAGAACCTCACACATGTAGACAGGATGAATGGGCCCTAAAAGTGCAGGCAGATAACTAGACAGATCATGTCATTCATACATGGCGCAATAACTACATGAAGAGTAATTTTCAGTATATTGTCTTGTGTCTACTTATTTTTGCGATGATTTCACTTTTACTGAAATAACCGACTTGGGACTAGGAAAGTTTTAAAATCACTTTGACTGTATTAGCTCCATTTGATGTTAGACAATCCTTTATTAAACATGTTTCCATTAGAAAAACGAAAGTTACATTTATACATGTTTATAGTGTACACTGGGGGCTTGTCTGCACAATTTTTTTATGTGCAATGAGCTGCAAATTAGACTGTTAAGCTTTTTTTTTTTTAATAACTAGAATAAAGAGACTTTAGAAAATAGCATGTTTTGTAATACACATCCCTAGAGCTATATATCTTCCAGTTGAGTGCAGATGTTAATTATTAGTTGGTTAACCTCAAATTTCTCTGGAGCAAAAATGTAAGCCTGGTCACATGGCAAGCCACAATGTTGATTTCTATCAACAGTACTTCTTAAAAGTTTTCTTAACAATAGTCTCAGGTTTTTCTGAATGTTTAAGTAAATTGGCATTCCATTGCATGCTTAGCTACAGATTGTGGTGGGTGTGTCTTGAATCCTCTATTGTGAGTGTATTACAGTTTAGATTGCTTTTGGTTTGGCTTTTTTTTTTTTTTTTTTTTGAGTGATTTGATAAATCATAATTCTTACACAGTAACTAGAAAGAGTGCTGTGCCATCCCTGAGGAAGCATTGCTTCATTTGTGCAGGTATGTTTGAGTCTCCAATGCTGAGCCAATTTCTTGGGCTATGATTTCTTTGAGAATTTCTGTGCACGTTTGTTTTCATTGTATAGATCTTATAAAGGACATTCCCAAAAGTAGTTCACTTTGGGGGATGGGGGAGAGGGAAGGGGAATTCTTGCAGCATGACACTTTAATTCTTCCAGTCAGTTTGGGAGTTGTGGCTGTTTTCTGACCAGTAGGTGTTCAGTAAGTCTGTCTTAAAGTGGTGTGCTTGAAACTGCTGGGTTTGTTCATTTCTGGTGTATTGTGATCCTTTAAGTAGCCTGAAAGTGTGAACACATGATTTCACAATAAATAACTGCAAAGTGTATAAAGCTTTACTGGTACATTTCTTGATTATGAACAAACACACATACTCCCTTTTTTTCCTTTTTTCCTTTTTTTTTAGAGGCAGAAATGAAAGTTTCCCCATTCAATAGCGCTGTCCTAACTCTGATCCAGTTACAGTAATATTGATATAATTGCTCTGTTTTTAGAAACACTTAATTTGCTTTACACTCTGGATTAATTAGTTCTTTTTCTCCACAGGAAACTCAAGTCATCTTAGGTTGTTTACAAGTGATAAGAATAATAGGATTTGTGTCTCAAAATGCAGAATGAATCCCTTTCTGTTCTATTAGTTTCTAGAAGTTACTTGCTTTGTCAGTCTACTTCGCCAAAACTGTTGTAAAATACTTGCTGTCTGGCTTGCTTTAAAAGTAAGGAATATCTAGAGATCATTATTGTTTTTAAAACCACTTATAGTGCCCTTAAGAGTTTTCTGTCAATAGCTAATGAAAGGCTGACCTCAAAAAAAGACTGTTTGCTCAAATATTTTATAGCATTTAGTTAACTGGCATTCTAGTATTTCCTTGTAGTTGCAGAAAATACTGCTTTTTTACCTCTCTCTAGTAAAATCATGGAGGGGGCACAACATAAAAGCTATATGGGTGTACATACTGTGTATCTGTTCCTTCCAACGTTAAGAATGTGGCAGTACAGGATTGTTTCCCTTTGCTTTTAAAGTAGAAAACTTCTAGGTTCTAATTTTGAATGCTGCTTATGCTACTAGGTGACATGGATACTGTTTGAAGCAAAAACTGCACACACTTGCCCTGTGCAGCTTTGCCTCTGTGTGTGCTGGCACAAGAAGTTGCGCAGCTATGGTGAACTTGGGGAAATGATGTATGTTGAAAGGGTAATCTTTTTTGCAGGATGAATTTTTAGCCAGATCACTGTTCCACCTCAGTGCCTAGTACAGATGTCCAAAGTCTCGTACAGTTTCAAAAGAGAAATGAAGAACAGGAGCAAGAGCAGATGACATAGGCAGCTTAGTTTCATCTGATTTTGTCTCTACTGTACAGCTGAATTGCTTTTTCTAAAAAATGATTTTTCTGTGTCATGTCTTCTCCCTGTATAAACACCTGGAGGATATTTTTGTATTGAAACACTTGGAGCACAAAGTTGATTTTGGGGTTGTTGTGGGTGGTTTGGGTTTTTTTTTTTTTCTTATGTTGTATTTTGCTTTTTTCCTTTTCCTTCCCTTTCCTAGAAGAATAAAAGGGCAAAAATTTAGAACTAAGGAGCATATATAGCAGGTTTCATACTTTGGCTTTGTATAGCTATATGTTATTTCACTTCTTCCTGAGTTTTGTTAATGTTAAAAGTGGGTGCGTGAAAGGAGGTAGTATATCAAACATTGAGGTGTTTTCTATACAATTCACTGTAATCCAAAAACTCAAAGATCTAAATGGACAGTTTGCTATAGGCTAGATTTAAATGAGGCTTTAATAAATCTCTTTAAAAATTTACTTTAAATGTAATAAAGCATGCTTATATTTCAGCAGTAAGTCATATTTAGGTCACAGATATATTTGGCATTTTAATTTGGAAAAAAACAACCAGTAAGCAAGTAATTTACCTCTAACTCAAATGAATCTATATACCTTTGTAATGTAGCTTCTGATGTGATGATATGAGAAGTAAATCTTTAGCAATTCAGCTGTAGTATTTGCAACCAACTGCATTCATCATTCCACCTTTTGATATATTTGCAGAAGTTGATGTGTGCTGGTGCTGAATATGTAGTACTGTCATAAAGCTGGTTTTAGATTGAAGTTCATAAGGAATCTAGTACATTATTCATCCCAGCCACAAGGTGACTTGTGCTGATACGTTGCTCTTATAGGGCTGGAATTGTATGAGAAAGTGTGTATTGACAATAAAGGACAGCATACAGCAATAGCCGAACCAAATGTTGCTTGTAAGGTTCTCTCTTTTTAGCCTGGCCTGAGCTTGATTGAGAAGATTAGAGAGTGTGATAGATGTCCATTGTACTGAGGTTGAACTTAATGTCAATCAGTTTGCATTTGTTAAGTAGTTGTTGTCAGAAATGACATGTAAGAGCTGATGTCATTCTTATGCTTGGAAAGCATACATGTCATGATACCATTCATGGTTGCATAGTTCTTTATGTGCTGGTAGTATTGCTGCTTCCTATATCTTGTGATTTAACAGCAACCTTGAACTTCAACATATCGATGCTTTTAGCTTGAACACGTGTAGTGTTTACCTATCTCAAATTCTTCCATTATTCAATGTCTTATTGTTAATTGGCTTACATAGTAAATCATCAGAGGCCTAACCTGAAGTATCAGCTACACCTAGGTGACAAAGGAGAAAAACAGACTTATGGACCCTTGGAAATAGCACAGAAATTTTGATAATACTTTTGGTCCTTCTGTGTCCTGAGGGAAGGAGCAAATTACTTTATTTCTCAATCTAGCTCAGCAAGGTCTGTCAGGTGGCATCTAGTGGCCAATTCAAATTGTTTTTTCACCTTCATAGTCATAGAATGGTTTGGGTTGGAAAGGACCTTTAAAAGTCATCTAGTCCAACCCCCTTTCAATGAGTGGGGACATCTTCAGCCTTCAGAGCTGCCAAATTTTAATGAGTTCCTTTCCCATCGCATCTCTTCCTCATTTTCTGTAGGAGTTCTGCAGTCCCTGTTTATCAATGTTGCATATAAATGCTTTGTTAAAAGATCACCAGGGTTGCAGTCACTAACAAGTGTGAAGAGTTGCCGGAAGTCTTTTCCCCTGTGTGAAAGTATTAGGGTGATTTTCAATACTGTGATCAAATGCTTTTTTTTTTTTTTCACGTTCTTTCTAGCAATTAGCAGCATGTGGTGCTTAGTGACTTTTTATCCAGTTACTCAGCTGTCAGGCATAATGTTATTTATCCACAGTCAAAAACTTAACTCAGATAAAACTTTCACTTTGAGAGGGTTTTTTTTTCTTGTAATACAGATGTATTTATAACTTCTTGTGATGTTACCTGCAAGTCAGAGCTGAGGTAATGATATTATCTTGTAAATGAACAACTGAGATTCCAAAATGAAGATACTAGATTTAAAATGGTTTGAACTTTTGTGAGGTTTCAACTTGAAAGTGTTATGGTTTAAGCTTTTATAACATTACAGTGCTTAATGATTTAAGTAAGCATAGAAATACTTTGCACTTTTCTAAAGAGTTTTTAGCTGTCTCAGTGTAAAAAAAAACAAAACAAAGGGCTCCTTCTGCCTTCTTTATATATGACTTACTCAGCATCACAATAAAAATTCCAAGAGAAAGGTGAGAATGGTATTTGTTTTCTAGAATGATACTCATCTGCCTCAATGATGAATCTTTCTGTATGTGTTAGTGCCTGCTGTATTGGCATAAATTTCTGACTGTTGTGACAAACGAGATATACATTATGCATGTAGTTCTGACTTACTTGCAGATTCCAGGCCTTTCCTGTGTACCAGGTGAAGTGAAGGTTTTGTGAAAAAATCGCTACCAGTTGTACAATTAAACTTTTATTTAATACATATACCCAAGGAGTAAAAAGGCTTAACTAGTATCTCTTAGTTCTGGCACTAAGATTTCTGTCACTAGATTGGATGTTTGAGTTGCAAGTTGAATTCAGGCTGTTATCAGCGGTTATCATCTGCCCGACTGCTCCCTGTATTTTTCCTGTCATTCTCACACTCCTGCTTCCTGTTTTCTCCCTGTGTTGCTTTATCTCTCTGTTTATCTTTTTGCTCCTCCTCTCCATTAATGGTTTGGGTTTTGGGGTTGGCGTGTGGGTGTTGGGTTTTGTTTGCTTGTTTTGTTTTTTCTTTCTTTCTGTGATTCCAGGATACCAGCAGTGCAGCTACTGAGAACCCAGGGAGGGGGAGTCTGTGTATTTCATTGCAGTTATTTTGCCTTTGCTGCACACTTTATTGATGCTTTTAGACAAAATCACAGAAGAAATCCCCATTATTGCTTAGATCTTATTTTTATTTTTAAAGGAAAACTTGTTGTGTATTATATGACTTAGTCACAAAGTATTAACTTGTCTTTTCTTCTACTTGGTCTTACAGTTGTCCAGGTTTTTTCCTGTTAATTTTTCTCAGAACAAGGTGTTACATTAAAGAGAAAATCAAATACCTGAACAGTTTCCATATGTAGCACTACTTAAAAGTACCATGATCATCCACATAGTTGTTACTGTAAACATGTGGATACATGGTCCATTAAATTATCAATGATAACTGTGATAATAAGAATCTTTCAGTAGGTGTAGGATGCATCTGGTATTAAGACTTGAGGATTGTTCCTAGTGAGCTGCCTAAGTAGTGAGTTCATTCCACAGTAACCTTGTAAGAACACGAATAGTGCTGATTATAGCCAAAGTATGTATACTCTTATCTTCTCTGCCTCTCTGATTTCAGTCTGCGGTAGGGCATTCAAAACACAGGATGAAGGGAGCTTCTAAAGCATAGTATCCTGACTCTTAACAGGAAATCTCTTATTAGAGCATTAACAGAAAACTACACTTTAGAAAAAGCTGTGGACTGGTAGGGAAAAATAAACATCCTTTTTGACAACACATCAGTGCTGGAAGGAGTTCGTCACATTTCTGTCAATTTTGATAATAATCTACTCGTGATCTTAAAATCTTAAGGTCATACGTGAGGAACACATTTTTTGGAAGACTAGTTAAAAAGTGTTAAAACATATTCCCTACATATTAACTTCTGTCATTGGTTTGGGAAAAGGGAGAAGTGGGGGTAGAGAGGATTCAGATCTGAACAGAGCAGGGGAGGGACTGGTATAAAGTAGTCCCTCTGAGCATTTGTTGGATTATCTGGAAATACGAAGCTAGATTGCTAGCTGTTTTTAATCCCCTTGTTCTTTTTATATATGTGCATGAGAGCTTTTGTTCTCAGTGCAGAAAGGTAATAATTACAATTGTACTGTGCACAGAATTTCAGCAATTTAAAATGTAATAGCCAGTGAGATGACCCTGTAAAGTAGGAATATCTGGATTGGGCGATACTACATCAGCAACAGATACTTCCGAGTAACACTTCAAAACATTTCTTAAAGAGTGCAGACACTGCTATAAATACCTTGTTTTGGCAAGTGAAGCATCCAGTCTACACAGTCTTTACAACCACTCTGAAGGTTATTGAGTAAATACAAGGCAACCACATGAAAAGATCTGTACAACGCAAGCAGTCTTTGGGTACATGCTTTCTGTAAAGGGCTCGAATGTTTCTTTTTTTTTTTTTTTTTCCTGTAGTACTGAGACAGAAAAAGATCTCGCCATTCTAATTATGTGAAGAACTAGAACAGTGTGTATGTTACCAATTAATGACTGCAACAAGCCTAAGATAAGAGTGCTACAAAGACTGGGCATTCTTCACAGAAAGAAAGGCCAGAGCAGGCAGAAAGCCATGAAAACCCTTCAAGTGCTGCCAAGAGACAGCAGACTTTACAGAAGATGAAAAGAGGGGGATGGATGCCCAATTCAAGATGAGGAAGTGAAGAACCATATCACAAAAGAAAACAAAATAGGAAGTAAGATACTTAATAGTATTGCAAAATGTGCAGAATAAAATAGTAACACCAGCTGTATTACTGAAAGAGCATTCATTTACATATTTTGTAATGTATAAAAGAACAGAAAAAGGCATAAAAAGATCACATTTGAAGAGTGACAGATGCTGTGCCTGCATTTAGGGTCTATTAGTGGATGCTAAGGTTTTTGTTTACCTGGAGTGGGGGGGAAAAAATAGACCCTGCTTGTTCATAACCATGGTTGAGGGTGTGGCAGAGATCTGAGGACTGTATTCGCAGTAAAAGACAAGAAGCTAAAATGCAGAATTTTTTACTTTTGGTTTCAAGTACTTTTTTTCTTGTATAAGACTCTTGCCCTCCCATGTCTTTTGACAAGCAAGCAAGCTAATCTTTTGGCAAGCAAAATAAAAATAGAGAAATAACGTTACTGTAGCATGATTTTGATATACCATGCTATTATAGTGTAAAGGAAGAGAACATCTTTCATCAGAATAAAAAAAAAAAAGCCCTGAAAAATACTGTAATCTTAATTTGATTTTTCTAATGCTGCTAATGTTTCTACTGTTTAAACAGTTATTTTTGTACTTGCACAGTACCTCTCAAGTTAATCCTGAATAGCTACTCTGAAGATAAGTATAATAGTTATTGAACAACTGTTGAACTGTAGCGAAGAGGTTAAAAATGATCTGAAGGAAAAGGAGCCATAGGAGATTTAGTTTTGTTTTTTTTTTTTTTAATTGATTGATTGTGATACAAACTATAGAATTGCTCAAGGTTTACAATTCTGTTAGATATATCAGGTTCAGACCACCAGCTTTCAAGTGTACTGTACACAGGCTTCTGTAAATCATCAGTGGAGCTGCTCCCTCTGTAACAGCTCTGTATAATTGAATTTGGCTGGGGATCAGTTCATGGCAAACCAAAGGCTGCTATATCAGCTGAAAATCATTTCCCTTGTGTAGTTGGCTGAAGGGTCCTATCATAAGAATCCTTACAAAAAATGAATGAGGATTTGAGGTATGCACAGTCTCAATTTATAGCATCCTTTTTGAAAGCTTCAATGGATTAAAGCTTTTTATCGTCCCATCTGCTTGCTGTAGCTTATTTCCCTCCCTCCCCTGCTGGAAATATCTTGAGTGTTCTGCCGCTTCAGGCATAGCCTTTCTGGAAAACCCATGACCAGGCGTATCTTCACTAATATGTTTTACAGTAGGTTTGTTTTAAAGGATAATACTTTCTCCAACGTTGTTTAATTATTAGTATGACAAATGGACGATGTTTGTACCATTATGTTATTTAATGTAAGTTATGGTAGTATGACTAATTCATTGAAAGTTTGTGGTTAAATGTGTTAACATTGCATTGAAAGGTTTTATTACGTTGGGGATTGAGGATGTATGTTGGTTTTTATTCAGTAAATACGGGTAGGCTGAAACCTCTTCTCTGAGTATGAAGGTTTAAAGCAAAGACTTGCATCTGTAACACCCTCTGAAGCCTTCTGGTAAGGTTATGTACTGCAAGGTAGCAGGTATAAGTCTACTAATGCAAAGCCTTGCTTTACTGTGTTACCTTTTCCAAGCCTTACGAAATAGTTTGCAGGCTCCAGCGGTTGACATCCAAGGGATCATTTCTGTTAACCAGTGTGTGCTGGGTTAGGCTTGGCTAACAGCCAAATTCCCACCCCAAATTCCTACCCACCTGCTTCTGCCAAAACTCTCACACCCTACCCACCTCCCACCCCTGTAAGGCTGGGGATTAAAATAGGAAAACCAGAAAGAGTAAAACAATAGGTTGAGATAATGACAGGGAAATTGCTCACCAATTACCATTGCAGGCAAAACAGACTCTACTTGGGGAAAATCAACTAATTTATTGCCAATTAAAATCGGTTCAGGTAGTGAGAAACAAACTCAAAACGTTAAAACAGCACATCTTTCCTCCCCCTTCTCCCAGGCTCAGCTGCATTCCTTCACTTCACACTTCCCAAACTGCATACCCTACTGCTGCCCTGCACTCTTACGTGGAGGATGGTGGGGGGATGCAGTGGTTTAGTGGTATCTCTCTGCCACTCCTTCCTCCTCACATCTTTCCTCTGCTCTGGTGTGGGCTCTCCATGGGCTGCAGTTCCTTCAGGAATATCCTCTTGCTCCGCTGTGGGGTCCTCCGCAGGCTGCAGGGGATATCTGCTCTGCTATGGAGCTGTTCTTCCTCCTCTTTTCTCTGACTTTGGTGTTCCCTTTCTTAAACATGTTTTCCCAGAGGCGCCCCCAGCTTGGCTGAGGAGCTCAGCTGTGCTCTGTGGTGGGTCTGTTGGAGCCGGCTGTGTCCTGCACAGGGCAGCTTCTAGCCTCTTCCCACAGCGGCCACCCATACAGGTGTCCCCCCCCCCCCCCCACGCCAACGGTGTGCCACATAAACCCTGAACACAGAGTTAGTAAGATATTAAGAACACAGTTCATTTTTCTGGGTTGTGAATTCTGTTCCCTGCTATTATTATCACACATGATATAGTCCTTTCAAAAGCTTACGGAGGAATTTAAAAGGTGTCTAAAGTAAGGAAATATTCCCTAAGTAAGCTGCTGCTTCTTGTCCAAAAATGATAAACTTGGAACATCCTAAAGATGTTAAGAACTTCTTTAATGAAATAAAAGGGTATGTGTGATAAGGAGTATCAAGTGTCGCAAATTTGCTTATGGGTATCTGAAGAACAGTGCTTTTTTTTGTGGAGCATGTCTTCTATCTTTCATCAGCTAGATGAACAGGCTGACCTGACAGTTACCTGTGACTGGGAGATCTTAATGCAAATACAAAAGAAAAGAAAAAAATCAAAAAATATTCGTAGAATTAGTTAGTACTGTTTGAAGAATAGAGGAAGAGAAACAGAATGTGGTGTCATTTATTTGTTAACGTAAACTAATCTGACTCATGAGAGTGTGTATACTCTACAGTGTATCATTTTTCTGGATTACACAAGCTTTATGATGTTCAGGAATTTATAAATAGTCAACGTTTCTGAAAAGTGTCTATGGAAGATAATACTGATGAAAAACACTGTTAACCTTATCACAGTTAATGTCAGAGTTCTTTGTCTACAGTTTAGAGTAACAAATAGTCTTTGGCAATAATTTATGCTGCTTTTTTCCTAACTAGCTATCTAGCTGACAGGCAAATACCTCTGAACAAGAATGTTTCTACTGGATTTGTTTGACACAGGAAAAAGAGGTGAACTGTGACTGGAACAATGCACACTCAGTATTTAATAAGCAGAGGAGTTTCACAGGAAGACGAAAGTTCAAGTTCAGTTACCAACCAAAAACTTTTTCTCCTTTGAATATATATGCACCAGTTTCCATTTATATGTGGCTTGTGTTACGTTCACCAGGCAAGACCCATGAGATAGCTAACAGAACTGGTGTAGCAGTAAGGATCCTTGATGAAAGCTGGTTGAAGGAAATGGAAACCAAAGGCTGTGTGACCACTCTGCTCCCCTTTTTTACTTCTAACTTAATTTGTCATCCTTTACAGGATGTGGGTAAACATCCTGTAAAAAAACCATTAGTTTATCTGGGACTAGTAAATACACTCTTTTTCTATTCAGCTATTTTTTGGTCAGTGTGGTCTAATGCAGTCTGCCTCTGTTGCATTCATGTGGTTGCTTTTCTTACTGGAATAGCAGCTTGGCCTGTGTTACCAGCCTGTGCATGCCAAGAGCCTGGTATGATAGCTTCAGTGTGTAGCTGGGGCCAGCTACATTGTCCCCTTTCATGTGTTTAATTCATTTTAGCTGGCATCCTGGTGACTTTTGTCACTGATTCTAGAAATATTGCTGATACTGTCCAGCTGCTTACCTGAGTAATCTGTCAGTAGAGTAAGCAAGAATAACATTTTGTGTATGGCTCATTTTGTAGATTGGATGTTTAATAAGCAAATACGTGACCTCTCCTTGTGTCTCTGCTACTTTCAACTATGAAGAAAATGCTATTGCCATTTCTTACAATTCACAAGTCATCAGGCTTGTGAAGAATGGTTTGTATATAGCTCATCCTTGATACCTGAGGTGCTTAACTTCTTTGGTTTCTTTTATTTCAGGCGACCTGTACTTTTAAATTATCTTCTGTGTCTCTGGACTTCCCTGGTTCTAGTTAGACTGCATAACAGTAAACTTCATTAGTTGTATATTTTTTCTACATTTTCCACTATGGATTCAATTATTTTTGCTTGGTGATAAGTGTAGGTAATAGCTGTTCCTTTCTGATGGTGTGTTTTTACATCCTATAAATGGTTGGGTTTATCAGTAGTACTTCTGGAATTGGAGACTAGATTGTGACTAGATTGTGACTAATGTCACAGCAGGAATTCAGAAAAGGTCTTAATCAATTCAGGGCAGGAGGAGGTATTTTTATGGAGATCATGAAAATATCTTCACTGTGTTGACACTTTAAATATCCCGTCTCAGTGTTTATGCTTTTCTTGGAGTTTGCTCGTTATTTATGAACATGAAAAGGAGTAACAGAGTCTCTCTTGCATATTGGAATCGGAAATACAAGTTAAAAATTCTCAGTAAGACAAAGACAGTAGCCTTGCTTTTGGGGCTTACAACTTGTATTTTCCACCAGCAGTGGTGCCAAGTATAACCTCTGAAGCCTCTAAGACTAGATTTACTTCTTTTCTAGACACCTCATAGTTCAAGTGTCTAATAGACTTCAGTTTTGTGTGACGATAGCATGGATTTCTAGACTAGAGAAGACAAGACTTGGTGAACCAGGTGGTTTCTTAGGCTAAATGCTTCAAATTAATGAGACCACGTATATTTGGTATAAAAAGCTGTCTGTGAGCAAATTAATCGAATGGATATCAGTTAGATATCAGTTGAATGTTTGATAACTTAAGTGTCTACTTAAGTGTGTACTTAAGCACTCAGTAAAAATCAATGTTTCAAATGTAGTTTTGTTTGGTGCTAGGTATGCTATTATCTTTGAACCTCTGAGCAGAAGGAACATCTGTTCCAGGGTTCTCAAATCTCTGCACCTTGGGACCTGGCACATTTGCTAGAGAACTTGGGAGGAATTTGTCTTTTGGAAGATAATGGATGCAAGGAAGCTTGTGAACTTCTTGTTCGAATCTAGGAACTGCCCAGAGATCTGTGATTCTGGGGAGAGGATCTTTGTGCCGCTTTCAAAAGCACAAGGATACAATTACGCTTCTGGGTTTGGAGAGGGGTGCCCTGTCCCCCAAACAAATGGTACATTGCATTTTCTTCTAATTTGTGAGATCACCTCTGCTTTTAGGAGCTTACTGAATTGGTGTGATGCTTTCTCCAGATTTTTATCTTTGTTTTTGAATATAGCAAGAAACTTTCCTCATACCGAATTTTTTTTTTTTTTTTTTTTTTTTTTTTAACCTTTTTTCTGTTGTGGTATCTTCGATGTTTGGGGGTTTTTTTATTTTATTTTATTTAAACATAATTCAACTTTACATCTGAATATTCTGCTATTCTCTCTTTTTGTTTTTGCCCATAGTTCAAGTGGAAGAACAAATTTGTTGACTTATTTTTCTTGCTGTACTGAGCCATCTTGTAGATGGAAAATTGAGGTCATATTTTTTCATATGGTCAGGTTGTATCAATTTTGCTGTTGCAAAAGTTTTAAAGGAAGCTGGGTATAGTTTCAGGGTTTAGTGGTGTGAGATAAAAAGGATCGCAGGGAGCCTGCTATTTGAAGAAGAATACGTTTAGTAGTGTGATTCTAGGCCTACAAATTGCTCATGAAAGTTTGCTTTCCTTTCCTTCCAGGCTTGCTGAGACGGACATGGCAATATCCTGGATGGGGTACTGCTGCTTGTTTAAACACTTTGTCCTATGCCTTCCTAGTTATTGTATGCTCTTAGAACCAATCTTGGTTTTGTCTCAGAGTATTCCTTTTGTATATTTATCCCTTTAATAGATCTTTCTAATATGAAAGTGCTGTTAACATCAGTTTCACAATGAGAAAGTGCATCATCTGTGGTTAGTAACTTGCCCGAGGCCACACACAAAGTCTTCCTAGATGGGAAGTGAACTCCTGTCGCTTTGATTCTAGGCTAGGTTTTACTTCAATATGTGCCTAGTTATACAGAGATTTCTAATTTTAAATTACAGATGGAAAACCCACCCCTTCTCCCTCTGTAAGGATTTCTACTTCTAGGGTGAGGAACAATCTAGTCCTAATGAGTCATAGGCCCTCATTTTCCTAGTGGATAAGCTTTCTTTTTTTCTTTTCATGAGAGTAGAGGTATGATGTGTTACAAGGAACAGTTACTGACTAAAGAATTAGAAATAAACCAAACACTCCATTTGGATTCAAACAAACGTAATTTAAAAATACCTTTTTTCTGTCCTGTTTACAGAAGTTACTGAAATAAGTGTTTTCTCACATAACAGGGAAAAACTGAAAGGCCTGACACAAATACCTAATATTATATATGAAATATGGTCTTTGAGCTCTGTTCTTGATTTTGTTTTGAGGATATCTTGCTCCTGCAAGTTGTTATTTTATTATTCTTGTTTTCCTAGTATTCAGTACTTAAGACTACAATGTGTGTAGCCCTCCCTTTTTCTCACCCCTTGGAAAAAAAGCTGACTTGATTGAGGACTCTGAGAAAAGGTTGAGAGTTTCATTTAATCACTGAAGAAGTTACATTAATGTAATATACTGCTAAAGAACTCTTTGACATTGAAAGGTTAAACTATTACATGTATGGATGACATAACAAACTTTTTAAAAGGGAAGACCTTCCCAAGTCTTGCTGGGGAAGGGATTTGTCTTCATCAGAGTATTACCTTACTTGTATCAATCCGTATGTGTGATTCATTTACTTTCTGTGACAGGTAAAGAATGGTGACTTTAACTTCGTAGGCTGTATTAGCACTATAATGTAATTGACTCCTATACATTTTCAGTAGCTCAGTTCTGAGTGATGTTCAGTGATCAGTGTCTTGACAAGCCCACCCCATAGTGACCCATTTAAGCGACATGGCTTAAATTTAAAGCACCATCTAAACTGTGCAGAAGATGCTCATGTTGCACCTACCTAGCAGGGTAGAGTAAGGACTCCAGTTATAACTTGATGTTGCTCTCTGAAGCCTATTCCTGGAGAAAGGGTAACTGAGATTGCCTGTATAGTATGGTAACTGTTATTGTGGGAAAGAAATTACTTTGAAATTGGGTTCTAATATCCCATTTACAAGTTTTAATTTTTAAAATAGTTTTTCTAACAGGGTTGTTACTTTTCTCACTCTCTGTAGTTACCATTGTTCAGAGTTTTGTTTTTGTTTGTTTGGGGTTTTTTATCTTGGTGGTTCAACAGTTATTTGAAAATGTCTGTTATCTTTTAAAGATGATATTGTCATGTCTTTTGGTTTCTAATGACTTTGCTTTACTATTGCTGTTAGAGGAAGGAAATCCCTCATGACCGTCTAGCCTTTTCTGCATCCCGCAGTGACACATTTGTGTGCATTCCTCTGCTAATACTGTCGACGTATAGTCCTGCCACTTTACAAAACTGCACTTAAAGTACTTTTAATAGATGGCAAGTGTATAAAAATCTCTTTGTCTTCCATCTTCTGCATGCTTTTTTTTAATCTCCAGCCAGAATTTTCCTAAAATCTTGGGATTTTGCCATGTATATATGTGCTGCTGCATTCTCCTTTTTACTCCCATTCCACTGTATTTTACAGTCATCTGGGAGAAATGGATCATTGTTCAGCAATTAAAATAGAAGTTACAGGGAGCGCTTCAGCAAAATTAGTTGTTCATTTACATGTAGGAGTGGATTTCATGTGGTGTTGCCCATGGCTCTGCTTAGCTTCTTATAATGGGATCAGATTGTTCTGTGGCAGAAATATCACAGCAAAATGTTTGCGTGTAGACCAGCATTGAGCTGTTTTCTGAATCGTAGTTATCTAATTCTAAATCCTAAACGAAATGATGTCTGTTAAATGTTTCCATTATTGACTTCAGTTTGTGAGGGTTCTATAGGCAGCTCCTAAATTAAGAATTACAGGATAGGAGCTTAATGGCTTTGATTTTTAAGAAGTTAGGAAAATTGTATCACAACTGTAGCACATGCTCTCATTCATTACTAGAAATCTCAGATGCAAGGATTTTTTATTTTAGAATCATCCTATCTAATGCATAAAGGGTACTGAGGCTGAAACTCACCTGCAGAGTCAAGCTCTTATTCTTACTGTAGAAATCTTGCATTCCTGTCTGTGATGGTACAAATTCAGATCTGCAGACCTCTGCCTGTAGTCTTGTGATTAGGTCAGTCTAATGTGAAAACATTAGGTTTGGCTATTCATAGAGAGAACGGATCCTAGAAGCTAGTGTGTGGTTTCTTTGGGGTTCCTTGACCTCAGTATTGTCTTGTAAGTTCCAGTGTACTTTAATATTCTAGGCTATAAACCGTGTTGGTTTAGGATCATCTACATGCTCTGCTCAGACAATTCTGCCATGAGAGTGGAAGTCTTCCAGAGGAGATAACTGGAGGCAGTATCTGCAGGAGCTCTCCCACTGCTAGGATATGAACCAGCAGGTAGTTGTGTGTGTGGAATTGCAGAACAGATGGATTTCTGTCTTCTCCTTGAATACATACACAGATTTCCATGTGCTAGCTGTGGTGAATCCTTAGGTGCTCCTTGTATAACTTGTTTGCAAACTTTATTCCTGAATTGAACAATACAATAAGATCTCTTATCCATAATTTTCACATTTTTCTTTTGTACAGCAATTTCTTCAATTTGATCTCAGTGAAAAGATTTTTAGAAGTTTAAATCAAAATCAATTTTTTCAAATGGTTAAAAAGCACTTATCTGGCGAGACTTGAATAATAATCTTCAGGTTCTCTAGCGAGTTGTACTGTGAAATCCAATGTTTATATGCTTGGTCGGGGCAGGGGCTGGACCAGATGACCTCCAACCCAACTGTTCTGCGATTCTGTATAGCTTACATCTCAGTTTTATCCATACCAGATCATCCTGTATGGCTGAGCGTTTTGGTGGTCAGACGATGTCAGTTTCTGCATCTTCTTAAGTAGTTTTTGAGCAACATACTGGTTTCAGTTCTCCTCTAATTATCTTGAAGTTGTTTGTCTTTAGGGTTGCTGCAGACTCAAGGATTATGCTTGGTTACGTGTTCCTAATAGTAATGCATATAGCGACCATCTTCAAAAAAAAATAGCAGGCTGGCTGGCTTAATCTCTCGTGTGGGTTTTGAATATGCAAAATGCTATGTTTTGGTTTAATACTTCAATAACATTTATGGCACTTGCTTTTGTAAGTATGGGTTTGGGGGTGGGCTCACTTTCTTTACTGTCTGAAAATTTCGCGTTTATTTTATTTTTTAAAGTATTGATTCAGTATTATTATGGTTATTCAGCTATATTGACATTTACTTTGCAGTTTCTCCTTTTCAGAGAAAATAGCCAGTTTGCTATCTCAAGGCTTTGTATGTTGCCTCTTTTCTGTTATAGGAGCACCTTTTGTATTCCTTCGTTTACCACTTCATTCGGTGCCTGAAAAAGACTTGTGAATAAGCCTCAGCTTTACTTCTACTTTTCTGTATGTTTACTCAGCAGCCCCTTGAATCATACACTGGAATGGTTGATTTGTAACCTGCAGATAATTCAACCAGTGCAGAGCCCATTCTTTAAGAGAGTGTGGGCCAGAGAGATTGTTGGGGCAGCAGCTTCCTCCTGGCTGATAAACGCATGATCACCGCCAGTCCCAGCATTTACCTACACATCATGTTCATTTGTTCATTGAGTCATCATGTGTATGGCTTGTGTACAGCATGGTCCTGATGCACATGCACAGTAGGTCCATAATGAGGCCACAGCATGAAACATTTTGGTGGCCTGGCCCATCTGAAAACTCTGGGAATCCCTTCCAGGTGTCCAATTTTGCACTGGGAAATTCTGAGGAGAGTGATCATAGAAACTATATGGCATTTCTGCAGAATCTGCTGTTGAGCACCACTTCCATTGATTCTACAGATGTAAAGAAACTGATGAAGAGATGTAAAAACAACATCTGCTGGTCACTGTGAGTGGTGGCTGTAACAGTCGCTGCTGTTACAGTGGTACAAACTTGCTTCTGTCTGTATCTCTGAAAAGAAACAGGAGCATAAGATTGGCACATAAAACTTCTTAACCTTATCCCAAGCCAAGTTTTTAATTTATGTTGATTGATGAGTCTGTGTGGCCTGAGATCCTCAGTGGGTAGATCTCTTATTTCCTTGTGGCTCTATTGGAAAGAATCCGCTAGAATTTGTAATGGCTTAGTGCAAACCATGGTTGCTATTACTGGAGTCTGGGCTTCAGGCTCAACACCATGACATTTGGTGCAATTTGATGCTTTTATATAAATGATGGAAGCAAATTACTTTGTTCTCAACACTAGCAGGGTAAGACCCCAAATATCATGGTAAATGAGTCGATACTAGCAAGGATCAAAGTGAGCAGCTATAAACACACATAACTTGTCAGCCACTGGCCTAATAGGAGTCTTAGATCAGCAATAGCTTGTTTGCTGTCTTGGCAGAATCAAAAATGAAAACAGCCTGGTGTGTATGTTTTATAAGATTTCCCTGAAGTTAGGTGGTAATTTGACTATTTGGCCACTTTAAAGGAGTGCATGGGAAGGGGACAGAAGGAAATAGAACGAAGCATTTTGTGTTATTTTTTAATTCAACAATAAAATGGCATTTCAGTTCAGCAAGAACTGTTAAATAGCTGCAGTAGAAATGGATTGGGTTTTAAACTTAATTAACTTGAGTAATGAGGTGCTAGCTGTAAAAGCATTATTAATTATTTGTCTTACCTAACTTGAAAAGAACCTGGATTTAAGTATAGTAAATTTAGACTGTCTTTCTGTTCTGTTTATTCTGGTGCTTTGCAACTTTGTTTTCTAGAGGAACATAAATTAACTATAACGCAGAATATTTGGGCAACCATTAAAGCAAAGGTATTTTTTCAAGTACTGTCAAAAAGAACTAAAGTTCCTAGCTGTTAGTGTAAAACACCCAATCTCTAGCTTGTAATTTCTCTTTCTTTAGTTTCCCCTTTTTGTTAGTGTGTTATTATTTGAAGTACATAACACATAAATAAAATTCTTCCCCTGAAATAGTTAAAAAGCATGGGCAGAATTCATCATAGATGATGACCTCAACATTATGAATGCATATATAGGTTGTATTTAAACATTGCTGAAGAGACTTGATGGGGGTGCCTTAATAGGAAGAATAAAATTCACCTTGGAAAATGGACCGTAGTACTATCCTTTGAGCAATTTCTTTCATTTCCAGACATTATGTGAAGGTCTAATAAATATTTGAAGAAATAACAATACATCTGACCTCCAGTTAAAAAAACAAACAAAAGAAAGGAAGTGATGCTGTTTGTGGTATTTGGAGGTATGCATTGCGCAGGTGTAAAAATTTGCAAGCAGCCCTGATTCCGAAGCTCTTTTTTTTCTGTTCTTTAGTGGACTTACGGCAGTCCGCGCTTGGTGGCCAGTGGTGCACTGTGTGGGTATGAATGAGTGTAAATAGTTCAGACAAGGTCCACCTGCTGAGAATTAATCTCAGTTTGAAAGGATGGACTTTTGAAAGTGTTCCAGTTGTTCTTGTGGACCAGTAAAGTTGTGCTTCCTCTTTTGTCTGTAATATTTACCTCCTGGTTGATGAAAGCACTGCTTTTAGATACTGTTTTGCTATCTTCATGCAGGGACTTCATCCAAACAAGGTGCAAGATGATATACTTTGCCTGTCATTATGGTGCGGTGGGGGTTAATCGGCGACATGTGCTCATTCTGTTTTTCTGTAAACTTTCTCATTGAGCAGTGAAAAGTCATGAATGATTTTTGGGGCTGAAAGGGTGATGAGCAGGGACTGATGCTGCTTTCAGCAGTGAATGCATGCTCTGTTGTATTTTGGTGAGGAAAGAACAGAGAATACACATTACAGTTGAGACTAGCCCCCTCAAAACCGTGGTAGGTTTGGGAGATCCTGGTCCATGTCACCGTACTGCCTTGTCTGAAGCAGAAACTCAAGCCATGGTCTAGCACAATGGTTTTCATGGTGTGTTCTTTCATTCTGCTGTTGAAAGCTCATGCTGAGAAGTGTGTTGTTAGAAGGCTGGAATCTGCATATTCAGTAGAGACCTCTCAAGGATCCACAGATTTTAGAAGTTGAAAATCACTTGGGTTTTTCCCATATCCCAACTTATGCCTTAGTCTAGTAGATGCTCTGGGCATTGTTTTTAATTTCTGAGAGGAAGTGAGCTCTTTGCAGTGCAGAATGGGAAGAACTTTGATACTCCAAAATTTTCACAAAGGCTGAGAAACCATTAACCATTTGACACTGACTCGTATGCAAAATTATTCTCAGACAGTTGTGTTATTACTATAAAGAAAATCATTAATGGCAAATTCTGCTGTTACACGAGTGTAATCCTGTGTATGTCATGTAATCATGTTTGTTCTGTATTGCTTTTGTCAATGAATCAAATGTGAGAACTGCTCTAAATTGGTACCTTTTGTTTGAAGTACATCTGAACTTGTTTCATAAATTTATCCTGTTTGCAGAACCTGAAAATAACCTGAAAAAATCAAATTTAGGGACTACTTAAAAAAGAAAAAGATGTAGTCATTAGAAAATAAATGTTGGTTTCTTGGTTTGTTTTTGGTTTTTTTTTTTTTAGGTCAGAAGACTTGTCTCCACTTGCATGGTATCTTTCCTTACCTCTATGTACCGTATGATGGTTTTGGGCAGCATCCAGAATATTATCTTCGTCAAGTGGCATTCAGCATTGACAGAGCACTTAATGTGGCTTTAGGCAATCCATCTTCTACTATTCAACATGTTTTCAAAGTGTCATTAGTATCTGGAATGTAAGTATGACCTGTTAGAATTTTTGGTTATTTGTTTTGAAATGTTTTTGTAGTTGCACTACACAGAAGCACTTACTATGGAGTTGGGTGACTGCAGTGCTTTTGCTTTTTCTTTTCCGCCATGTGTGTCTTCATACAGGACCTGTACAACTACTAAATGACTATTCTCACTTGATTTGATTTTAACATGATCAACAGGTTTTCCCCCTAATGCTTAAAACAACCGTTTTTCCTAAACTTGGATCCTAGTGAGGATCTTCAGCCTAGTGAGATTCCTTTTAGGTTTTTCTGTCTCTGCTATGACAGCAGTTCTTTCCATCCAGCATTTTCTACCTGTCTGGGTTATTCTAGGGTCCCTCTGACCAGGCATCTCTTGCAGGAGCAAGAGCCTGACTCTTAAGTCTCCTTTTCTTTGTTCATCTAAGATGACAGCTTTAGGAAGCACATCACAAGAGACTTGTCGGGTCATGTTTATCCATCTGATCCTCCCAGCAGCAGAGGCCATGAAATGGAGGCTTTTAAACATTAGCTTAGAATCACAGAATAGAATAATAGAATAGTTTGGCTTGGAAAGGGCCTTAAGATCATCTAGTTCCAACCCCTCTGCCGTGGGCAGGGACACCTTCCATTAAACCAGGTTGCTCGAGGCCCTGTCCCGCCTGGCATTGAACACAGCCAGGGATGGGGTATCCACAACTTCCTTGGGCAGCCTGTTCCAGTGCCTCACCACCCTCACAGTAAAGAATTTCTTCCTTATATCTAACCTAAATCTCTCCTGTTTAAGTTTGCACCCATTACTCCTCAACCTGTCACTATAGTCCCTGATGAGGAGTCCTTCTCCAGCATCCTTGTAGGCCCCCTTCAGATATTGGACGTCTGCTATGAGGTCTCCACACAGCCTTCTCTTCTCCGTTTTGAGTCATCTCTTAATCAACTTCTATTTAACTTACATAACCAAGTACTGAAAAATATGTCTAATCATAATGACTTATTGGAAGCTGTCCTGGAGGAACACAGTTAATCTATACATGCATTGAATTTTTCACCTTCAAAACAATGTAAATACTGATTTTCGATACTGTGCAGCACTATCTTTTACTTATTTTTCTTCACTTTTGAAATATGTGCTTTCTAACTGTGAAGTTTGGGAAGGTAATCATTCTGTTCCCAGCCAGTTCTAGTAGTATCTTCTAGATATTGCTAGTAGTGTGGCTGCAGTTTCATTTTCACTTTTAATCAGAACTTTCTGATGTGTTTTTTGCAGTAACAAGGAACATAACCCACCAGACTTCTCATTTTTGTTCTTTTTGTGAGAACTATGTGAATTGTAGTATAGCTGTTCATCTCAGCCCTGAAAGCTGGGCAGAGTAAACTGCTGAAGATAATACTTCCTCAAATCAGTGAGAAAACAACAGATGGACGTTAGGAGAACCTGCCTTTTTTTTATCTCTCTAGCCCTAAGAGCTTCCAGTCAGTCATTACTGAAAATCAGGTGCTCATTGCAGTAGGAATGTTTCATATATTTTGTTTGCTTGACTAAGAGGCTAATGGGAAGCACCTAACAGAAATTGTAATACATCTTCATCTTTACCTGAATAGATAGACATGCTTATGCAGTCACACAAACCTGTTTGTTTTCTTCTGTTCTGACCTGAGTCAGATTATGCTTATAGATGATATCGTGTTCAAAAGCCTGCAGGGTTTTTTTAATCTTGATTATTTTATCCATTCTCTTCTGTGTTAGCAGGCAAATTGTTATGTAATAAGGATGCCTGCTGAACCTTTATAAGTTTAATGTAAGACTTTTTTTTGCATTAACTTGCAAGCATAGTGGAGGTACAAGAATAAAAAAGAGGTGAAATATGCTGTCCTTTTGCATTGTGAAGTTAAAGTGTTCATAGATAATATTGGAAGGGTTGTAAATTTTGCTCTTCCTGCTGCCATGTCAATGTCAGTATGGATCACTTGCCATGCAAGTGCTGACTTCTTTTTTCAAAGTAGCTTTTGATTTACATGCCTACAGCACATTGAGTAATTATAACTCAATATATATAACCTATCATTAGGTTCATACTATGTTTATAAGAAAGAGGTTTGTACCTTATGCAAGATCTGATTTCCTTTTCAGCTTAACAGCTTTAAGTTTGTCGTTTCAACTTAGCTCAGTTTTAACACCATTAACATTTTTTTAAACAGTTTAGCCTAGCTTTTGGAGATATTAAATGTGTGTATATTTAACCATATTAAGGATAGCAGTATTAATACTGTAGTTGTGCAGTTCTGCTGAGCTTGCATTTAATTTAGGACTGAAATCCCTCTTACTACTGAACTTCAGTTTTTTGACTTAGCATGTAAGCATTCCAGTTGCATTTTTAATAATAATTTTTATTCAGGGATTTTATTTTGTAGAGGTAACATTTAAATGTATGCTTTCCTGAGTTTCTGTTGATTTTGATTGTGATTACTGTAGACTTCTTGCATTCACGCAGTGTGTTGAATTATGGCCTGTTTCCTTAACATGCTGTTTTACAAGCATGTAAGATTAGATTAGAATCCTAGATGCTGAAAAGTCAGTAATTCAGTCAAGTAATACCAGAATTAATGCTGCCTGTTCAACCTCAGTTTAGTCTTGATGTATTAATTATTCTATGTCTTCTTCAATTGCATTCTCAAATCCTATTTTCTTCTGGATTCATGCCTCATTTAGTGCACAGGATGATTAGTAATCACTGGAAAGGGGCAGCTATTCACTCTTTTAGGCTGTTCTTATTGTTCAGTTATTTATATTACACAGCCAGTATTTACTCATTTACACCTGATCTGCAGAATTAATGTCCCTAAGGATTTTGTTACAGCATTTATCAGAAAGGCTGAATGTTGTTTTTGAAGCAGTCCAGCACTAATTATTAATTTATTAAAAGTACTATTTGACAATGTGCCATCAGTGTGCTAATGTGTGGGGAAAGAGAGAAACAGTGTTAAGACAGAAGTGCCTTCTAATTATTTTTTTTTTTTTAAGATACTTTGATATGCATAGGGCTTATTTTTATATGGTAACATAGTGCTAACCTTTGGCCTGACACATGAATTTTTATTCACCTGGATATGAAGGGGTTTTTTTGTTGTTTGTTTTGGTTTTTTCCCTAGATTTTAATACTCTTTATAGTAAAACATGGTTGAATAAATGCCACAGCATAACTGGCTAGCTTCTTGCTTTTGCTTCTTCCTCTCCAGGCCTTTTTATGGTTACCATGAAAAGGAGAGACAGTTTATGAAGATTTATCTTTACAATCCTGCAATGGTAAAAAGGTAAGGATGTGGCGATATGAAGTTCTGCCAGATTTCCTTATATCTTGAGTTAAAAAGACAATTTTGAAGCAAGATTCACCTACATCTTAATAAAACAGAAGCAACAAAATTGTTGTCCAAATACATAAAAAACATATTAAAAAATTGCTAATTTTAAGCATGCCAATAATCTTTTCAAAGTAGTAGCATATTAGGAAAGCAAGACCAAAATGTACTTGACTTTAGTTGTCTTATATTAACTGTAATTCTTTAACACTTGAAGAAATTTGCATCAGGTTACTTTTCCTGTAATTCTTAGTTACAGGAAATTCTTCCTGTATCCATGTAGAAATTCTTCCTGTAATCCATGTAGAAATCTTTGATGTATTGTGAAGTAGATGTTTGTAGTTTTTAAGTTTTTAATTTCTAGCACCCATTATTAAATTTAAATAATACTTGGAAAACTTGATAGTTTTTGTTATTAGATAGTTTCTCTATTTCTCAATAGAGTAACATTCTGTTAAATGAAAACACAGTTGATCTCAGTCTTACTGTCACAGTAGTTGCAGTCAAGTAAGGAATAAATGAGGAGGAATTACTTCTCTAGCATAAACTGAAATCCTTGGAGTGTGTAGTATTACCTATCTGAACTGTTGGGTTTTTTTTAAAGATCTAACACATGGTCATAAGTTAGGATTGTCTGGGTTTTTGTTCTAGGCTAGTAAAATTTTGCAGTGTTTTATATTTCTGTCAATGTAATCTATATGTATGTATGACGTTATAGTTTTTTTGAACTTTGGAGCTTCTCATGTTTGAATTACATTGATTAAAATCATTTATCAACATTGTTGTATTGGAATAGTTTTGGGTTTATGTCCTAATTTGTCTTTAATTTTAGAGTATGTGAGCTTCTGCAAGGTGGAGCCATAATGAACAAATCTTACCAGCCTCACGAAGCCCATATTCCCTACCTCCTTCAACTCTTTATAGACTACAATTTATATGGAATGAATTTAATAAACCTGGCTGCTGTCAAATTCAGAAAGGCAAGGAGAAAAAGTAAGGTTTTTATTTCTTCAGACCAAATAATTGTTTTGAAGACTAAAAACTACCATTTTGAACAAAATGTCACTAGCTGTTGGGCAATTGCCACAGTTTGTGGCTGAATGGGTGTCGTGTGTTGCTTCCCTATAGTTTGCATTCTGTGTCAAAGTCCATGTGTAGCTTTCTGTCATTTTTCGGTTTTGTGCGTGTGTATTGGGACTGAGGAAGAGTCTGCTTCCTGAAGTGAGATGCTATGTATCAAGAAAAACATGTCTGTCAGCAGTGCAGCTGTGACCATTTTCACAAAATGACCACACCCTTTTTCAAGTTAGAAGATTAAAAATAGTTGCTATTTAGTTGAAGTATTTACGTGAGAGGTAGCATACTAATACTGTTGTTCTAATTTTATTGTTTGGTTTTGATCCCTGTATCAATTCTAATTAATTTTTCTGCTGCAGTAGTGTCTTTACAAATTTACGGGTAATCATTATGCTCTGCTGACAAATAATATTTTAAATTAAAATGTTTGTTTTTTTACTAAGGTCATTTGGTCTTACATGAAATCTGAAATATTAATGTCTGAGCAAAGGAGGTATTTTGAATTTTCATTTAAAAAAATTAGTTTGGCATTTTGAATGTACACGCTTACATAAAAATGACGTTTGGCAAGAACATCCATAATGTTATCTAAATACTTTAGTATAAAGGGGAGATAACAGTAGGAATGTCTTTAGTACTTAACATTTAGAAAAGTAAGTATTGTTTATTTAAATCATAATTGTTCCTACAGCTAAAACAAGAGTTTAAAAGAATGGTAAAGCATCTTTCTGTAAAAACAGCAAGTAAGAATCATGCTGACTTTAATTTTGTCCCATTATTTTTATGCATGTATAGTCAGACGCCAAGGGGTTAGCACATGGGTTTTCATAACTGATTCTTCTCTAAAGAAAAATATTCTTTTCATACTCAAAGGTAAGCCACGCTTTTTGCTGGTGTCAAAGCTGTAGGAAGACAAAAAGCTCAGCCAGAGACAGAGCATCTTCAGGATCTTCAGTCCTGAGGAAGTATATAGTCAGGTACCTTTAGTCTTCCAAACATCCAAAGCAGCTTCTAGAGACATGCAATGTGATTCTATCTAACAGTTGCTCCCATTCTTTTTCCATAGCTCTTTTCCTCTCTGTTTCAGATGATAGATGAAAGACACAAGCTATTTATATTCTCCTTCATAATTTATTTAAGGATGAGAGACCTAGGTCTTGAGTGGGAAGAAGAGGGTGAAAAACGAGCATGAGTTGAGACCAGTGAACTTTAACTATTCTGGTAGGGAAGAATCCAATAGGATAAAAACAGGAAAATGACAGACTCCCTTGTCCTGGCTTGATCAGATAACGGCAACAGTGCTCTTAGCAAGATTCATACTGCTTTGCATGGCTCCACATCAAACATGTACAAGTAGCCTGCCTCAGACTGTTGCAGTCCCCAGGCACATGATTGCTATCTACAACTCCTAGCACAGCAGCTGAGTGGCAAATGGTTTGTCCATGGTACAACCTTATAGAGCAGTTCTGTCAAGAGGCCAGTCCTTGCACAGCAGCCCTGACAAGCACCATCCTTTCTACGCTCAGGCCTGTTGGAGCAGTGTGGAAGGCACAGCCTCTGCTTTATGATGGACACACTTAACCTACATGTTCCACAGCTTCTGTGTCTTGGGGGTGTGCATTCATTTTAGTCAAGTGTGTTTTGTACCATGCAGTCCAGGCCGAACACTGTTTCTTAGACAGCAGTAAAAGCCTTTACCTAAAGATGTGCAGCAGACACTTTTCGTCCCTTGCATGTGATGATATAAAAATCATTTTGGCAAGGAATAGAAAATTCAGTAATAGATCTGTTACTGAATGTAAGCAAACAGCCTCAGGAGCCTGTTTCCAGTTTTCTCTCACTAAGTAGTCTGCTTTGAAGCCTGAGAGAGGTCAGCAGGGAACTTTATAGTAGCAGGGATACTCTGCCTTCATCAGCCTGTTTCCAGAAGGTGCAGGAGTTCTTTTATACAAGTTCTTCTCTTTGTGTGGTGGGGAAGAAGGCTGCAAATTCATTCATGCACCATATGCCACTAAGAGTATTATAAAACTTTTATTTTCAGTAGTTGAATCTGTTCTGTAATACGACTCTGAAAGACCTTGTGTCCTGGTTTTGAATTTGTCACTGCTACTGTCCTTAAAGATCTTCAAGTCAAGAAAAGGGGGAAATTAAGTATCCTTACATCTGTGTCTGTAGGAGTAACTTTACTGAAGAAACAAAGAGATACAGGAATTTGAGCCTCTGTTTTGGTTTGGTTTTTTTGGTTTTGGTTGGTTGGTTGTTTTTTGCTTTTTGTTTTTTCTTTAGAAATATTTGAAACTAAGGTTCATAGGGAATAAGAAAGGGTATTGTACTGAAACTGCTCTAGTGTGGTATTTGAAATGCATGTGTTTTAAAAATAATAGTATATATTTTACCAGTTGGCCTATAATCTTGCATAAGTGCTGCGATCTATATTCCTTTAAAATACACAACTGTTCAGTCACATTTCATCAGCTCAGAATAATCAAGTTCCAGCTAAAAAATAACAAGAGATGTGTCCATGCATAGTCAGCTTGCATTTTAATACAGAGAATTAGCTAATATGCCACACAATAAAAACATGGCTGTGTTTCTTCCTGGAGCAGCTCTGCCCAGGTGCAAGTTGTTGCTTTTGAACAGCACCAGCACAGCACTACCCTTGGTTTGAGCTGGTTCTGTGCAAGCGGGGTCAGATATTCTGTGTTACCTTTCCGGAATCACTTGCTTAAGCATCACAGTGCATAGACCATCTTAATGCGGGTGTGGCTGAATGCGAGCTTCCTCCCAAATGAACACAAGCATTTATTTTCAGCACAGAGTGCCACATTTCCCATGTGTGTTTAGTATCTGTGTGTTGTGTCAGTATACTTAGGAGTCTGATGCAGGGGCAAGATTTGCAAGAATTAGTCTGGGTGCAGTAAGGTTGGTCTGGAACCATTAATTAAAGTTGCTGGATTTCACTTGCTTCTGTTTGTAGCTTCTAAGGCTCTTTTGGCAGGGGTTTTCCCAGTTGCTTCTGTAGTAACTATATTATTCAGGGCTTTTTGCTACATGAGATATCCCTATCCCTGCTATTCCAAGTAGTGGAATTCAATTGGCAAGGTTCTGTTATGAAATTTACTTTGAAATTATAGAATAAAAATACATGTTCTAATAAATATGTATTGAAGGCCTCTGATAATGGAATTATTCAATTAATGTATTTTTTTTTTTTTTAAATGCAAAAGTGTTTGCTATTGCTGAAAGGTAAGTCTAATACAAAAAAACCTGCTAGTGTGTGACACCAACATAGCTGAGAAAATTCAAGGTTCAAGCTGGTCTTCGACACAGAAGTGGGAGACTGAATAATTTTCAAGGTCTTCTGCCATTCTGCTTCCCCCCAACTCCATTCCTAGGCTTTTTTCTTTCTTGTGCCACATCCTGTGTATATTGTCTTTCCTTCCTCTGAAGAGTGAAGGTTCAGGAGGAGACCTAAGGGAGGTAGTAAATCTTCAGAGGAGACTTCTCTAGCATGACTTTGGAGCATGCTTCCTCACACTGAGACCTCCAAACAAACTTACATGGTGTTTTCTTTATTTGTAGGTCAGACAACATCTGCCTTCATTGCAGGTTTCCACTTACTGCTACTGCCACTGCATCTGGACTATATTGTGTATTTATTCTCTTTCACTTTACAGATAAGAAAAAGTGTGGAGTAGAATTTACTATTCTCTTTGGCTTCGAATTTCCCTTGGGATCTGTCCTGAGAACCCAGATACTTGGGAATTCTGAAGTTTACATCAGAATCTGCATGATTTACTTTGCAATTCACATAGATAGGAAAGGATGGAATTTAGGTTAAGATATGACTAGAACACAGCAAATGTAATTCTAATAATGTCAGCGTGTTCAGGATATATTTTTCTTTTTGTATGTATCTACATGTTAGAAAGTTAAATCATTTAAATGATAGCAGAGTTACTTTTTGAAGATGATGAAATGTAGTGCTCTGTTCTTTAGGAGCATTTGGACTGGTAATAGTAAATGCAATTATGTAAGGATATGTGTTAAAAAAAAAAAAGGTAACATGTGAGTGAATTAATTTCCCATTCTTTTTTATTTTCTAGGTGGTACATCAGGTGTAAGTAAAGGTTATAGAATTAACTTGCCAGAAAATTCAAACCATGCATCTTTCGTTGAATGGGAAGAAGATGAAATACCAAGGTCAGCATGCCAAATTTTTTTATATTTTTTTTTTTAGGTAGGATGTATTTTCTCTTATACATCGACTTGTATGTGCTGCAGAGTTCCAGTTTCTCATTTCAAGGACCCTTACATTTTGTATGTTCAAAAAAATAAAGCAAATGTGACACAGATAATCATTACTTAGTTTCTTCGTATAGTTTTGGTCATCTGAAACTTTCTGGTATATGGTTGTAAAAATGAAACTGAGAGACAACAGTAAGAATACATGTGGCAAATTCAAATTTCTGATTTTTGGAAGGTATGTTCCTAGCTAATGACTGCCGATGAAAAACTGAGCAAGTTTAGTAGTTATAGAGAATACTTACACATCAGTTAACAGATTCTGGTTTTATAACTGGCATGAAGTGTGCTCTCAGAGTATCCCAATTTGTCCATTTCAAATAGTAGCTACATAAGAATCTCAGCTTAGAATTTTCATATCTATCTCCCATACTCTTCCTTTTTTCTAGACTTTCCTAGTCTACAGCTTGTAATTTGTAATAGCTTTACTTTTATGAGAAAAGGAATATACTTTGGGTTTGGAGGCCAGGGGCTGGGGAACAGACAGCATCTGGCGCTACCTCAATTTGTATAGTTTACCCATAGCACATTCGTTCTTTAAGCTACTTTATAATGTTTGAGAGGTCCTGTAAATACTCTGTCATTTAATAGTCTTCTCAAAATCTTCAGGTATTTCATTCTTCTCTGAATAGCTTATTAGGCTCAATATGCCATGCTGTTTGCTAGTGTTACGTACTGGAAGCATTTAGTTCCCCAGTAGAAAGTAAGTGCCTTAAGTCAAACTATACTTCAGATTTTTCTAGTGTGCAAAAGCTTGAGCTTCTGCAAGGTAACATCTATTTTTGTGATTCTACTATTTCTGCTATAAGGAGGTTTTGAAACAACATTTATTTGATGGTTGTATTGTGGTTTTACTAAAGATCAATTCATATCCAGTTGTTCTTGGGGTATTTATTCTCCTTTTATGGCTGCATACTTCATTGATAGGCTGTATCAACCTTTATTTGCCTCAGTTATGTAAGCCATGTTACTTAACCTTTGGAGGGTTGTATCATAAGTTTGACCAAGATTATCTGATGTTACTTTATACAGGTCTGGGGAAGGCAGATAAAAAAAAGGCAAAGTAGCATTTCCTGGCTGTCAAATCTAGAGAGGGCACAAGTCAGCATCGCAGGAGCCAAGGCACTCATCCTCATTGATGTATACACAAGCCTTCTTTCCTTCTCCTTCCACGCTTTTGTGTATACGGCCAGGGGTACAGCCCCTCACTCGTGGCAGTCCTTCTTCAGCTCTCACACGTTCCAGCAGTGGGATGTTAGCAGTAATGCGGCAGATTCCAAGCCTGTCCATTTCCCTAGCATTCATTCTCTGTACTTTTGCCAGTAGGAAATTCTTTCTTGAATGTAAAGCCTGAATACTACATAGTACACCAAACAAATTCTCTGTAGCATCATATGCAATGATACAGGTAGTTTTCTCCCTGATATGCTTTACAGTGTCATTTACCATGCCATTCTGGCTTGTAAACATTTTGGGATTTATTAGTACAAGATGCTTCTCCTCTTCCACCTTTCCAAGTGAGAATCTTCTGTTTGAAATCCCTTAGAAGTTCGTATAGGGTCTCTCATCCCATTTTTAAATTTCATCCTGTTTCTATTATTCTACTTCCAAGGTATCCTGCTTTTGTTTTATGGTAACTATGATCTGCTTATGTATCTGGTATGTCTAGCAGCTTGCCTTATCAGCATATTTAATTAGTACACTCCTGCACTTCCTGCCAACAATATTTAATGAGATGCGAAGTAAACTCAGTCACAGAAACTCCAGAAACTGGTCTGTATTCAGTTCTGTGAATTTTGTATCAACCCTTGTTTTTTTTTCTTTTTCCCGATAGGAATTTCCCCTTTAGCCACATCTTAAAATGCTTTAATAATTTAGGAACTGATTTACATCTCCAACAGAAATTGTTTCCCATTTGATAGTGTCAGACATTCCTTTGTCTAGAAGATGAATTCTTTTGTTAAAGTTGTTCTAGCATGGCTGTCTTCCCCATGGAGTAGGATGTACATGCCACTGCAAAATAATGAACCTAAACTCTTTTCCATTCCCGATTTTACTTTGTTCTGTATATACATAAAATTAATTGCCTGTTATAATTCCTCCTGCATTATTTATGGGAGGCATCAACTTAAAATAGTGTTCTTGTAATCAAACCCATTCTACAGTTTGTTTGCCTACTTTATTTCCTTTAAAATTCTGAAAATTCGCACCTAGGTTGGTTTAAGGGACCTGTAATTGTTGTGATCAACATTGCTGAGGGTAAATCTGACCCAGATAGTGTATGAGATATCTATCCAAGGAAACCCTTGTAATTGTTTCCTAAAATGATTGTGACTCAGATTTTTTCCATACTGTTTTTATTCTTGCAGTGCACAGAATTACTTGATATCTGTAAAGCTGCCATTGTCCTTTTATTTCTGTCTTTCCTTAACAAAGTATATGCTGTATTCCAAACATTTGGGGTTTGTCTGTAGCTGTGTTGATTTCTAGTTTAATGAACAATAGCAGCACAGTCCCCTTACTTTATTGTACAATCTTCTTGAGTTCATGTTGTGATGTTTAACTGCTTTGTGAATTGTTTAGCCAAAAGCCTTTACTCACTATATTTCACCATTCAACTGCTATTTCTGGCAGCATTTGGAGGTTCTTCTGTGTGTGCTGAACTTCTAAGTCTTTGCTTGTCTTTTATATCAGATAGAGAAAGATTTATGAGATCTTCATGCCTTTTATCGGTACACTTAAGTCTTCAGTTTGAAGAAAAAGAAAAAGGGAAAAGACAGTCAAATGTTGTGTAAGACTGCAAAATTTCTAGGGCTGCCTGTATTCTTAGTGATTGGGACCTCTGTTTAGACTTGCTATCCTTGGTTTTGTGTACATTGAGAATAAATTTTAGAGGTAGTCCAACATGTGTCTGCCAAGTCCTTGCTGCAAGTGGCAGTTGACAAGTTCTCCAGTATAACCAATACCAGTGATTTGGCATTTCTTGACTTTATAATACAGTATATCAGGTGGCTGAAATATGATGGTGGATGCCTGGTAAGTAATACGCAAAACATTATTCAAAAGTTACACATGTAACGTTACCAGCATTTTGCATGAGTAAATGCCAGTGGTGGTTCCTTATTTGAAAAAACATTTGAAATCATGCCAGAGTTTCTTGGTGACTAAACTCACTGTTCAGTGCTAGATAGCACCTTGCTACTCTGCCAGTTCTCCAGAACAGTATTTAACCCAGACATGTCCTGTCTTGCTGCTGGCAAATCTCTGAATTACAAACTTGCCACTACAATTAGCATACTGTATTAAGCCAGGGACAGTTCTTTTTAATCTAATTCTAGAGTGATTCTGTTATAAAGTAGACAAATACCCCAAGCCACTAGTACCCAGGAATCCCTGATGTGGTAAGGCTTTTAGGTACAATTCTTGCCAGTGTTATCAGGCTGGAACCTACAAAGGCCATCTTAAAATAGGCAGGTAGTCACCTGAGCCTTGCAGTGCTATCCAACAGTTTTGACGAGGAATTCTTCACATGAGACACATTTATGTTATCCCTCAGGTAGCTGACAATAGATGATGAAACACATCTGTGAGTTCCAGTGAGAGAACTTTCTGGTAAACATCAGGCTTGTAGTAATCTGCCAGTCAAGTCTATCACTTGGACATGATGTGTTAAAAGCAGAATGATCACTAGAATGCTTTCAGGAAACACTTTCCTTTTTAAATCCTAGATTTGCTATTGAACACTAGTTTATATGGAAATGGAGAGATCTGACAGATAACACTATTGCATAGTCTAAGCAGTTATGTAGTGTTACAGATTTTCACTAGGTTTGTGGTTGTCAGTTGCTTTTCTTGCTTGTCACCATGTACTTTTTTTTAATCATAAATTTTATTATAAGATGTTTTTATTTAGCCATTTGATTCTTAATAACATGCACATTATTCAAGTCACTGGAATATCCTGAAAACAAAGACATTTTTGCTTCCATGAACAGAATATGGAAAACTACTATGTCAATATTTAGAGTCCTTATCAGTGTAGTTGGGTAACTCCTTTCAGATTCTCTGTGGGGTTAATTTTTTTATCTACAATCTTCAGTTTAACATTAGTAATACTTGAGATGTGGTCATCACAGAACGTGTTTCCCTAAGCTGTCAATAATGTTGGTAAGTCAAGATACCGACCTTGATGTCCGTTCTTCAAGGTGTTAGAGGGCTTTGATCTAGCTAACTGTATGTAGTGGGTACTTTTTCAATTGTGTCTGGACTGTTGCTTTAATTCATTGTCTCCTCATCTGAGGAACCAAACCATGGTACTTTGAGGACAGGTTTCATTACTTATTATTATGATGATGATGATGATGGATAGTGCCAACAAACTTTTACTTTCTTCAAAAATAAGGACCTTTCTTCAAAAATAAGGACTGGTCTGTCTCTCTCTGTTGTCTGTCCTCAAAAGAATTTATTTGGAGGGGTTTTTTTGGAGACTACATTTAAATGAAGGTGTGATGGATTTCTATTGGAGTTTTTCAGCATAATGTGTAGGCAGAAAAGGTAATTATAAATGAATTGGTTTGAGTATCTCAAGTAGCCTAACCAGGGCAGCTCAATGTTGTACAGTCCTGATTTATCTTGCTTCTTAGGAGAGTAAATCTTGGTCTCTTGCAGCTCAGTTCCTTCCTCTCCTATGCCACCTCGCTTAACCCTGCTTTTCGTATCTGTATTACAAGTTGGACCTTGTGAACAATTCTATCTATGTACTCTTTCACAGAAATTAAACCTAGATGCTAAGAAAAGCTTCGTCTGGGACTTGCTAAGTCATCTTTTCTGACCTCGTTCTAATACAGATATCAAATTGTGGTTTTAAAATTACATAAAAGTATCTTTTGCTTTGCAAAACTGATACATGTGATGTGAGGCAGGTAGTTAGTCCATTGCGTAGGACAATCTATGTCAAACAGACAACTTCTGAGTATCTCCCAAAGCATAAGAACTGCTAATGACCTGAAGTAGTTCATATTTTCAGCTCACTACAGCTAGGAGACTGGACATGTTCTGACTTCTTCATTTTGTCGTCTCACCAGCTATTTGCAGCACTGTAGCTCCTCAGGATATTTGGCTTGATCTGGCAGAGGGGCAGATACAGTTATTTCATATATTTTGGTGATGTGTTGTGCACGTGTGTTTTAGGTGAGGAAACCCAGCAAAACTACAGCTGACCAGCTTATTGACAGTACTCGCATGAAATAGTTCTCAAAGCAGCACATAGTCATGTTAAATCACTGTAATTCAGGACAGTTTGTACTCCTTCCTTTCCTCCAACATTTTTGTTTTGATCAGAGTAAATTAAAATGTTAGAAGGGCCAGTTAAAGCTGCTCTGCTTTAATCTGCTTTTTGAGGTTTTTCCCAAAGTGGAAGCAAGTGGCTCCTTGGCCTTCGTGGCTTACCTGGATGTTGCAGAAGCGTGTAGTGCTACTGCTCTGACTTCTGCTAGTACAAGTGTCTAGCAACTCACCCTGGCAAGGATGTTAAATGCTAAGTTAATGACCCAGTTGTATTGTATTTTTCAAATCTCACAGAAATCTTGCTGTATGTGTCAGTTGTCTTTATTAGCCTCCACATCAGACTTTGGAGTGTGCAGTTTTGACTGCTAGCCCTGCCTTAAAACTGAAAACATTAGTGAGAATTATGGTGTTAAGTCCTAAATTTGTTTAAAAAAAAAAAAAGGGCTCTTGTTAGCTCAGTGTTTTTAATTTGAATAATATGCCATGTTAATTGGAATATTGTAGTTTTTAACAGAAAGTCCTTACATCTGTTTGATTTAGAGCCTGGACAAATGAGCTTTTCTGCTTCTAATTGCCCAAACAAGTGAGTTGCAGGCAAAGAACATGCTTCAAATTAATATTATTATGGAAAAAGACTTAAGCTACAGTGACAACTACCAGTTTGTTTTGAATTCAGCAATGTTGAATTTAGTGTTATTTTTATAGGATAAATCCATAGTAGAATCTCTTATTTATAAGAAATCTGATTATTTGGAAAGCTCTTGGCCAATTCTGTCTGTGGTATTGATCAGTTCTCAAGACAAATCACTGGCCACACTCTTGATGGGGATGTGGGAAACCTAGAGGTGTTTGTTTGTTTTTTGACAGAATGTCCCCAGTAGTTAAAGGGAAAGGAATAGAAAACTGCGTTTTTGTCAGAGGAAAGGTAAATTATTTCAGTTCATGGTTTTAGTCATCAAACAAACTCTGACCAAAGAAATAGGTCACTAACACTAAAAACTTATTTTGTCTTAACTTTTCAAGAACTTTTTTTTTCTCTCCATCCTCCTGTTTTGTTTTGTTTTGTTTTTTTCTAATTGGATTCTTTTAGAAGAGGAGATTGGTGAAAGTAGAAAGCTCAGAGCTTTGCTGTTCTATCTACCAAACAAGTTAAAAACAGATCTTGACCAGATTTCTGATCTCAACGGCCATTGTGTATTGTGGTCCCTTTTCACTTGTTCAAATCAAATGCTTTGATTTGATGAAGGAAGCAGGCAAGGTTTTTTTGCAGCCTCCTCCATTCTTGTTTCCCAGTGATCTTGCGGTTCTTCCTTATTATGTGATCAAAATGCAAGTTTCAGCTTGCCTATAGTTCCTGTCACACGCCATGCAGGCAGGCTCTGTTTGAATGCTTTGAATATGAGCACCCAAAGTGCATGACGTGAAAATTATGCATTTTGATCATACTGTTTCTCAGCTGGTGGTGTGACTGGGAAGGGCAGGAAGTGATGGCGATGTATTGTCCTTAAATGTGCGTTAGGGCATGGGCAGTCTACTTCTGTTAAAAGGCTGAGCTGCTTTGGTTTAGGAGTTACATATCTGCTCTCTTAATTCTCAGAATAACTCTGAAACAGTACTGCTGACGGGAGGGATTAGTAATCATATATTAATGCATAGCATCTTACAGTCATTAATGACTTCTACATGATAAGTGCTTCACAACTTCTGCCAGATTATTTTTGGATGTTTAGAATAAAGAAATATCCTGCTCTGCTGCCTTGTCATGTAATTGAATGAAACACACATGTACATATAGTGAGAAATACATTTACTGTATTAATGTAGCCACAAAATGTGGCATCACAAATTTTGCAAGTATGGCTGCCAAGAAATTATTCTGTAAACTTTGCTTTCCCTGCTTTTAAACTATAGGCTTTCAAAATGTTAAGTGTCAGGCATTTCCTAAAATTGACTTTCAGGGTGCCTGTTCTTTTTTTTTTCTTATCCCTTACTCCATTAAAAATCCAATTGCTGAGATTTCTCTTTTGTTTCTCCATTTTATGTTGTGCATAAGACAGGATTTTACTTTCCAATAAAAACTCCACTATTATAGTGTGATACAGGAGGAGAGCAAAGATGATTCTTGAAAGCTGTGTGCTGTAGAGAGGTTGAGGTTATTGTAGTAAACACCATTAGACTTACAAAGGAGAATATTTCTTTCTTACCCCAGAAGTCAAGATATGCATCAGCTGAGCAATTGAACTAGCAGTACAAATTGAATGTAAATCTACCCTCTTTTCATTTTAAAACCATCCCCCCTTCTCCTGTCACTACATGCCCTTGTAAAAAGTCCCTCTCCACCTTTCTTGTAGGCCCCCTTTAGGGATCTCTCCAGAGCCTTCTCTTTTCCAGGCTGAACAACCCCAGCTCTCTCAGCCTTTCCTCATAGGAGAGGTGCTCCATCGCTCTGATCAATTTTGTGGCCGTCCTCTGGATGCTCTCCAACAGGTCCATATCTTTCTTGCGCTGAGGACTCCAGACCTGTACGTAGTGCTCCAGGTGGAGTCTCACCAGAGCAGAGGAGAATCACCTCCCTTGACCTGCTGGTCATGCTTCTTTGGATGCAGCCCAGGATACAGTTGGCTTTCTGGGCTGCGAGTGCACGCTGCCAGTTAATGTCCAGTTTTCCATCCACCAGTACCCCCAAGTCCTTCTCCACAGGGCTGCTTTCAATCCCTTTATCCCCCTGCCTGTATTGATACTGGGGATTGCCCTGACCCAAGTGCAGGACCTTGCACTTGGCCTTGTTGAGCCTCATGAGGTTTGCATGGGCCCACCCCTCAAGCTTGTCCAAGTCCTCTGGATGACATCCCATCCCTCAGGCATATCAACCACACTACTCAGCTTGGTGTTGCCCACAACATAAGTGAAGCAGTTTAATTTTACATTTCTTTTCAGGTTTCATATTTCCAGATAGTTAATTTTCAAAGAAGGTGTCAGGGATATCCATCTTTTAATTACATCATCTACTACCTCCTTGTGCTATAGTGACTTCTAGTCAAAGCTTATAAATGGCATTGAAAATATTAATGAATTAAATCTTAGATTCCATGCTGAGATTTTTGATGCTCTGTGTATGTCAGGGAATGTAGGAATACAAGTAGATGTGAAGTTCTTTACCGTGAGGGTGGTGAGGCAGCGGAATGGGTTGCCCAAGGAAGTTGTGAATTCTCCATCCCTGGCAGTGTTCAAGGCCAGGTTGGACAGAGCCTTGGGCCACATGGTTTAGTGCGAGGTGTCCCTGCCCATGGCAGGGGGGTTGGAACTAGATGATCTTAAGGTCCTTTTCAACCCTGACTATTCTGTGATAATATGGTTCTATGTTGTAAGTCACCAGTTAATTAACCTTGACAATGGGTCCTGAAGAATATTATTTTAACAATGGGGAATTTTCAGGGGATTTTCTGTGGTTCCCTAAAAATTTTCCAAGCATAAACAAACTTCCACATAAACCTGGGAGAAGGTTTCTCTTTCTTAGTTTCCTCCATGGACTCCTTAATATTAGTTCAATGACAGCAACAGGTGGAAAGCCACTGACCTTAGCAGGTCTGAAAAGGCACAGCAGGAAGATGATCAGATCATTATACAAGAAGCTTGAACGTGTTTCTAGTATTTAAGACTCTCCAAGCCAGTTACCCTTAGTTCTGCTTGTGTTTGGGATGCTATGCTCTGTTTATATTCACCAGGCTACCCCTATGCCCCCTAACTAAACAAAAAAAATAAAAATAAAAAAAAGGAAAAACGTTTTTGCTTCAGTTATCTAGTTGGAAATGTTTAACTGTTTTACATTGCACTGAGTTGTGAATAAGAGAGAAAGATTCTTGCTGCTATATTTTCTGGGCACAAGATCATAGATGGTCCTGTTGGCTGAGAGTTCTATTGGACATTTCATCTTGTATTTGAGGAGGAGAACTTTATCAGAATTGCTGTAGTATTTAGAGTTGTTTACTACTTCTTTGTCTTCTCTCACAGAAGAAAAAGTCTTTAAGTTGAACATACAGATTTCTTATCTAACTAGATTTGAATATGACTGTTAATTTAAGGACTTGCAGATGAGGATGAGAACTGCTAATTCTGTATTCAGATACTCATCCCCATTCCCCCTGAAATATTTTAGATGTTAGCCCAGATAGAAAACAGTAATGATGCATGTTTCAAAATCAATGTATTGATAAAATTAACCTGTGATATTTATGTTGCCACAGTTCTTTAATGTTGAAAGGTGTTGAGCCACAAAGTACCTGTGAATTGGAGGTGGATGCAGTAGCTGCTGACATTTTAAATCAACTGGATGTTGAAGGTGAAGTGTTAACTTTCCATGTAAAATGTTTTAGGACAGGAACTACATTGTCATCCTTTTTTAAGGCTCATCTTAGTTAAGCCACAATCCAGATTTCAGCATTGGTGAATTGTTGATCTACAAATTTATAAAGTTAAAAATAAAAACTGAATTAACTCAGAAAGAAAACAGGTTGCAGGAATAGCCTGTTGTCAGAGCAATAGAAAGAGATTTTTGTTAGTGCGTAAACAGAAGGCTTCAGACCTGTAAGGAGAGTAACTGAAATAGCAACATACATCTATCTGTACATGCATATACATACATACTTGGCGAAAAGACCAGCAAAAACTGAAGATCTAGATTAATGAATAGAAGATCTAGAAAACAAATAAAGCTACACCTTAACTTTTACATAATACTGAATTCTAGAGTAAGGCAAGAATTGCAAATAAAAACCTAACAGCTTAGAATGACAAAAGAGATGAAGAGTGTCAGAATCTAATCTGGAGGGAAGAATGCTTCATCACATGGACAGACTTCCCTTCATGTACTGTTGTGTATTTCAGCCCAGATTGGCAGGAACCCTGGTTTGCAAGCTATATGGGAAGATGAAAAGCAGAGACTGAGACAAAAATGTGAATCTTCTCAGATTAAGTCACCTGAGTCACAAGGTAAAAAAAAAAAATAAATTATGCAGCTATTTGTCAAAAACTTTGAGAAGCAAATGGGTAGAATTTAATCAGTGTATTAAGTTTAAGGGCTTCCTAGATGCTGTTTTTTCATTTCCAAGCTTACTCATCGCCCACTATGTGTATTCCAGTTTTAAAAGTAAGATACATAACCTTATCTAAAAACATCATGCTTCAGCTAGCTGCAAAGTGTTCGAGGCAAAATGAATGATAATGACAGTTAAGATTGTATGCTTTATGATGGAAAACGTTTAAATGTTTAAATACTGGCAAAATTAAATCTCTTATCCTGAAGCTTTCCATGGTATTTTATGCACAAGGGCAGTTCCTTTGAATTTCTGTGGAATTACAGCTAAGGTGATGTTAAATGAAAATTCTTAAAGGATGGACAAATCCCTGTATTTTTATGTAAAATTCATTGCACAGGGAAGACCGTGCTCTGCAGATTAATTGCATAATGAACAGAGCTGTTCTCTGCAGAATCTGGTCCACGTTTCTTTTAAAATATGAATGATATTTGACAAGTAAGCCAGAGGATTGCAAGGAGGAAAGAGGCAGGTTCCTGTCTAAGGCAGACTGCTTTCTGACTGTGGGGTTTTTTTAATGCGTTTCTGTGTAATGTTATTCACACTGCATAAACCAGGCTTCTCAAAATTTTTCACTGATTGTTCTTTTCCTGGATGCTCACCTTGGTGTAATTGCAACATGATTTGTAAATGCTGTTGAAACTTGCAGTTGCAAATGAGATCAGTGGGAGTATGTGAAGCATTTTAAAGTGTTTAAATACACTTGAAAAATCAGCCCTCAAATTTGTCACTGAAAATTAGCAGATGCTTCATTTTTGAGCCATTTCCTAATAGAATTAGTAATTATAGCTGCTCTCTGTGTTGAGAGGTCAAAGTAAAACTGAATAACAAATATTTTTCAAATTTTAAAGACCGTGGATTTGTGCCAGCAACAGAGAGTGAAAAATTTTTTCAGAAGAGGCTTAAAGAAATCCTCAAGCAAAATGACTTCTCTGTGTAAGTGTTTAGCTATTTGTCATAAAAGTATAGTATTCTATGCAAACCTTAAATATGCATTTAAAAATTGGTTTTCAATTAACTAGAACGTTGTCAGGATCAGTGGACTACAGTAATGGATCAGAGGAGTTCTCTGCTGAGCTAACACTACATTCTGAGGTACTTTCTCCTGAAGCCTTTCAGTGTACTCCAGCTAATATGGTAGAAGTGCATAAAGATAAAAAGGTGAACAAAGGTGAGTCTTTTTAATAGCCTAATTGTTTAGGCATAAATCTCTGTTATGCTTTGGCTGTTTATACTATTAGCAGAAGTAAGCCAAGGAGGATTGTCAGTTATGAAAAATGAGGAGTACTTTTGCTTTTATTTTCATCATTGTTAGAGTAAGCCTTTTTAAAATTGCCATAGCAAATAACGGAAAGATACTTGAATAGTAAAATACATTTTAAAGTAACTTGCTTTCATAATGTATTGAAGTCTCTGACTCTTTGAAGTTTTGTCCTTTTTGTTTTTCTTTTAAAGAATCCAATAGGATGCACACTGACAAAGAAGAGGAAGCACTTATTAATGAAGAATCAATTTTAAACATTGTGGAGAACAGTCAGAGCTTTCAGCCTTTGTCTCAAAGGCTGAGTCAGACTCCAGTTTTTAGTGAGTATGACTGGAATGTCTTTTCTTCCAGGGTATTTTATTGTTCCACCGTCTTTGTTGTATTCAGTTACGTTACCAGTCATGAAAGAAAGTAGTTTACCTCAGGGAGTTTGTCAAGCAAACTGAGACTTTGCACACATGCAGCCTACCACTACCACCAAAAAAACCCCACCTTATATTTTCTAAAAATGTCACCAGAACAATGTATTTGTAGAGGCTACTGTTCATTACTAGTTTGCTAAGCTTGTCCTCTTGCCAGGTCAGCTCAATGCAGTCTTTTACGGGTATTGCTCTTCCTTATGCTCCTAGGGTTATAGGACTGAAACTGTCAGAATAAATAAGATTTACTGTCTATCCATGATATTATTGCAGTTACCACTTCTTTCTTACAGTTATGGTAGTGAACATGCTCATGGGCTACCTTTAGAAGCTCGGCTGTCTGGGATACTGGGGAATGGGTAGGCAAGTTGCAGAAGAGCATTTCCAAAAATTTATGGATACAAAAGAATGGTTGAAGGCAAAAAAACAAGAAGTAAAACATTAAAGAGGGGGAGAAACCCCATGATAGCAAACAAATGTGGATGGCATGGGGAGGAAACGACAATAAAATAACACAACAAGGGAACTTGCATGAAAGCTACTTCAGGTAGAAATAGTTCAAATACTGTAGATGAGATGAAAAGCACATGGTTCGTGCTATCTCTGCGTTCTCTATATATACGTTCTTATGTAAGCATAAGATATAATGTTAATATGCACTGCAGCTGATACAAAGCAGGGTCAGGGGAGTATCTAAAACCCATAGCCTCCAGTGCTTTTGATACATACATGGTATGAATATACGCACGGACAACAAGATACAATATGGGCAACAATGTATGTCTATGGGTAATAGAATATACAACAATGTACAATCTTTTCTTGCAAAGAAAGGAGGAGTGAGTGGAGTGAGATTAAGAGTATTTTTCAGTGCTGTTTTCTTTTACAGAAAGTAGGCAAGATTTTGGTTATGGAAATTTTACAGGCAAGGATTATGATTTAGCAGGAGAACTATAAGTAAAGAAGTTATATGGAAGCTGGGAAACATGAGCATTGATTTATCTTTGGGTTTGGGGGGGTGGGAAGAAGGTTGTGCTGAGGTTGAGAAGTGGCTAAAATGATACATAGGATGCATTTTACAACTATGCATTTGATTTGCTCAACTGAATAGAAATGTTGAAATGCTCTCTTTTTTTCCAGTGGTTAGGTAACCAAATGGAGATTTTATGACGAGTTCTCCCCCACACTTTTTAACACAGGGCTACCAATTGCTGGTGTCTTGTGTGGACCATGAGTTAACATGCTGCATCTCTGGGTCTCTTACGCTTTGTCATAGCATAGACTAGTCTTTACTACGCCTTTGCAGAGTTTCAGTGTCACTGTGAAGTGCGCTGCTGCTGCTGCTGTGAAGTACACAACAAGGTTTATATTAATGGGAAGTGAAGGTTGGAATTTAATGATGGACCTCACAAAGGGCAAAGGAGCCAAGAACAGAAAGTACGATTGAGAGGGGGTTAATTCAGAACTCTGGCAAAGGGAGTGGTTTCCATTCTAAATGGTTGCATGGTGTCTTGTGAAGCCTTTGTAAAATATGGAAAATGCCTTCCTCACCAATGTTGAGACCTATTTTATATGATTCTCAGGATCATTGTAAATCGTATGATACATCCTGAGGAAGGAAAGTAGAGACTGTAGTCCTTCAGCCAGAGGAGAAGGAAAGAGAACAAAGATGCCTGGTAGACTGGATATCATAAGTTGGTTATGAGGTAAAGATGAAAGATAAGCAGGAGGAGAGTGAGGAAAAAATTGTGACTTGGAAGGATGTTTAAGAAATAAAGAATGAGAAGGCAAATGCGTGAATCAGTCTAAGCTTGGGTCAAATAAAGGAAATTAAAAAATAAAATTTAAGGGAGGATTGAAATCAGGTAAACTTTGGGTGTTTAGAGGAACCTAGGAAGAGAATAGGTTACAGTAAGAAGAAAGGGGAGATGAAGTTAAGTAATATAGTAAAGGACAGATGGAAAGAAGAACTAGTTGATCAAAATCACCACCTTTCATGAGATGCAGTGATTGCAAGTTTTCCAAGTGATACACAGAGAAGTGCCAAACAGTGTTGATGCAGCCGTTGGAATGGTGAGAGCAAGAGAAGGCAGTGATGCTTCAGAAGCTGGCACTCATGCTGAAATAAAAGGAAAGGGTGAGGCTTTACTGAATGTGAGAAGGTAATAGGAGGGTGGAGAGAGAGAGGAGAGATAAGTGCTTCCACTAAATGTACTACAGTTAATGTATTTGCCTTCTTCAGGAGAAGAGGGCAAATATTAAAAAAAAAAAAAAGGAGCTTGTAAAGTTTCTAGGTAAAGAGCTAGAAAAGATAACAAGTCATAAACCTCAAAAAAATATTGAGAGAGCTTTGATTTTGTAGCCTGCCTTGCTTTAGGCAGTAACAAACCAGCAGATTTTTAAATGCTGAAGGGATTTTGGTTTTGGTTTTTCGGTTTTGGTTTTTCACTGGTAGACTATAACTAGTCATTTACAAGTGGAACAAAATACGGATTCTACTTGTATGTGTTTGTTCGGGTTTTTTTGCAGTGAACACTGCTGATGAGGCCATGATTGATCTCTTGGCTGGATTGGAGAGTGATGGATATCAGATGGGACATCACAAAACACTCTCTCACCATCGGTCTCTTGGAAACTGTCGAAATTCTCAGAACAGTGATGATGAAGAAAATGAGCCACAGTGTGAGAAAGAAGAAATGGAACTTAGCTTGTTAATGTCCCAAAGGTGGGACAGTAGCATTGAAGAGCCTGGGCCAAAAAGAAGGTATAATATGTGATTTTCTTATTTAATATGTTCTTTTCTGCCAGATTCTTCCTCCCTCCCACCCTGTTTTCAAGTGTGCTATGAGCCCAGTGAGCTGTAGAGATGGCTCTGCTGACAGCACTGGAAAAATCTATGCAGATCTTGGGATAGAATGCAGTTGTTCAGATGGTGCTGTGAATTGTCAGTTTTATATGGAAATAAAGATGAAGTGTTTAGGTTTGGCTAGACCTAAGCTTCTAGTTTGCTGTTTGAGGAAAAATCGAATAGATTTTTTTTGTTTGTTCTACAAATCCAAATACAAAAATCTTTAGTTGTAACCTCCTTATAAGGTCACACCTTGGATGTAGTATAAATGTTAATGTACATCTCATGTGCCTGTAACTTTTACTGAGGTGAGTATTTAGCAAGAATTCTTATGAAGACTGACCCAGAGGCCTGAGAAGAACACCGGTTTGTTTCCATGCCCAAAGCTTAAATCAAAACATGAATGTTGCTCAGTCTGCTGGACTGCTAAAGGTCAGCAGCTCGAATATTTTTAAGGCCAAGATTCTTGGAACACCTTCTCAGGTTGTAATGACCTTTTTGTACAGCCTGCACTGACAGGCGTTGAAAGAAGCTATATCCAGTTTCTCCTCACACCTGCTTTGGGCAGACCTTCTGGTATTTATAATTCTGGTTGAAAGATTTCACAGATATAACATTCTGATATTTATGGATTTTATTTTTTTTTTGCATTGAAAATCATAATTACACTAGGATTTAGAGACCAAGAGAGGCATAGAAATATTTAATCTTTTCTTTCCTAAAGACATACAGAAAAGTTGTAACAGAATCAAAACTAATAATAGATTATTAGTCTTCTAGTTCTAGAGATAATTCATCTCTATAGCTAGTTTTCCTTTCTGACCTTTGATTTTCTTTGGGTTTTTTCCTTCACAGTAGTCTGAAAAGTTGGAATTTCCATCTAAAACACTTAATGTTAATCTTCAGTTTAGTGGTAGTGCCCATGTAAAACCAGCTTATATCTTGCAGAATTTATTAGCTCAGGCAGAGCTCCGTATGGGCATGACTTTGAGAGTCAGGAAGGGTCCTTAAGCAATTAACTGCTTTTATGCATTAAAGAATCCTGTTTAAAAACTCAGCAGACTTATGAGCTGGCTCATTAATAACTTGCTCATATATGCCTACATCTTAATCCCAGACAGAAAGCACTAGGGAGAATGTACCAGGTGCCTCCACAGGGAGTCAGCTCGTGTTCAGAGGGAATTATGAGCTTTGTTTCAATGTGATCTCTGGAGAATTTGGACCGACTTCAGAAGAGAGCATTGGGTATCTCTGCCCCTGCATGATTTTGCTTATGCATAAAGAACTAGTTTGAGTCTGATGATGGATCCAGCCTTGTTCTGCTCAGGCTCATTCTATCTGTACTGCTTCCTAATGCGTCCTACTGTATCCATATTATCATTATTCTGTTATTGGGTATTCACCAATCTTCCATTATATCAAAAAATATATTGAGATAACGAGGAGCAACAACACCCTACCGAGTGAATTAAATGGCTTGGGTTTAATTTATGCTGAACTAGAGAAAAAAGCCCATCAAGATCTGGACTGGTTCGTGTATGGGTATAATGCTGTTACACTAATTTTCTGAGAATCTAAACTGATGGACTTGAATGTAGAGAAATCCAAATCTCCAGCCTGAATAGGTTTACTAAAGTTGACAAAGATTTGCTTCATGCAGAGGATTATAGCATTACTCAGTTTGGAAGAAATATCTACACGCTCTGTAGTCCAGTGCCCTGGTCAAAGCAGCTTTGGATAGATCGGTTGCTCAGGGTCTTGTCTGATCAAGGTTTGAGTATATCCAAAGACAGCGACTGCATGGTCCACATGGGCAACGTTGCAGTGTTTGAACACCTTCATAAGGCAGAATGTTTTCGTTGTACATAATGTTCCCCGAGGCAGCCCTGTGCCCACGGCCCTTATCATGTCACTGGACACCTCTGAATTGGGTTCCATATTCTTTATACCCCCTCATTGGATACTTGACAAGTGCAACAGGATCTCCTCTTAGTTTTTTTTATTGAGGCCAATAAATCCTCTTCCCTTAGCCTCTCCTTAGATATCATGTGCTCCAGCCCCTGGTCACCATGGTGCTCACCTTAGCTGGATTTGTTCCAACTTGTAGTGGGATGCCCAAAACTGAGCACAGTACTCCACATGCAGCCTCACAACTACTGAAAATGGCTACAGTCTGGCAGTCACAGCCCAAGATGCAACTGGCCTTCTTTGCTGCAAAGGCACACTGCATACTCGCATTGTTGTTGTCCACTAGGGCTTTTGCATCCTTTTCTGCAAAGCCACTTTCTAGCCAGCTCTCTCCCTGCCTGTAGTAGTGCATAGGTTCGTTTAATCCCATTTGTGGGGCTTACAGATTTGTCTTTTTTTGAAGTCCATGAGGTTGCTGTCAGCTCATTCCCAAGTGTATTGAGATCACTCAGAATAGCAGCCCTTACTCTCAAGAGTATTGATTGCTCTCCCAAGTTTGATATTCATTTGCATATAGAGCTGAATGTCTTTGCACTGTACTTTTCCACGTTTTGGGAACATAGAAAGGGAGAACTAAGCTCACTTTGGTCATGGCTACTGCATACCTAGCTGTGCTTGTTGGTTGGTGTCTCTTCCAAGTCCTGCTCCTTCTAGACTTGAGTTAGTCTGGAAATCAAATAGCTATATTTGAGCCTATTGTTCCTGAACTAATAAACATGGTTTGGTCTTAGTTGGCTTTGTGTTGAGCACATTCAGATGTCTGTGGTGGTATGATACATACAATTCATGCTCTCATCCAACTCCACAGATACAGAGTTCTTCAGAAGTAGACTGTATTTAGATTATTGTGGATTTTCCTTCCTGTAACTTCAAAACCTTTGTATTTATGCCTTCTAAGGTACTACACAATAATGTTTTGATGTATCAAGCTGCATCTTAACAAACAAACAAAAAAACAAAACACACACCCCCCAGCCTCAGTTCCTTAATATTTATCTGGATTTCTCTTGTAGCCATAAAATAGCTTATTTCTGTGAAGAATTACATCCATCTCACACTTCATTTTAAAGAAGAAGAAATCAAGTTCCTAAGTGCTTCTAGAGTTATAATATACCAGGGGGTTTGGTGTTGGAGTTTTTTTCTATATTTTTCTTCTCCCCTCCCCCATAAAGCCATACCACCTCAAAAACTTGAAAACCTGGAAAGTTCGTACAAGCTTTTCTTTGTAGATTTCCTTTTTTTTTAAATTTTTTTTAAATTTTTTTTCCTCAGCAGATTTATGACTGTAAAAATGGCAGTGTAGATCAGTTAACTTTGAAAAAGCCACTGAAGTATTAGCAATAGCAGCTTCAGAATGTTGAAAGAAGGATGGAAACAAACATTGTTTTGGTGGTTGTGCTTTAGTTAAGCCTGCCAAGAGAGAGAATTCTTATAATACTTATAATAATAAAACAAAGATTCCTTAAAAAAAAAAAAAGTAAACATCTGTTTGCTAAGAGCTAAACTGAAATAATTTTGCATAGTTGGTTTAGTCTTCAAATTTCAAGCACTTTCAAGGAATGAAATAAAATTCGAGTAAAATTGAAATAAAATTAAGCATCTAAATGCCTTCTCTCCTAACTTCTTAAGCTAGTGAATCCTGCTGGGTTTGTCTGTAGTTGTTAAGTAGTTGACTACCACTGTTGCCTCTTAAAATAGTAACACTTAATAATATCTTGAGTTTCTCAGTTAGAGCTATAACAACTTTTTGTTTCACTTTGCTTCCTCAAATTACACCATATGGCACCCTTTGATTTTAAGGTTCCCTATGGCTGTTGATATTTTCTAAGAGAAGTATTGTGCATTAAATAGTTCCTTCGTTTTCTCTAGGTCAGCTGGCAAAAATGTGCATCGAAGTTCAACAGAAGAGGATTCATCTTCAGAGGAAGAAATGGAGTGGAGCGGTAACAGTATGCTCCTAACTAATCTCTCTATACCTCAGTTAGATGGGACTGCAGATGAAAATGGTGGTAAGTAAATAGAAAAACAGCTTTGGAAATTAAATTATTACCTGGGTTGTAGTTTGTTTTCAGATCAATTTGCTAATTCTCAAAAGTGCTAATCTTTTTCAATTCTTGTTTCAATTGGAAGGAAATGCTCTCAACAGATTGCGGAAGCAGGCGCTTAACATCATCCCTATTAGTAAAAAATGTTTTAATCTCAGTGCCTTCTAGAATTACAAGAATCTGCTATCCCTATTGTATTAATGATAAAAAAAGGACATTGTTTAATTATTTTTATGGATAAGATAGTTACCTTGTTGCAAGAGGTATTTTTCTGTTAGTTATGCAAATATGGTATTAAAATTAGTGATTCTGTAGGATCATTTATCCTGCTAGGATTTAATTTTAAATAGTATATGTATTACTGTGCAAATTTAAATGTTTCTGCTTTGCAGCTGTTTGCCACGCATTCTTAAATATAGTGAGCCTTCGGTTGAGCCTATGTTTCATTCAACAGATTGCACATTCACATCTTGGGATTGCATGAGTTAAAACTATGTGGTGGCAAAGCTGATGCAGAAGAAACTGCCTTTCAAAATCTATAAAAAAATAAATAAATCTGTAGAGATATCTCTTTATAACTTGCTGTCTTTGATCAAATAACCTTAGTTAATAGAATGCACACTTTGAGGTTAGGCAAATATATAAATATTATTGGTTTCATGAGACAATCTACAATTAGACAATCCATTGCTGTTGAGCAGAACAGTGATAAATGTATGGATCTCTTGGGGAAAAAATATATATCTGTATCCAGGTTTTCTCAGTGTTAGGTTCGCTTTTCTTCTTGGTCTAATCAACAGTCATTGTTCTTTGTTCAGAAATGTCATGTTAGTCATACTTAATTGCCTTTAAAATTTTGAATTTTTGGTTAACATCACTTTGTACAGAAGCTTCTTTCTTAATCCATAGTTCAGACTGGTTAATGTAAAATTTTGCTTGTGCTTATGCATATACCTTACTTCCTATCATTGCATTTGCTCTTGATAGCAGGAATGTAATATTTTACAAAATATCTGTATTAGTTTATGCCTTTTGAAGCTATTTGACAAAAATAACAATAATCATCTAATAGTATATAAAATACATACATCTTAATATATCTATTAGCAATTCTTTATTAGAGAAAGTGAGCTATATGATCTCATTACATAGACAACCATAGCTATTCTTTTATGCTCGCTGTTTAAAGCATTGAAGTTTGCTTTTTCCTTTACCTTTACGAGTATAATCTTAGGGTTAATAGATGATTTCGTACTAGTAATATCATTTGGTTTTGCACAATATACAATTGTAATTTACTTATTTGCAATACTTTGTAATTTAATGTAAAAAGAGATGCATCTGTCTAATGAGACTGTATCTTAAATCATTGTTTAAATTTTAGAATATTTTAAGTATATGAAATACCACATGCAGAAGAAGAATGTCAGGATAAGCTTATTACTATGAAGTTTTACGTCAACTTCTTTTAATAGGAGATACAGTAAATTCAAAATAGATCTCAATCTCCGTTCCTCTAAATTAGAAAATGCTTATCCATACATGAATCTATGTCCACAATATCTGACTGATGGACAAGTATTTTTGGAATTTTTGTATCTGAATAGTCAGGTATCTTCCAAGTATTCATTGGTACTTGACCCAACTCCTATTTTCTTGGTTTTCAGTTAATCATCCTCATTCTTTGTGTGGAATTCTACCCTCAAAGAATCCTAGTCAGCATCTCCCAGCTGTGTTTCACAGCTCAGGGACTCTGTGTAAGCATGAGAAAATGTGATTAGAAACAGATTGAGACTTCCTTTTATTTTTCTCACCTGGCAACAAATATGTTGGTAAGCTGAAGGCAGCATGAATCTAAGATAATTCCCAAATTGGTTGAGACTTACAGTAAAAGCCCAAAGGATCCCGTGTCTAGTATGACAGCATGCAGTGCGTGCTTCCAGGTCATACAGCATGTTTCATAACTCCTATCCCCGCTTCATTTCAGCTAAAGATGTGGACACATGAGCAAATTGCTGTGTGCCAGGACCTCTGTGGTAACTGACCCTCAGCACAGGAATAAACACCTTCAAATTATTTGGTGTTCATCGCGGTTATGAGCAAGCACACAGTTGCTGCAAAGCAGTTGTTGTTACTTACCACCTGCCTGTGCACACTTATCCTGCAGTAAACATGGTAAAAGTATCATCAGAAGAGACTGAAATTGTCCCAGTATCATGTGATGAGTCTGCACAGGACAGTTACCGCATCAGGTACTGGTCGCAGATCTGTGTGGGAATGTTAATACATGGATACGAAGTCATTATATAACTTAATGGTGTGAGCTCCTTGCATAAACACCTGAATAGGTGGTGGATTGCTCTGCTTCATAAAAGTGCAGCAAACTACCTGTGCTTAGTGCACAGGATAGTTAATATAAAGCCCTTGCCATGTTGTAAGATAGTACTTTAGCTTTCTGTGTGGGGAAAGTCATCACAGAAAGTTCTTTGGTTTTTCAGAGCCAATGAGTATGCATACTTCTCAGGGACAAAGCAGGATACAAGGTTTTCCAGAAATCAATCTGTATTTAGTTATCTGAAAGTGATTTTAGAAGCCTTCTTTCAGAAAAGCAGCATGAAATCTTTGGCAATTGTATGCAAGCCTACCATTTAGGAGTAACTGACAGAACAGCTGAGACACAAATGTGCCAACAACATGATTTTGATAAAGCAAATCATGTACTCAGGGTCTATAGTTGTCATGATCATAAATGCCATGTGATTTAGAAGAGGGGTTGTTTTTTTCTTCTTCGGGTGGGAGGGCTTTCAGGGAAATGTAATTAAAATGGTTAATGCTTTAGGTTACTTTTTTGTACAGAAAAACTAGAGTAAAATTACTTGTCTTCCATTTCAGACAATCCTTTGAATAATGAAAGTTCTCGAACTCACTCCTCCGTCATTGCAACAAGCAAAATGTCTGTAAAGACCTCAATCTTTCACAAAGATGCTGCTACGCTAGAACCCCCATCTTCTGCTAAAATTACTTTTCAGTGTAAACACACAAGTGCCCTTTCTAACCATGTTTTGAATAATGAAGATTTAGTAGAAGACCTCTCACAACCAAACACAGAAACAAGACCTGAACTTTCAGTCCATTCTCTTACAAAAGAAAGCACTTACTCAGCAAAATACCCAACTCCATTCAGCAATAGTACCCATGCAGAAAACTCTCACAAAGAGAGTAACAAGAAAGATACTCTCCCAGTTCCTTCATGTGAAAATAATATTTTCGAGTATGAAGATGATATTTCATCAGTGAACAGACAGATACCTAGTAGGAAGTATACTAGCATCAGAAAGGCTGAAAAGGATGTCTCTTTTATGCATGTGGGCCGCCACATTGGTGACAGCATGTTGAATAAAAACTTATTTAACTTTTCTGATTTGAGCCACTCCAGCCATTCCAAAGGTAAAATGTCCTCTGAAGTAAATGAAAAATCCAGCAGTGCAAGTATAAATAGTTTTTTTCCAGCAACAGTTACAGAAAATTGTGAGTTGGTGTCTTGTTCAGGAGGCAGTCGAACTGTGGTACATTCACTTGAAAATAACACTGATGAAGGTGGCCTTAATAAGCTTAAAATTAGGTATGAAGAATTTCAGGAGCATAAGGCAGAAAAGCCAAGCCTCAGTCAACAAGCAGCACATTATATGTTCTTTCCTAGTGTTGTTCTTTCTAATTGTCTCAATCGACCACAGAAGTTAGCTCCTGTGACATATAAATTACAGCAAGGCAACAAACAGTCCAGGTTGAAGCTGAATAAAAAGAAACATAATTTTATCAATCATCAGGAGCCTTTAAGTGTAAATGATGTTGTATCAGTGAAGGAAAGCTGCTATACACAAGGTAATGCTTGTAGTAACATTCCTGATAAGGATAGTGCTTTACCTAGTGACTTTGTTCAAGTTCCTCTTGAAGCTTTTGAAAACAAAATGCCTACAAGTACTGCTAATTATACTGACTGTCAGTTTGCAGATGGATCTCTTGAAACTGAGCAGTCATTTGGATTATGTGGGAATAAATATACACTCCGAACGAAACGGAAGGTAAATTATGAGACTGAAGACAGTGAATCAAGCTTTGTCGCACACAACTCAAAAATTAATCTACCTCAACCAATAGAAGGTGTTGAAAGTTTGGATGGGTCTCAGAAGTCTCGAAAGCGTAGAAAACTTTCTAAAAAATTGCCACCTGTTATTATTAAATATATTATCATCAATAGATTTAGAGGGAGAAAAAATATGCTTGTTAAACTAGGGAAAGTAGATTCTAGTGAGGAAAGAGTAGTACTCACAGAGGAAAAGATGAACTTATATAAAAAGCTTGCACCTTTGAAGGACTTCTGGCCAAAAGTTCCTGACTCTCCTGCAACCAAATATCCTATTTATCCACTAACACCAAAGAAAAGTAACAAAAGGAAAGCAAAACATAAGTCAACCAAGAAAAAAGCTGGAAAGCCACAAAAAACAGGTAGTAAAAATATTAAAAGAACTTTATCTTTCAGAAAAAGGACTCATACAATTCTTTCTCCTCCATCACCATCCTACAATGCTGAAGCTGAAGACTGTGACTATAACTATAGTGATGTTATGTCTAAGTTAGGTTTTCTTTCTGAGAGAAGCACAAGCCCAGTAAACACATCTCCACCTCGCTGCTGGTCTCCCACTGATCCAAAAGCAGAAGAAATTTTGACCAACCTGGAGAGAGAAGCTTTATTTAGTAGGGGCTCCAATATGTACAACAGCAAGACTGTTAATTCTAGTGCAGGAAAGAATAGTCGAGCAAAAACTCAGGTTAAGAAATGTAAAAAGAAATTTGCTAGCCCCACTGTATCTACTAAGAAAAAGAAAAAAATCAATCAGACTGATAAAACAGCAGATGATGTAAAGAAGAAACCGAGAAAACAAAGACAAAAAACAGTTGAAAAAGCATCCTCAAGAAAGCGCGTTGTATTTAAACATGAAAAAGGAAATACTAACTCTACTGCAGAAGTGAAGTTTGTTCTGAAACATCAAGATCTGCCTGAGATTTCTTACAACTCTGCCAACTTGCAGCCACTTCATAACCGGAAAGATAGTCCTCTTCCTGGCTATTCTGCAGGATATCTACCATCAGCACAGCTCTCCTCAGCAGCTGATGCACAAGGTAATTCATCAGGCTGTTTTCATTCTTCGATGGAAATTGATAAGCCTGTAGATGCACAGTGTGCACCTGCTCCACGAGAAGACCCTCATTCATCTTTCGCGTCGACTCCTGTGGCATCTGGAAGGGAAGTACCAAAAATGAGCTCTCAAAGGCCCAGGACTCAAAGTGCTGTATTTAGAATGAAGGATTCTGCTGTCATTCAAAACATATTTGATCCATCTAATCACACAACTCAGGTAATGCAGAACGCACGCATCTCTAAAGATAAGACTTCTGCAAAAGCAGAAGAGACAAACAATTTGCAAAACAGATATTTACCACCAGCTGGGAAATTAAATGAAACTCGTGACTCTTTGGATGCAGCAAAGATAGATCAGTTACATGCCACTAACTATTTGCATTGTAAAGACAATAATCAACAGCAGATTTTTTGCTTACCAGAGACATCCAAGCATTCTGATCCTTGTTCTATTCTTAAGTCATCTGAGGAAAGCCCTGGGACACTTCAGTTGCCTAAGAACTGTTTTGTAACATCTTTGAAGAGTCCAGTGAAACAGTTAAATTGGGATCAAAACCAGAGAGGATTTATTTTGGATATGTCACATTTTAAACCTGAAACAGTAAAACAAAGGTCTCTGTCAGAAACAACCATGCAACCAAAACCCATCACCCAGTATAAAAACAGGACTATAGTGGCCCCATCAGCATTCAGTGAAGGACAGTCTGGCCTAGCTGTTTTGAAAGAGTTGCTCCAGAAGAGACAGCAGAAAGCTCAGAATGCTAATGTTACACAGGAACCATTACCGGCTAAAACACAGCTGAGCAGGAGTATACCATGCCCTCTTGAACAGAATAAGGCCATCAAAAGGTCGCGGTCAATCGCATCGCCAAGAAAATCTCGTGCTCCCAGGAGCACAAAACCTAAAGAAAAAACAGCAAAACTTTCAAAAATGGAGTCATTAAGCCAGCAGATCACTAATCGTATTGATCACTCTGTGTCTGATGACAGCCCCATTTTTTTTTCAGACCCTGGTTTTGAAAGCTGCTACTCGCTTGAAGACAGCTTGTCTCCAGACCACAGTTACAACTTTGATATTAATGCTATAGGGCAAACTGGATTTTGCAGTTTTTATTCTGCAAGCCAGTTTGTCCCAGCAGATCAAAATTTGCCCCAGAAATTCCTGAGTGATGCAATTCAAGATCTTGGTTCTGGACAAACAGCAGAAAATGACTTTGTGTGTCATAATGACCAAAAATCTGAGGAAGAAAAGCAGCATTCTCCAAGCACAAGTAAATGGATACGGTCTGGTTCCCTGAGCCCTGAGCTTTTTGAGAAAACCTCACTGGATAATAATGAGAACCACTGCCATAGCCAATGGAGGAAAAATGTTCATCCTTCAACTTCTAGGTCTAGTTCCATCGATACCTGTTGTACTCAAGAGACTGAGGTTTGTTTAAATGAAAAATTCAAATTGAATAGAAATACAGTTAATAAAGAGAGATTTCTTAACCTTCCTCAGCCAACCACCTCAGACTGGATTCAAAGCCACATTAGGAAAGAAACCACTTTTGAACCCTGTCAACCACTTGATTCAGTTAGTACCTCTTTTGCATCAATATTATCTTCTCCTGATGGTGAGCTTATAGATGCAGCTTCTGAGGATTTAGAACTACATGTTTCGAGAAACAATGAGGCATTAACCCCAACTCCAGATAGTTCACCAAGATCAACCAGTTCTCCCTCACAGTCAAAGAATGGAAGTTTTACACCTCGGACTGCTCACATTCTTAAGCCTCTCATGTCCCCTCCCAGTCGCGAAGAAATCATGGCAACTTTGCTGGATCATGATCTCGCAGAAACAATTTATCAGGAACCGTTTTGCAGCAATCCTTCAGATGCTCCAGAAAAGCCAAGGTACTGTGTTAAATGCTTTTCTGTCTACATATGCTTGTGATCATACTAAATTTAATTTATTCCTGTAAACAATTTTATGCTGTTATGTGGCACAGATGCATGAAGGATCCCATCTGATACCCGTACATTTGAAGTTGAAAATTACTGTACTTCCTGTGCAAATACCCATTTTTCATTCTTGACACTTTGGTTTTTTATTGCTTCATATTACTGTAGTAAGTGGGAATGTGTCTGCTTGGTTTGTAAAAGGAAGACACTGCCCACAGGAATTGCATAGTGAGAAAACAAGTTAGCAAGATTCTGCTTGTATATCGTCTTGAGGACTGTTTTGCTTTAAATTGACTGCAGTGTAATTGAGAGTAAAACAATAACTCAAACTATTTTCTTCACAGGGAGATTGGAGGACGGCTTCTCACAGTGGAAACGAGGCTTCCAAATGACCTGCTTGAATTTGAGGGGGACTTCTCATTAGAAGGTTTACGGCTCTGGAAGACTGCATTTTCAGCAATGACAGAAAGTCCTAGACCAGGGTCTCCTCCTCGTTATGGTCACTCTACTGTTAATAAAAGAGAAAGTAATAGCCATAAAATTAGCGAAGACAAAAAAATAGTCATAATGCCATGCAAGTGTGCTCCAAGCCAACAGCAAGTTCAGATATGGCTTCATGCCAAAGAAGAGTATGAACATTTCAAGAAATTGCCTAAGAATCATCCTGCCGAGCTGGCAAAGGCAGCTGTGAATTTCAGCTCTGTAGTATTGTCTGAAGAGAAATCTGTAGAAGTAGTAAAAGCAGCTAAAGATTTAAATTTATCAAGCCTGGAACATGAAAGACCTATTTTGCCTACAAAGAATGCTGCTGCTGCTGTGGCAGAAAATACAAAAACACAAACCAAGGAAACCTGTGATAAGTCTATAAGCACTATAGGAACTTCTGTAAATACTAAAAATGACATGGACTCTAATAAAACTCCATCTGAAAGCAAGACACTTATTAATTCAACATTAGAACATGATAAGGAGGAGGAGGAAGAAGATTATTATGTCAGTTACAGTTCACCAGATTCTCCAGTACTTCCTCCTTGGCAGCAAGTAGCATCTCCAGATCCCAAGCAGTCCAAATTAGAAGACACAGAGTGGAAAAGTCAGGATATTATTTTGTCGTCTGTGGAAGGAAATGATGTAGTACCTGTGGGAAGTGCACAAAACTCTCCATCCACCCACGAGGACTTTAGGACATCCTTTGCCACATCTCCATTTCCAGTTAATGAAGATCCTGGAAATTCTGAATCCATTTGCCTACATAGTACTCCCATTCTGCAGAGGAAAAATCAAGATAGAGTACCTGAAGTTCTTGGGTTTACTCCTTTATCCACAGGTAAATCGATTGAATGATTCTAATGATACAGAAAAAAAATCTGAATATGACATTATATTTCTTTTAACATAATGAGAAGAGAATTACATCTCCACAAAAATAAGTTTGAAACTAGTTTTGGAAAGGAAAAGGCTTTTGCATTATTGTTAAAGTAACTACTGTGTTATAAAAAAGTCTAGAAGCGGAACACCCTTTTGCTTTGTGATGGTCTCTAGTATCTGAACTCTGAAATGCTGGTTAATTAAATTAAAATATATCTAATTTGGGGGATTTTGAAATCTTTTTTGTTATACTGCTTGCATTTTTTCAAACATAGTCTCAGTATAGAGTGTGAATAACATTGCAGTGTTAAGATGGTAGTCATATGAGGCTTGGTAACTTACTGGCCTTGTACTACATGTTCCTAAGTGTCCATAGATACCAAATTGAAATAGTTGTGCTTTGGATTGGACAGAGAATATTTGTGTGTGTGTATATATATATATTTATATAATGTTTGTTTATAATGTTAACTAAATGTCTTTGGTTGTTTCTAAAATGTTATTTAATGTGTAGGCAATATTAAATGAGGCTAAGCAGTTTTGCACTCACATATGTTTACAGAACCAAAAGCCCAGAAACTGAGCCACAAGAGGGGAAATAATACTGATGGTCTTCGCAGAGTACTTCTAACCACACAAATGAAGGTAAATCAAGATTTTATGTACAGATATTTTTTTATTATGCCACAGATACACATTTCCATTCTCTTTCTCCTGTGTTAGGTTTTTTTTTTCTTTTGCTGTTAAGATCTTGAAAATACATTTAAAGTGGTAGGGTGAAATTGCTGTAGAATCAGTGTACACTCAAAGCTAGGATGAAGAAATCAGTTTAATTTGTGGGGAGGGAAGCTGGATATTGTAAATATGTTCTATGCTTTAGGGTAGTGAGGTGCTAATGAAACACTAAAGAGACACTAAGGAGAAGGTTTTGCTCTTTTAGCTACATCCTTTTTAAGTTCTGTTGGGATTTCCCTTATATATACCTTTTATAGATTTTTTTTTTTTTTAATATACCTTCTATATTTTTATTTTCCTTTTTCTATATATGCATATACACATAAACGTGTATATTTATGTGTCTCTGTGTGTATTAGTTTTCAGACAACGTTCTAAGCATTTTCTGAAAACAACATAGGCAGTGAATGGCACTGATACACTGACAGAATAGAAAGGGAATGGATTGCATAAAATGATCAGGCTCACGTTTTCCCTAAATAGTGTTTCTGTTCCCCACATTGGAAAGGGAATGGTGGGCAATGTGTGTTATCAAAATGACCCAATAGTCTTTTCATTTGTTCTCAATATTCACTCAGTTCAAGTGTGTACTTAAGTGTACCTTTAATTCAGTGCCTTAAAGTGGTGACTGAAACAGAGGGTTTTGATGAATTGTTGCTCAAGAGAGAATAGAGATTTTCTGGTTCCTCTGTCCTCAGGCTTCTAAGCAAGCCAGTATGTGTGGATTTTTGTGGGTTTTTCAAACTGTCTATTGCTTTACTATGAGGTTTCATTAAAATTATTCCTAAAAGGTAGAAAGATACAGCTGTTGTTTCCCTGTTGAAAAATTACATTAGGAGATAGTGAAAGCCATTTTTAGTAACTGGTAGCGTATTATTTACATTTTCATTGATATATTGAATACTGCATCTGAATTCAGCAACCTGTAGTTTTTTCAATATTACACTATACCTTTCTTCTTTCCCCTCTCTACCCCCAATAAGAATCAGTTTGCTGCCCTCGGTGCTCCAAAGAAAGACACTTCTCAGATTGAAGGACCGTCTTTAAATAATACTTACGGTTTTAAAGTCAGTGTGGAAAATCTGCAGGAAGCAAAATCCTTACATGAGGTAACTTACATGTTATTTTATAAAATGATAGTTTATCAGACCAGTTTTGTAATGGCAGAATTTAAAAATCTTTTCCTCCTTGGTCCCTGCCTGACTTAATCAGTGTGTGATGTCTGCAGCTTTAAGTCCTCTACTAGTTTAAGCTTGATCTCCAAGAACCTTTTTTAGTAGGATTGAATTAAATTTCACAGCATTTTTGTTGAGACAGTGGTAAACTTTCCTTTTAAAAAAATACAAATACGGGAAAGATGAGAAGGAAGAAATAATGAAGTTTGTATAAAGACATTACTGGAAAAACTAGCTGACCAAAACTTTCATGGATTGTTTCCTTAAGAAACAAGCTATCTGATATCATTCAGTCAGGCCTGCCTGGTATCTCTACATGCTACCTTCTGAACCTGTTGGCCAGTTTCTACTACATCTAACAAACTGGTACATGTCTCAAAGAGTATCTCTACATATTTCATGTAGATCAGTGGTTGGCCTGGGAAGATAGATCAAAATTGGCGCTGGACAAAGAGATGCAATGTGAATATTGTACTGCTGTGTTTGGCTGCTAGCTGGTCAGCCAGCATGTATGTGCTCCCAGACAGTCACCACATCTGTGGCTTGGAATTAACTGTTGACCAATTTACAGATGAGATGGGGAGATAGCAGTTTTATGCACTGGCTTGATGACATAGGAGAAGCCACAAGAAACTGATGATTTTGCAGGAAATGGAGATAGAGCTTGGTAATAAAATTTCATTTCAGTGATGGCTGTAGTGATTTAGGATGCAAATCTAGAAGACATCAGGCTGCCCCTAGGGCACTTTGCTTACTCAGATGTATTTGTAACTTCTTCCTTTTAATTAATTAATGCCAGTGAAGGAAAGTTAGGTATTCTCCATATCTTCCTGTAAGTGACTTAATCTTCATGCTAGTTTGCATGTCTTGGGTGAAGGAGGGAAAGGAAAATAAAGACCAACAGTGATTCTTTATTCTAGATCAGTCTGGAAACTTAATTAAGCTCAATATGCGAAGGTGTTTGAAAACATTATAGGAATTTGCAATTGTTGAAGTTGAACATTTCTGTTCGTATTTTTTGCTTTTGGTAGAACAAGATAGTATTCAGAAAAAAATACTCAATTGTGTATAAAAATGTATTGTGATTAATCTTTTTTTGTAAGATAATACGTTTTGCAAAAAAGTGAGAACCAGAGATGCATGTTTCATCACTTTTTTAATTTTCCGGTGTGACCTCTTAGTTACAGTATAATGTGACCATATAAATGTCTGCTAATAATGTCCTCTTAAATTTTTTGAAGAAAGCTCCAAAGCACACTAACTTACTGTATTTATTTGTTGGTAGGTCCAGCACCTTACCCTCATCAGTATGGAGTTACATGCTCGAACCAGACGAGATTTGGAACCAGACCCAGAGTTTGATCCGATCTGTGCTTTATTCTATTGCATCTCTGCAGACACAGCACTGCCAAATACTGATAAAAAAGAAATCACTGGTGCTATAGTGATTGATACAGACAGGACGCTCTCAAGCCAAGGTTCTTATTTCTTTTTTCTTAACATATTTTACAGAAATGCTTATTTCATAGTAATCAAACAGTAGCAAGCAAAATATAATCGAGTATCTGTATTACTATGTAGCTCATTTAATTTTGTCTTGTTGACTGTTGGATGAATGGCCATATTAAACACAGAGTTTTCCTGCTTATATCTTCCAAAGAACTATTGCATGGGCTGTAAACCACCAATAACATAAGCATGTGCAAAATATCTGTGTTTGCCTACTTGTGGACAAGCTCCTGCAGTGTTCTAAAAGTATAAAGAGGAAAACCTGCCTTTAGTTTCCTACTCAAGTTGCTGGATAGCTGCAAGTAGAAAATGTTAAAAGCAAGACAGTATGTTTTATATTTTACTTAAGGGTTATTTTTGTGGTTTTATCTGATCCTTTTAGGATCTAAACAGGGGCCCTTATTCTATTGTACCTTTTTGGCTTTGTTTAGACCAGTGATACTCAACCTGTGGCTCTAGAGCCGGATGTGGCTCTTCATGGCCCTACAGGCGGCTCTCGCAATGTAGGCGTCTGATCGGCGCTCCACTCTATCAGGCAGCGCGGGGAGCACTGAGCAAATGGACCAGCAGTGTGGGAGTCGCTGAAGTTCCCCCTCCCATAGGGGGAAAGAAAAGGAGCTGCTGGGATCCCCCCACAGGTAAGAGTAGAGATCACCTCCCACCCAGCAGCCGTGGGGCAGAATGGGGAAAAACTCGCCCTTTTGCCCCTTCTACCCCCTCCACCCCACTCCTTCCTAGCAGCCAGAAGGGGTTGAAGACAGAATGCTGCTGGGAGAGAGGATGCTGATGTGTCATGTCGTGATGTATCAATATGTGATGATGTTGAGGCGGCATCATCACACATTGAAGTGTCATGATGGAAGAAAAATCACACTGATGATACTTGATTTTTATGGTGCTCTACAACTCCATTTAATAAAGAAGTGGCTCTCCAGCTGTTAAAGGTTGAGTACCACTGGTTTAGGCTAGTAAAAGAACAAAAACAAACAAAAAACCCAAAAACAAAAGTCCTCTTTCTTTCAGGGTTTCTTTGGCATTGTGAATGTGTATTAAACCACAAAATACTGTCTAAAATCTAAGCGTGGACAAAACTTACCAGAAATAAATTTAGCATTAAGGCAACAGCTCCTTCTTTTAACCACTTTATTTTTCAAAGTATTGTAGATACTATATCATGTTAAGCTAAGTTCTTACTGTTCTCAGTGAAGTTTTTTGTGGTATTATATGCTTGTTACTATCTTTCAAAAAAATGATCTCTACTATCTTACTAAGTGAGACTTTCCACAGTATAGCCACTATGGCTTGCTAGGTATGTGCCACTGATAAATTATCAAGAAAAAGCTCTCTGTAAAGTGGTCCAATAATATTTTTAAAAGCCAAAGGTTCTGATCTGGGTTTGTTAGTGAAAGTGACGTGTTTAAATGTTATTGTGCCATTCCTTGCTTTAATTGATGTGTGCTGTCAATATTTTCTTGGTTAGAACTTTTGAGTTCCCTGTGGAGTGACTTGACGTTGAGATACACTTTTTTTTCCCTTTTTGTATTATAATTGCTTTGTAAGTTACAGTACTCATTTTAACATTTATTTCTGAAAGCACACTTTTTTAATTATCAAGTTCTTAAGAATATGTCAAAGTAGAATGCCTTTTAAAAGCTCCAGATTGTTGCCTCAATCAGAGATATTACTATCTGTTGTATAAAGAAAATGAAAACACACAGTATGTGTTGTGTATTAGTAAAGAAGGGTTTTCTTTATATGGAAGGCAAATGCTGAGTTCCTGCACGCACACAAATTTAGTTATTATTCACACATTTATCAACGTAGACACTCTTAACGTGCACTAAGTGAGCAGTTGCTCATGTTTTCCATGGCTGTAAGTAACTTAACAGTATTTTTTTAAGAAATGTACTGAAAAAAGAACTATGCTATTGCTATGTAGCATTTTCATTCTTCAAAGCATTTTGCAAAGCAGTGCTCTCAGCTAGCAATTGAAATACGTATTTTGCGTGAAAACTGTGGTCCTGCAGTATTTCTTATTCAAAAATAATTTTCTAATAGCTGGACTCTTGTACCTGGAAAATGGTGAAATTTCTCTTGAATCAAATCTATATCTGAGAATTTGTGCAAGATTACCACTATGGTAGAATTTTACAAAGTGAAAAAAGCAAACTTTCCCACCCAAGAGGAACAAAACAAGTCCCTGAAATTAATTGTGGTAATCATTAAAGATAAAAATAGGTTGTATTCCATGCTTCTTTTCAGTTATATGTTTTATTCTAAAGCAGTATTGTTGACTGAAGTAATGGAATTACTTCTAAATTGTAATGATGGTTTTTTACTTTATTTTCTAGGGAGCAGAGACCAAGCCCCCTTGCTCACAAGATCTGGAGTTACAGGACTAGAAGTCAGTTACGCTACTGATGAAAGAACTCTTTTCCAGGAAGTAGTGAATATTGTAAAAAGGTAGCATATCTGTACGTTCTGCTTTTATTTTTCAGGCTTGGTACAGCAGATTTAGTTCCTTCAACCCTTGCCAGTCTCTCAAATACTGGTTTTTGTTGATGTTGTTGTTGTTGTTGTTGTTGTTGTTGCTGTTGTTTCCCTCAAAGGCTTATTTCTAGACTGGACAAGCATGCTGGTCTTTCAAATAAAAACACTTTTTGCTTTTCCTTTTCTCTGACAGCAAGAACATTCAGATCCTCCTAAGCAGCTGAGTTACAGTCTTGAAACTAATCAGCCATATAAGTAATCTTTTTTAACATATAACCTTTCCTGTTAATCCCAGAATTCATTACACATCTCTCTCTGAAACTCTAAGAGTAGTAGATATTAACAGTGCTGAGAGCTATAGAAAACCCCTCAGGTGGGGAGAATTTTTCTAGGGACTCTGAGGCAAGACAAAAAAACCCCTACATGGTACTGAAACTACTATTGACAGATTTAAATAACCAGTAGTTGAAAAATCAGTTTCCTTCATTAGTTTTGTCTTCTCTGAATGGAAATCCCCTGCTCTATCAGACTTGGAAAGCTGCTGGTTTTCCCCATCTCCACCAAGGCTGGGAAGCCTGTTTGGTAGCCCTCTCAGCTGGTGAGTAGGTGGAACCACAGACGTCTCTCCAGGCCCTACCGTCAGAGGTGCAAAGCTGTAAAATTGCAAGGCAAAATAAACAGATTTAAACTCTGAGTCACCCTGCTGGAATAGAGGCACAAGAAAAAAATGTGTACTAGGCAGAGTACATTTGCAATTCTTTCTCTCTCCAACCAGAAAACCTCTGATGAGAAAGACATTGACCAAGCCCATGAAGCCAGAATACAAAAAGAGTTGCTGAATGCAACCAACAAAGGGTGGGTCCTGACAGAGCAGCAGATCCTTGTTCAGAGAAGACAAAATTCAGGTAAGGAACATAATTTTATTTTTCTCTTTCTTGGAAATCTAGTGCTCCATCAAACTTAGGAAGATTACTGCCAGTAAATGAAGAATTCTCCACCAGTTGTGTGGAAGTTTAAAAAGTAACAGTACATAAAGACTATGGAAGAGAGAACTCAGCAGTTAGAATATGTATTTACCACTGAAGAACAGAAGTCATCTGCATCTGTACATATTGAAGGCATTATAGAATGAAAAAAAGCATGCAATTTTTGTAGTACTTCAAGATGGAATGTACCAACCATGAGGTTGTTGTCTGAGAAATCTCTTCTTAAGAGATCTTCTCTTTCAACACTGTGCTAGCATGCCTTCAAAGATTGGGTTAGTTAACTTGTATTCCTGAAAGATAAAAGATTTGATCTATTAATGGAGGCAGACTGCTGTCATCATCTTAGTCTACTTCCTTCCCCCTCTATGCAATATCACTTGAGGAATCAGACTTCTGCTGAACTCTCAACAAACATGTTTTTAAAACTTGGACTGCATCTACAGTTTGCTGCGCTTTTCCCCCTTAATTTTCTATAGCCTCAGCAAAAGAGAATAAGAAATTTTGCTGGAGTAAATGTTTTATATTAAGCAAAAAAAAGTGTCTGGATCCAGAGCAGCTTTAACTGAAGGAAAAAATATGGTAAAACTACTTGATTCAAAAGTAGTGGACTGCAAAATTTTTTTTCTCAATGGGAAAGGAACAAGCAAGCAGCTTTAATGAAAACTTTCAGCAACAGGAATTATTTTTTAAACAATATTCTGTTGCTGGTCTTAGCGTTATTTTTTCCAGCACAAGCTAGGTACTCCAGTTGTGGTAGGTGCACATAATAGTAGGTCTGATAAGCTAGAGAAAGAAGACAATTAGGCAGTGTTGAAGAAGCATTACCACTTCGGCTCATGGAACAAAACTCAAAATCACCCTAATTTATTAGCAGAGAACCGAATCAGTATCTTATATACTGATGTACTATCAGGCCAGAGGATAATAGATTCTTGTGACCAAATAGCATACCCAGCATGACTGCAACTTGCTTTTGGTTCATATTCTTGGCATCTTTGGCTGTTAGAGGGAAGTGTGGAAGAGTGAAATTCCAAATTCCTAGCACAACGAATGACAGAATATCTATTCAGTCTTGATCATCAATGCCAGGAACAGACTTCATCAGCTTTGTTGCTGCACTGAAAAAAGGGTACCTCAACTGTGGGAGGAATTCTTACGCAGTCCAATTGAAGAATTCTTGTTCCCATTTCTAATCATTCTCCTAGTAGTTGGCCTAATTCTTGCTCTTGTTTCAAATATGTTAAATTGTGGAACATATTCATTTGTTTCATGTTCCAGCCGCCTTCTGCTCTTAGCTCATCAGTCTGTTTTTCTGTCAGAAATCTGCAAGCGTTTTGTCTTTGAACAAATGACCCAGAGTATCTACGCAAATAGTTTTTATAATGTGCTGGCTGATTTGAGGGACGCAGATGCTGAAGTAAAGAGTGATAAATTGGTGAGGTTTTAATGCTTGCTGGTGTTTTATTCTTGGGCTGCACCGCTGGCATTTTGTCACTATGTTTCCCAAATCTAACTTTTTATAGCAGAGCTAAATTTGTTCTGTTACATGTTCACTGAAGATGAGTATTGCTCCAGAAAGTTCACTGGAATTCATGAGCTGAAGTTGAATTCAGTTATACCTTCACTGTGAAGTTGTTCAGCATGTGCTAGATCTGAATGACCACAGTAAGATTAACATGTGTTTCCACCTAGACGTCTGTGAAGTAAATACCAGGTTCTTCTGTGAAATTAGTAGATGTTGTCTCTGATTAACTATGGGCAGTTGGCAAATGAAAATAAGTCATCTTGAGGTCCGTAGACCAAGAAGACCTGGCTGTTTCTCTGGAATTGTGATCTGTGATTTCATCTATGCTGAAAACTAGCACATTTGTCCAAATATTGAGGGCAATAAGCACCTTTATTTCTAGGAAGTTATTACTGAGAGTGATTCAGCTGTGAAATGAGAGCACTTATAAGTGAGAATACCAAAATCTATGTAGAGACAGGTAAAAGGAAGCACATCATTGTAAAGAGACTTTGAGAACTGTCTTTAAAAGGTATTGAAATCCTGAGCTGCTTGAGGGTTGAGAGGCAGGAAACAGTTTGAAAAGAAGAGCTGTAGATTTGTAACAAAGAAAAACATAGTTATGGTGTTCTTGGTACCTTGACAACCATCTTGGAGTTTGAGAGAAAGCTTCACCTACGTAGGTCAATTTTCCATTCTTCGGTAAGCCGTCCTCTGGCTCAAAACTGGCATAAAGCAGCTGAGAAACAACCTCCTTCCCATCCTGTCCAGCCACTGCGGATGATCTACAAGCACAGAGAGCCACGTTGTAGGCTCTTTGGAGTTGTCATAGGGGAAATTGGTTTTTTCTCTTGAAATGGAGCCTGTACCTATATTGCTATACTAAGGGATTGTGTCATGCTGCCTGAACAGCCTTCTTGAATAGACCCTCTCTTTATCATAAGGTGTCAGCTGCAATGAGTTGGGAGGAAAATTGGAAGAATCTGTCTGTTCGAAAAAGTAAAACAGAAACACCCTTCTGTCTTAACCTACGGGCAGAAAAAAGAGTAAATGCATTCATATAGCTCCATAAACCAGTCATTGCAAAATGCAGGAAAGCTGGCACTTTGAGGAGGCAGAGGAGGAAGGGAATGCTACAAGAATGTTTGTCTTGGAGATTAAAAAAACACAGGAAAACTAGAGATGTCCAAGGCTGATGGAGCAGTGGATTCCCATGAAAGAGAAATGAAATGTCTGGGCCTCTCCTACACTTTTAAGGCAAATTGTGCCATTCTTCTCTTAAGTGCAAATACTACCCGAGAGCAGAAAAGGGCTGGTCCTGCAGGCATGAGAGAAGCAAACTTTGGGGAATTCACATGGGAATGTACAGTCCCCATCTTTGTGACACATGGAGGATGTGGTAACAAGGTGCGTTTGAAAAAAAGTAGCAGATTTGCTGCTGTTTGAGACCAGCCACCCACAGCTCCTTTTCCCCATGGAAGTAGTTTCTGATAAAAGTACAAAAATGGTATAAAGTTGTAAGATTTTTCTTAAAGACTGTGGGGATAAAACATCTGTAAATTAGTTGCTAATACTTATCATTTAAATATTTTGTATAATGTTTTTCATGTATGATGATTTTTTTTTTTTTACTGTATGCAATACGTTATATTTGTTGTTCTGTAAATGCTCTAGCAGAGTTTCCTTTTTAAAATAGAGATGTGCTAATCTAACCTTCTTTCTCCAGGTCAGTATCGTCATCTGTGGTGTTTTCTTCTAGAAATCTTTACTTAATGTATCAACTGTATCAACTTTATGGATTTTTATTGTCCAAAGCAAACTGGAAAAATGTTTTCGGAGATTTCAGTTATGTATTTGAGTCACCAAGTACGCTGCTGCCATGTCCAGTTACTGCTTTTGTCTGTATCATAGGTCTGGCCTAATTTTATTTTCCCCCACTTTTTCTCTTAATTTTAGCTGGAAGAAAAATAGCAGTCAGGAAAACCAGACACATAAATAGAAGGGACGGCAAACTGGGAGCTTTAGTTTTTATTCACGAAATTACCAAATGAGAAAGAGGAAGAGATGGCATAACAGCACATAACAACAGCTAGAAAGGAAAATAATCACATTTCTTCTCTCTGCAGCATGTATGAGTTGAATGCTAATGCTGTCATCTTTAAATCCAGCCAGCATAAATGCTGCTTTTCATCTTTGCAGAGAGACTGGCAACAGCATGCAAAGCAGTATCAGTGCCCATCCTTTTAACAGAAGAACACTACTTTGGCAGGCACATCTCTTATTCCTGTCGTGTTAGTCCTAGCCAGCAGCTTTCAAATCTCAGCATTGTAACTTACTAGTTTCTTGCAGGTGTAAAAGCTGGTCTCATTACAATTTATTTTAATAGAACAGTTTAAACTGATGATGAAGACCAGCTGGATAGTATACTGTAAAAATTGTGAGAAGGGAGGATGAAAAATATAAAACTTGTCTTCTCTTTAGCTCACAGTCTGTCATCTTTGTGGTACTACATGAAAAGGGGAAAAAGTGAAAGACAGACTTCAGTTGAGCTCACATCAGGTAAACCTTAGGTTTACCTGTTCATTTTCCCATTTGGAATAATGTCAACTTTTGGCTCCAGGCATCTCTTCTTCTCTAATGGCAAAAAGAAGACTGCAGAAGGTCTCAACAAATGATACACTGGTCCATTGGTACAGCTGTACATGGGATTGGGCTGCAGGAGAGGGGGCAATTCTGCTGCATAAATTGAGATAGAGTTGATAGAAAGGAAATAAGAAGCAAGAAACAGCAGTGCCTCATGTTAGGTGCAAGAAATCTGATAGGTCTGTTAAACTTATTGCGTAAGGTAGACCTTATGCATACTATGGTGCAGGAGTTTGGGGTCCCAAGTTTTGCTCAGTAGAAGGGAGTTCTACTTGAAGTTAATCTTGTTTTGGTTTTTCCTTCTAAGATAATTCAGAGATACACTCAATCAAAAATTACTTTGATTGTAAAGTTAAGGAAACACCTAAGCATCCATAACTTTGTTAATATTAATTATAGTCCTTTATGCATATACATTGTGAATGTATACAGATAGGCATACAAAATACTGCAGTAAATCACACATACATTTATCCAAGCCACTCAATTGCTGGAAGTGTGTTTATCATTTTGCATCCTTTCAGGAGGATACCACTTGGATGCAAGTTTTAAATAGGGGGAATTGAAACTAGGGGACTATGCTTACTGGGAATTCACAGTAGGGTTTGAATTCACCATTTACTAGCTACTCTACCTTGATTTTCCATGTAGGTTACTTTGTATGAGAGTTGTCTGACTGAAAGTTAGACATTTTTCATTGTCGTGTACACTATACAGAAAGAATAGAATCTCATTCTGCAGGCGGTGGCTTATGAAGTCGTAAGTAATAGTTTGCCCAAAGAGGCCATTTTTCTTCAATGACAATAAAGAGGCCAGCTTAGAAAACATGAGATGCCAAAATTAGTCAAAATGAGGCCCTCCCCTTAATGCACGTGTGGTGTCTCGTTGGGAAGGAAAAGCAGAGTAAGTAATGCATGTAAAGTGATACCCTGTGACTCAGTAATATGCCATTATAGGCAATCCCTAATGGCCTGCACAAGCAAGACTGAGTTCAAAACTAGCATGCTGATTTTTTTTTTAATCTTTTGAGTGATAAGCTTTCAAATCTTCATGTGAAGTTACATAAAGTTGTGTTAAAATATGTAATGTCTAACTTAGATACGATTTATTTCTATAAGAAAATTCATGTATCTGAAAACATCATAAACTAAAGTAGGTTTATGTCTTGTCCTGTAAAACATCTTCGCATTTGAAGGATACTAGAGAAGCAATTCGTGAGATAGTATGCAAATTATTTACAGAGGTCATTTTACTCATTAGCTTAAAAAGAAAACAGTAAGATTAACTCTAGAATTGATGAAATGTTGTGTTCATACAAATGGGGGGATTTGCAGTAGTAATGTAATAGCCCAATAAAATTTAGGTAAGTAGGAAGTGAGGAAGTTTATATACTACTTGGGTAAGGAAAAAACCAAAGCAACTGTCCTTCATAGCAAGTGGTAGCTACTAGTACAGTTACAGCAGCTTACTGCTTCCAAACAGTACACTTGTTTCTGTTCAGAACAGGCTTAAAAGAGCAAGCAAATTCCTACCGTAATGAATACTGACAAGTTTCTCATTCATGTTCGCGTCTATCATGGAACCCATCTGTATAATGTCTTGCCCTGCATAAAATCTACAAGTATTTTCCATTTTGAATTATGTTAAATTGAATTACATTTTCAAATCTGAACATAAATGACTACTTCCTTCATTTTAAATAATCAGTAGTGTTTTGTAATATGCTAGGACCGTGAGAGTTTAGCTGCAAGAATTAATGTGAAAATATGTTAATTTTTCTAACATTCATTCTACAACTATATAAGCCATTGCATAATGCCTTTTTATTTCAAAGCTTAGATGAAGCTGTTCATAATTTTGGAGCCTCAACTGGCAATCATTGAATGTTGTGCAGAGCAGCAAGTGGTCGTAACTCTTTTTGATGCTGATTTTGATGCTGGAAGGAACTGCAGGCTAGCTTCATTTCATTTGTCCATAAATTGTTACACGTAGCTTTGGGTTTGTACCACTGGTAGAATAGGATTCCAAAATGAGTTTACTACTTCCATTCCTGATGATCATTTCCTGTCTCCAAAAACAAAGAATTGTTCATTTGACATTAACAGCAGATGGCAAAATACCCACCAGATGCAAAATGATAGTTCTTTTACTTTCTCTAGAATGCTAGAAATCAAAAGCTTACTTTAGAATCTTCTGCTTTAGCCAAAAATTGTATCAAAACCATTCCTTAACAGGTACAAGTAGGTGGTAAAAGGGACTTTTGAAACTTCTGCTGACTGGTGCAAAAGCCCAAATGGTAATAAAGAGGATAGCCATGCTGAGTAAGAAGATTCAAATACTTTTCTGTTTATTTTTCATTAAAAGTTAGTGTCCATGGCAGAAGTATAGAGAAGCTCTTTTCTGGAGCTATTCTCAGAGTAGTTAGTTACTTCCAAGTGAGTTGTCATCTGCATTTGGACACACTTGCAAGGAAAACACTGTCATGATGAAGTCTGAAGCTTCATTTGTAATGTCTGTGATACAACTCTGACTTAGGATTCAGATAAAGTTATTCTCCTATATCCGACAGTCAGGAAATGTTGGCATCTTTTGGTGTGTTTAATGATGCAAAAAGTACAGAGATCCTGTTCATAAGCCAAGGCCCCTGCCTACTTCTCCCATAAACTAAGGTCTACAAGCCTGCATCCTCCTGTGGAGCTGCACACAGACTGTGGTACAGGACCCTCAGCCTATCATCCTCTCCTGTACCTCTTGGCAGCTGCCCTTTTGTCATTCAGTTGTATTGAATGCTGCCTGCCTGCTGGAACTCAGAATCCCTTGACTGAGCTGCACTGAAAGAAGCATCTATTATTCCCAGTGAAGCTTCCTTTCTTTTTTTACTATAAAAATAACAGCTATCTGACACTACTTTGACCAGTCTCTTTCTGCCCAGCCGCAGAAAATCATTCTTGAGCTCTTCAGCAAGTGACCAGATCATGACTTCTGGTGTTAATAGTGCCTACTCAAAAGGTAGGCGATACAGGCTCTTCTGACCCAAGTCCTACCCGTGCTTTGACTTTGAGGCCACCTTGATTGTCCTTCTGTCTAGTGAACTCTTCTCTGAGCCTCGATGGAAGATGGGCAGTGACCATGTCAGAAGATAATTCTGACTTTTCTTTTTGCAGTACCTAAGCCAGTCTAATTTTCCACCTGGCATGAGATACAGCATACAATGAGTTTTTCTTGTGTATCTTACAGAAAGAAGGTTAACTTAAATGAAGAGGTATTTAAATAGAACTGGTAGATACAGTTGCTTTTCTCTATGTTTCACTTTTGACAGCTCTCACTTAACTGCCACTTGTAACTTTCTCAATAGTCACCATTTAGGACCAGAAGCCTCCTCTGATTATTATAAGCCACACTGCAGTATGTGTGATACATTGTTACCAGGCTACTTGAATGTTTTGCAAATAACTAATTCTATTCTATTTCATAAAGGAAAATAGTATGACAAAGTTTGAAGACTGGACTATATTTCATTGCATCTGTCTTATGCTGGTAGCTAGGTTTCAGTTTATGCTTGATACAGCCTGATCCATAAAACCTGATTAGACCTAGATTTTGTTCTTTACAAATAGAGGCTGAAATAAGAGAAGTATATTAAAAAAAAAAAAAAAAAACAACAAACCCCAATTAAAATATTCCTTCCAAAAGTTTTTTCAGTTGAATGTTATTGAAAATCCTAAAAGATTGTCTGTTTTAAATACTGTTTCTTAGTCTAGATGCTGCTTTCATAGAAACTCATTGTGGCTGCTTCTTTTCTTAAACTCGACATGATTAGAATGAAATCCTGTTTATACACTGTTCATGGAAGGTATTTTCTTAAATAATATGAAACTCATTTTCCTTTCCTCCCCCCTCTCTAGATACGACCCAGACATTTTGTTAGGCTATGAAGTCCAGATGCATTCCTGGGGTTATCTCTTACAGAGGGCTGCTGCATTAAATGTTGATTTATGCCAGATGATTTCTCGTGTACCAGGTAAGTTACTGTGTAGGGGTTCAGTTTAGTTCTGTAGGAACAAGTTGTAATCTATGAATAAATTTTAAAAATAGATGCAGAGTATTTCTTCAGATGCACCTTTTTGGGTTTTGGTTTGTTTTTTTTTGAATACCAATGAGATTCTGGTTTTTAGTGTGTTCTGAATTTTTAAATTCCTTGTGTATTCCACTTCAGGATGTGTCATATATCTGTGAACCTGAACTCATTTTCAGTAGCCGAGTGTGTTAAGTTTTTAGTTCTTTGAGGTGCTTCTGCTACCAAACCTTCTCTTGCTTCTCCTTGATGTCAGTTATATATGTCATTCAAGGTACCTACCATAATCGTTATTTGCCATCTCTGTGGCTGGGATATGAGGACATAAAGATGCTCCTGAGCAGCACTCATCCTGGTTATCTTGTAATAAAATTCTTACTTTCAATAGCCAGTCTTGTACTGTGGGCAAATTTTACTGGCCTAAATACTGATGCTTTCCTCCAACATTCAGAAAAAGACCTGTTTGGGCTGTTCTTGAAAACCTGGGGAAAGCCTACTGTCTATATTTAACCATTCAATACAAGCTATCATTCTCCAATCCTAACCATTCTATGATTCTGAAGAATGCAGTTAGTGAGCAGCTAAATCAATGTGTTGCACCTGAGAAGAGTCAAGATGACCTTTATAAAATTAAAAACTCTCAAAAATTTGTTGTAGCTCTTTACAGTCATCAGGAAGATGTGGATGAGAGACATTTTAAATTTATTTTAAAAATCAAAACAATTGAAAAAGCCACTCTTGTCAGGGCTCTTGCCAAAGATCTGTGCAGAAAACTAAATAGCCATGAAATAAGAAGTGCTTTCCTGTGATTTTCCTATTAAAAGCTTGATCCCCGTTACTCTGTAATGGTTGAAAAAGCAGATGAAATGTTAGGAATTATGGAGCAAGGAAAATATAAAACAGTAGATGTAAACGTAAAAATCTGTAGTGTGCTTGCACCTCAAACACTGCTGATCTAGCCTCTCATAACCTTTCCCCCATGAAAATGGGTATAGGAGAACTAGCAAAGAAGAGGGTGGTAATCCAAATGTGTCTAGTAATTTAGTAAGTTAGGATTCCAGAAGAGACGTAACTGGATGAAGAAGGTAAAAGTCTACGAAATCTTGAGTGATAAAAAGAGAAATATGGGTCACTTGTTCATGGTCTTTTCCAATGCAAGAACCAGAATTTGTCAAATGAAGCTAGCAATGGCAGCTACAGAATAGGAGTTGACTTTTCCTTGTCACAAGATAGTACGAATGCTTAAAATGTACGTTGCTTTGAGGAGATAAATTCTTCCAAGAAAAATGCATTGGGAACTACTATATATGTGAAAATAATGCCTGGAAGCTGCAAATGGTTAGAAGTAGCAATACCTGCTTCCCCTCTTCTTGAAGCATCTGCTTTTAGGTACTTGATAGAACATGATACTGAGCTAATTGCATCTTTGGGCTTTCCCAGCATAGCAATAGCATCTTTTATGCTGTCATCCTGTGTGCCTAGCCAGGAGAACACGATGTTTTAGAAGAGCCATGTTCACACTCCTTCCTTGATGTTCAAATATTTGTGCACTCTTCTGATGTCTTCAAAATCTTTTGATGCTTTTGATACCTGTGACCTGTTTAGAAAAGGTCTTAGTTAGAGAGACCTCCCAGGGACAAGAAAACATGAGAACAAATTTGCATGTTCAGTTTAAAGTTGTTGGCAACTGGATGTTGGTGAATTTTTAAATATTTAACATATGAAAACAGGAGCACATGACATTTTAAATATGAATTGGCTGTCAAAGATCACAAGTTTCCTTCTTCAACACAAAGGTCTCAAATTTGTTCTTCAGGAATAATAACTGATTGCATGAACCTTGTTATTAAATTCCCCATTATGGCTCAAATTGACATGATATGCTGGTTGCAGCAATAAAGCCTCTGGGTACAGTCTTCAAAGGTGTTGAAGGATGCTCAGAAAAACTTTGGACCCCTTACACTTCAAGATTTGCATTATCTTTGGTAAGAGGAATAGTAAGTGTTGCAAAGGTTTCTTAAAAAACCTCCAAAGATCTTACTGCTCTACTGTAAAGTATGGCTGAACAATCTCTTCAGTTTGCAACAGGTAACTAATGTGCCTCTGCTTTTGTTCTCAAAGGCTGAGTCACAGCTCTTGTCTTGCAGAACAGCTGTGTCTGCGCTGTAGTTGATGCAGAATCAACTCACATCAGCAAAGCTCTGTGTAGTACCCATCTTCATGACACAAGCTACTGTTCAAGTTACTGGAATTGAGGTACACATAAAGAGTTCCTCAGAGAAGGAAGGTTACTTCTCTGGGAACTATATGGTTCTTAATGGTAGTGTCCCTATGTATTTCACAGTTGAGCTTCCTTCCCTACACTGTGAAGTCCCACAAAACATGGGTTCAGTTCTTGTGAAGAAAACCAGGGTTGTAGCCCTTAACTTCTTTGGACATAAATTTCAATTGGGCATGCAGGACATAGGTGTGATCTCCACAGCAGTGGTATTCATAGTCCAGATATTCTTTTACTGGGTGGTAGATGCACACCCGGAAGTGGAATGCACTTAAAATTTTTCTAAGAACTAGTATTATTGTAAGGTAAGTAATTATTCTTTTTTGACTGATCTGAAACAATTAGGAGGCTAAAAATATGGTATGCATTTTGATAAAGTGTATGAAAGGTCTGCTAAATTTTGTCAAGGCTCTGTAATTTATTGATAGGGTCAGTAAATGACAAATAGGTTCCCTTAACTATATTTGAAATATCAACATATGAAGTTAGTCTGTAATACATTGTTTCGTAGCAGTTCTGCAGAATTGCAGGCAATTTTTACTTCTGTCTTCAAGGGTAAATACGCTTCATGGCTGTCTGAGGAACTAATTGCTCAGTTCTGATCATTATTGCAAAGCATTGTGTATCCAAACTTCTATATGCTCTGTCCAAAATATTCTGCTTTTTATTAGTAGGGTACTATACAGAGATATGTGATACATGAGTAGTAGCAGCACACAAAAACAACAGCTGAAAAATGGATATGGCTTTAGAATTGTGGGAAAACTGCCTGAAAGTGCTTTCTCTTCCACTGAACTAGTAAGAAAGAACAAGACTGGAAGATCACGTAATACAGTGTGTTTTCATATTGAATTTTAACCTGTGTTGTACCTTTTAAAAAACATCTATGTAAACTCAGGAAAGAATACCAAAATTGTAGCCTTAGGATGACTGAAAAAAGAAGACAGTGCCAAGAAGCGTATACCGAAAAGACTGTCTTCTCTTGTGTTCTAGTATTTCAAAGCATGAGAAAACCCAAGGATGGCAAGAGAGGGTATCTTTCCTGTAATGTTGTCACTGCTGTCTTACAGAAAGATTCAGAGTGCTACTTCCTTCTCTCACCATTTGTGCTATCCAGCACTCATGTCTATCAGCTCCCACTGCAGTGGGCTTGCTTTTACTGTATGAAAGGTGCTGAGTTTTCTCTCCCCCGATCTGTGTAAGATTACAAGTAAAGCTTTGAGTTATACACTCGATAGAGCAGAAATCACTTCTTTTATTTTTCTTTTATTTTTTTTTTATTTTTTTTTTTACTGTTGTACACTAGTGTACGTGCACCTAGCTCTCAAGTAACATTCAGCAGTGCTATAGAGAATATATTGCCATGGACACTATTTCAATGAAACTGAAGTGGGAGTTATCTTCAGAGGAATGTGCAAGAGCAGAAAAACTGGAGGGGTTTTATTTAGAGATCATGTAGAAGACTGGTAAATAATCTTGTGCAATCAGTAACAGTCTTTAATAATTTGTATTTTTCTAGAGAGCTCAAATTGGAAGAGGGACAGCTTGATCTGGTCTTGACCTCCTATAACTTGTCTAAATATATTTGCTTTTAATGTCTTTAGATGAAAAGAAGGAGAACAGGTTTGCAGCTGAGCTGGATGAATATGGATCAGATACAATGAGTGAAATAAATATTGTTGGGCGAATTATCTTAAATATTTGGAGAATGATGAGAAATGAGGTAACGCTTTTAAAAGGTTAATGTAATTGACTTATGGGGGTTTAATTATTGTAGATGTTTTTGAAATTTCATATAACTAAGGTAACTTTTTGTTCTTTATTTGTACACCTTTTCAAATAGAGGAGTCTGCCGCTTTGTTAGAGTGGATTTTTGCATTTTGCTAAAATGCAAAACACTGAAGCCCATATCTTTCAGTAATGTTTCTTAATGATACTCCTTTTCAATTCTTTGTGGGTTTTGAGAATAACTTACCTGTTTTAGCAATTTGTCTAGTATGGGACTTTTAGTAAATTAAATACGTGAACTTATTTTAAGCTGTCAGACTTATTCATTGTTTTGCTGTTTATGACTTTACATTTAATACTTAAATAGTTCAGTCTTTACAAATCTTGTTCTGACCAAATTCAGGCCTGATCTTTGTGATCTTCTTAATTCCACATATTCTTTTCGATTTATGAGAGAGATTCTTTCTTGACTTGTAAATAGTTAGGGACTTCTAAGTATAAATGTTCACCTTTTTAACAAAGAATTCTAATAAAAAGTTGGTAAATGCAGTGTTACAGTTTTTAAAAAGTAGAGATTTCTTTGACTGTGAAAGACATCATATGTGTTAACAGGTCCTCTGTGTTCTTCTAGGTGAATCTAATGAATTACACTTTTGAAAACGTGGGCTTTCATGTTCTTCATCAACGTTTTCCTTTATTTACTTTCCGAGTTCTGTCTGATTGGTTTGATAATAAGGCAGATGTCTACAGGTAATGATCTATTAATCCATTTTGTTTGTTGTTTTTAAGGCTGGATTCTTAACATGGGATAGGTACAATCTAAAGTCAGCACAGAAAGAAATAATCAATTTAGCTCAGGTACTAGAATGGTCTATATGCAGCAACATGAGCTTACTTGCTCTGCTGTTCTGCTGTGTAGTTATACCCTAAGTATTTCATCGCTGTGTATTTTTCTGTTTAAAGTACACAAAACCAAAATATTTTCAATTGCAGTTTCAATGTATTTGGATAGACATACTATTTTGAAGTTCTGTAAAGTCTTTATTTTGATTATACTATTAATCAGAAGGACTTTCAATGAACTGTGAAGTTCACAGTGCATGTCAACCAACCTAGGCTTAAAAACAGTACAAAACTGTGCAGAATGTTAAGACAGTAAGTGTAGCTGCTTAAAAATACCTTTCTATGATATGTATCTCACTGGGCTTCAGTCTTCCTTGGAGTCATTTGGTATTGTGTGATATGAACAATTCATAAAACTTGAGTACTGATCTGAACGTCATTTGTGACATACATGTAATTTCTGTAGAAGTTAAGTACTTTTTAACTAGGTGGAGACTTGGTTTTGTGCTGAAATTATAAACTTATGTTCAACTAAGATAGGTATTGTTAATACAGAAGGATGCTTCCACAGAAGTCCACTCAGTTAAAAAACCCATGTAAACAGATGGAGAGAAACTCAAATTTATTTATTTATTTATTTCAGTAATCCTTTAGGGTAGTAAGGAAAACAGGACATAGCATGTCATTGAGATGTGCCTTAACAGTAGTTTGCTGTAACTCATTCTGTGTCTATCTTTAGATAAGTGTAAGTGTGTGCTTACGGGAGCCACATTTTTGAAAGAGCCATATGCAAATGTCACGGGGGAAATTCTATTTGCTGGTTTGTAACAAGTTATCATAAAAATTTGTTTTTCTTAGTAGAAAGAGCAGTGCTTTCCTGATGGCTTATAACGAGGCATTAATTTTCACAGGTGGAAAATGGTTGATCATTATGTTAGCCGGGTCCGTGGGAATCTCCAGTTGTTAAATAAACTGGATTTGATTGACAGAACAAGTGAAATGGCGAGACTTTTTGGCATTCAGTTCTTGCACGTCTTAACAAGAGGCTCCCAGGTATGATTTCGTTTTCTTTACACTTCACAAAAGCAAAATAGTCTTTACAAAATGTTTTAGTTTCTTTGGCATCTTTTCAGTCAGTATACGTATATTCATAAGGTCACAGATGACTGTTTTGCATAATGTGAAAATGAAACATAAAGAAAGGCAATTCAAAACTAGTAATAATGTTTTGAATAGCTTTGTCTCGGAGATTAAAAATAAAATGGAATGCCCCAAATGTAATCATGCCAGTGGGTCTCTTCTGTCTTTGGGAGCCCTACGTTTTTCCTTTGAGTTGGTATTTTTCACACTTAGATGAGTCTGTAAATGAATGCTTTTTAAAATATTAAGAAATATAATTGAGCATGTTTTAGAAAGATGAGATTATTTTCTTCCAGGGCAGACAAAGCTGCATCGAATATGTTCTAAGTGACATTTCCTGTGAAGCAGACCTCTGGGTGAGATTTGATGATAAGACAAGAAGGGCTCTGGCTTTATTAAGTACATGTGTCATGCAAAATGTGTGTGGTCCTGTTATTTTGATACTAGCTTCAGAGGGAAAGGGAGCAGGGCAGAGCGAGATTCATGCTACTCTCTCTTTGAGACCCCAGCAGTCTCCAGTAATACCAAAGGCTTTCCTTGCCCAGGTTCTGAGTGACTAGACTAACTAGACTGGTTTTCATGGCTTCACATGTGCCCTGAATGAGACACAAGTACTCTCTCACTCAGGTGTGTCTGCTCTTCTGTTGTTGTCTTCTTTCCTACCATAATTCTTCTTTCCTACCATCTTTCTGCTTTCTATTTTAATAGACATGTAGCTGGGCTGACCAGGATTGATTATTTTGTTAACTGCTGTGGACAAAAAGAAAGCTTAAAAATGAATGTCCTAAGCAGACCAGCATTGTCTTAAGCCAAACAGAAATGGGAGTGTCTGAAGCTGCAGTTCCTTAACAATTCAATGCAATTTAAAAAGTGTTGCCACCTTTTTCCCTTTGACTGCAGCAGCCTCTGTCATCTCTTGACCCAGTGCAGGTTCTTGCCGGTCTTACTGGTACTGGCCCTATATTCAGCGGCAGACCTACAGTGGCATTCAGTAGGCATTTGCCAGTTCAGCTCCCTGATGTGGTTTACCTTGTTACCAGAACAGTAACGCTGCTGGAGCAGGGGAAGAGAAATGCACAGTTAGGGCCAGGGAGGGTAGGACTGGCTTGCTGCCAGCGTAGATATGCTTAAGCTGTCATCATTGCAGCCCACAAAGACTGTTCTGCCTGTCATTTTCTCAAATGGCTGTGAGTGGGAGTGAGCAACAGAAACATGCTGCATTTTCTGTCCTGACTGTTCTTTTCTCTCTCCTTCTGTGCACGTATGTTTTGTTTCCATTGAAACTTTATAAATCACAAAGATGGCAGTGGCAACAATTCCCTGTCACCTCAAATAATTACTTTTTTTTACTCAGAAGAATCATCACTATGTTTTATGAAGATACTCCTTTTCTCCTTAGCTGAAAAAGGTGTTAAAATGGAATAGTACTAAGGACAGATTTCAGATATTTTAAGGGTTGGGGTTTTTTTCATATTTTTGTGTATCTCATTAAGTTTTACAAGACCATTTTAAAAGGTTTTTTAATTTTATTTTATTAAACTATCTTGAATATTCCATAGTAGACTAAACGAATGAATTTTCATACAGATTATTAGTCAGATGATTGAAGAACTTGCTGAAAACTAGGAAAAAAAACCCAAAACCACCCAAACTAGCTCTTGCCAGATCCAGTCCCTGACCACCTCATCACACATCTGAGTTGATCACTGGACACAAATCAGTGTGCAGTTAGTGCAAGGCAGCAGCAGCGTAGGCTGCTGCAAAACTATGCTTTCAAACCCCAACCTGTTTGTAAGGTGTCAGAATCCTGTTAAAGCTGTTGGTTCTGTAAGTTCATTTAAAACATCAAAGTTAAAGAAATTATACCTCACCCATTCAGTGCAATGGTTGAATACGTAGCGTGTCAGGTAGAGGGCTTTTGAATAGTAATTTAATTGCTTACAAAGCACAGGATTTTAGGATTATGTAGGATTATTCTTTGATATTTGGGGATTTTTTTCAGTCCTTTGCCACCCATGTATGTAATTTTCAGCTATTTTGGTTTTTACTGTAAGTGGACAGAGTGAATACCTGGTTATTAGTGCTTTTAAAGCCTTACTAACACATTGAATAATACATAAACAGGGCTGTGTTTTTCTCATGTTGATGCCTCCACATGTGATATTTTGTGATGTCTTGAACAAGGTGAAAGTTTTGAAGCTTTTTGTTGCTTTACGCTTACTGTACTACGTGTGGCATCATCAGACAGAAAGCACAATACCCAGTGCAAAGCAGCACACTTTTGAAATGGGCTGACTTAGATTCTTCCATTGGTTCTTGTGCTGACAAGTACTTTCTAGTTACTTCTCAAGGTCAAAAGCTTGGAGGCACGATTATCGACTTACACAGCTCACATGTCATTTCTCCGTTCTCCCAAATGTTGGAATGAAATTGCTGAGCAGATTCCTACGGAAAATGGTTGTCAACTGTGTATTTGTTTTCTTCAATGTTGTGCGGGTCTAAAAAAATACAGTTTAGCAAATGCTCATTCACTGACTGTAGCATGGCCCTCTGTGTATTGTTGCAGCATGTTGGATGTGTATTTTTTCCACAGATAAGAATCAGAAGTACTTGATTTTTAATGATTAGGGCTAAATGATAAAGGAACACGTGTAAACGTTCTACTGTATGTCATAGAAAATTGCCATACTCTTGCTTTTAATGTATATTTTGGAAAACTAGCTGTCCGTGCTTTAAATTCAGGAAACGTAAGTGCCTATTTACACAGTTTTAATACACCCATGTTTATTCTGCGTTTTTTAAATTTTAATGATTATATCCATACTGTTTTGCAGTATCGTGTGGAGTCTATGATGCTGCGTGTTGCAAAGCCAATGAATTATATTCCTGTGACACCCAGTGTCCAGCAGCGAGCTCAAATGAAAGCCCTGCAATGTGTTCCCTTAATAATGGAGCCAGAATCCCGCTTCTACAGCAATGCTGTTCTTGTATTAGATTTTCAGTCGTTATATCCTTCCATTGTGATAGCATACAACTACTGTTTTTCAACCTGCCTGGGACACGTTGAAAACTTAGGAAAGTAAGTTGTTACTCTTTTTGCACAAACTTTGGTTCCATAGAGACTTTATCACCTTTTCTAAGGTACTGAGAACCCTTGGTTGTCATTGGAAACAGTGGGCATGTATCAACAGCACTGTTTTGTGTTACACAATAGAAATGATAAAGATCCTCTGTGTGGGTGTGTGCCTTCGTGTGTACACACTCAGACATACACATATACCATTTTTATCGATGTAAAAATACATCAATATGTATTTTTAATTAAATACAGAATTAGACTCTGTTCTGTTAAAAAAAAAAAATCTGTGTATGTGTGTATACCTGCTCCTTTACTGTGGTGATACTAGTTTTTAATATTGCTTCAGGGTAAGTTAAAATGTTAGGTAAATCCACTACCTATTTTCAAAACTAGGCTGCTGCTATTCCGCTGTATGTTAATAAATTGTTGTTGTTCTCTTCTAACAGTTGTAGTTCACTCTGGTCTTAACTGTTCAAAATGAAAAGATACAATGAGTTATTCTGTGTAGCATTTCTTATTGAGCTTAACATTGAGTAATTTTGTTCATTGGAAAAAAACGTCATTGCTCATTATAATTACCTCTCTTCCAAATAACAATATTTGGAAGCATGGGAAAATGCATGCAATGACTGCTAGTTGTCACCATGAGGTTTTCAAGTTTCTGATTTGAAATTCTGAATTTGTAAGAAGAAAATATATGCAATGTGTTGCTTGGTAAACATGCAGGGTTTCCATAGGGCATTATGGTATGAGTGCATGCCTCCAGTAGTACAGCATTTGGGAATAATGCATTAATGCAGAACAGAATTGGTAAATTACACATGTGGAATTTAGCCATTTATTACTACTTCATTCCTAGAGCCTTTTGTGTGTAGGTAAGAAATTTTAAATGATAGTATGTTTGTTTATACCTGGGATTATAATTGTGGTTCTATCCTTGCTCGCATTATCAGCATTTTAATGTGAGTTGATGCTTTTGCTTGATCAGGCTGTAAATGAATGAATTGTATTCGTATTTCATTTTTCTCTTTATTAGATACGATGCATTCAAATTTGGCTGTACATCTCTCAGAGTACCTCCCGACTTACTTTACCACATTAGGCATGATATCACAGTGTCACCCAGTGGAGTAGCTTTTGTCAAGGTAATTATATTACTGCTCCGTGACAGGCATTTTCACTTCCTGTTGGCTGACTAGCTTAAGATCAAAATGATATTGTAGTTTATATTTTGCTGCATTAAGAGCAGACAGAAGGGGGGAGGTTCAGCCTCCCATTTCCCAGTGTTTTTTGATATTTGTCAGAGTGCCGAGTTTCTGGCAGTACAGGAAATAAAATGTCATCTTTGTGCTTTCATTTATACTGAAGGCTTATTTCATCTATAATTAAACTGTATTTTACTTGTGCAGTTTGGGGATCAAACAGTAATTACGTGTGTGTAACACTTCATTCTTCTCCTGCTGTATAGCAGAATATTTTCCTAGGAAAAGACTCATGGCTTGGGAGATGAGTCAAGAAAGCCTTGACTGGCTTTCTATTGTTCTCATTTTATGTTATATGTACTGCTGGCTGATTTGTAATGAATTAATAAATATGGCCTGGAGCTCTTACAAGTAAGTGGCCAATCACCATCATACATATATGTAATGTAAACCAGAAACTTTCAGTAAAGAATATTGGTGGAATTTTTAAAATACAGTATTCCTTTAGTATTTAACATCTTGAGAATCAACAGTTTGATACTGAAGTCCCGTTTTAGTTAATAAGGTTATCTAAACATTGCATTAGCAGGGCTGATGAAAACAAAGAACAAAAGGCTATTCACCCTGCCTTTTAAGAGCTTTGCCTGTACTCTAGGTTGCTTGTAATATCTGTGGGAAGAGCCAAACCGTTGGTGCCTAGGGCATCTTGCTAATTCATTTGTTGTCTTAAGAGTGATTGTCTAACAGTTCAGAGTTTTGCTTTTACTTCTAACTGTTTAGGTTGGGCTTTTTAACATAATTTTTCCTTTGTTCCCTTTATGGCAGCCTTCAGTAAGAAAGGGTGTGCTGCCAAGAATGCTAGAAGAAATCTTGAAGACTAGGATAATGGTGAAACAGTCAATGAAGGCTTATAAGCATGACAAGGCTATAACTCGAATGCTTGAAGCTCGTCAGTTGGGTCTTAAATTTATAGCTAATTTTACATTTGGTTATACTGCTGCTAATTTTTCTGGAAGAATGCCATGCACTGAGGTAAGGATTGCAGATACAAATGCAGAAAAACTGTGGAAAAGACACTGTTAATAAAGTATAGTCAGACATCGCAGTATTATTATTTGAAATGTATTTAAAGTAAATACCTTCTTAAAAACTGGTTTTATTTGTAGTACTGACAGTCAGCCACTTGGGATTTATTTGTGATCCTAAACAACTAATTTTAATTCTTCCCATAAAAGAGCATTTGGAGTTGGCATTTCTGTAGAACTCCTTCCAAAGGTAGATTGGATTACAGTTCTAATAGTGGAAATAAAACATTGTAGCTCTTTCATAGTTTTCATAAAAGGAGGGATCAGCAGAATTCAAGAGCTAGAGAAAATGATCTGAAGCGATCTCGTCTTGCTCCTTACACTTCTAATAAGCCTAAAGAAGTTTAAACCAAATATTCCTTTAATTCTTAATAGTTTTTGATCACTATTGCTGTAATTCTTGCTATTCTGGGGTAACATAAGCAACCTTTTTATTTATTATATGCATTTAAACCATGAAATAAAATAGATTATCTCAATATAGTAATTTTCATAAACAGATCAAGCAAGTTTAGATTGTGTTTACCAAGAGCTAGTGTTTGGTTTAGCAGTAAAGATTTTCAATTGATCTTTAACTTTGCAGGTTGGGGATAGCATTGTCCACAAAGCCAGAGAAACATTGGAGCGTGCTATAAAACTGGTGAACGATACCAAAAAATGGGGTGCTCACGTTGTGTATGGTGACACTGACAGGTAATCAATGGTCTGTTTCTTGCAGTGTTTTAAAATCATAGTAGTTCTTTGTAGATATGTTTTTCTTTTGTCTTAAGAAGGAGAATTTATGATACTGAAAAGAGTGTGTGGACCTTTTTTGGGATGTTGCTTACTGCCTTGCTGGATATGCAAACTAAAATATATTTATTTTCTTGGAGTTTCTTTTAGGACTCTTAGAACTTTGAGGGTTTCCTTTCTTTTGAAAATTATGAGGAACAGAAAGAGGGGGGAAATCTTATTTTTTCAGCTGTGAATGAATATGTCTTATTTATCAAATGAGTATTTTTGTGCCTGTTTCTGCTGCCATTTTTATTTTGCAAAACAGTATTCATAATGTAGTAGGCATTGCATGTTGATACTTAGAGGAAGGCACTATTTTAAGCTTCAGAAGTGGATACAATTCAGAAGCAGCCACCAGAGCATGCAAAGATATGATTAGGCTGCCTGAAATACATCATATAAATAGCTCTTCTTTCCCAGTCAGTCTTTCATCTAAATAATTGCCATGCTCTGGGCATCTCCATCTTTGGGGCTAGGCTTGGATAATTTTTCAGGAAACAAAGCTTGTCTGGCTGTCTTTCCTTAATACCTTGATTACTCTGATAACTTGGTAACTGATTTCAGCCAGATTTGATGAAAGACTTGAAATTTCAAAGAAACTAAATTCATAGTAGCTTCATGGAAAAAAAGAAATTAAAAAAAAAAAATGTTGGAGAAAGGAAGTAAAATTCTCTTGCTGCCCATAGTGGGGAAAAAAGGATGTACCAGAGCTCTTACAGTTCTCTCTTGGGAACTCAGGTTTTGCAGAGCCCAGGAGCAGTCACGTTCCCTGCCTCAGCAGAGAGTCACAGCATTTGTTGTGTCTTTGGCACTTCTAATCTCATTCAGAATGTTGAAGTTTCTCATGGCTTTGGCTTTTCTATGTAGGAAGGGAACAGAATTGATAACAACATCCCTGCCTTGCCACCAGGAAACTATAGCTTATAAGTTTGAAGAGCCATGTGGAACAGATTTGTGCTTATTTCCTATGTTTGATTTCTTGTAGCATGTTTGTACTCTTGAAAGGAGCCACGAAGGAGCAGTCTTTTAAGATTGGTCAAGAAATTGCTGAAGCTGTAACGGCAACAAACCCCAAACCTGTTAAACTGAAATTTGAAAAGGTAAAAGGAAAATACTTTGCATCCAGTGTGTTGAGTGAAAACATTGTTGTTTTAAAAAGTGAAGAGAGAAGATTTTTCTGGACACTAATGTAGCACAAGGATATACAGCAGTCGTGTGCTGTGCTGTACTGTTTCTGCAGGTACATTGCAAGCTCCTTGTCAGAATGCTGCAGCCATGAGCAACAATAAATATTCCTGCATTTACATCAGGATGCCTGGTGGCCTGTTGCACTTGCCAGCACCAGGCAATTTGAAATTCCTTTCTCATCAATATTTAGAAATCATAGAATCATAGAATGGTTCAGGTTGGAAGGGACCTTAAAGATCATCTAGTTCTAACCCCCTTGCAGTGGACAGGGACACCTTCCACTAGATCACGTTGCTCAAAACCCCATCAACATGAACAATTTCAGGGATGGGGCATCCATGGCTTCTCTGGGCAACCTGTTCCAGTGCCTCATCATCCTTACAGTGAAGAATTTCTTTCTAATATCTAAATCAACCCTGTCAGTTTAAAGCCATTCCCCCTTGTCCTATCCCTACATGCCCTTTTACAAGGTCCATCTCCAGATTTCTCGTAAGCCCTTTTTAGGTACTGGAAAGCTGCTGTAAGATCTCCCAGAGCCTTCTCAGGCTGAGAAAGTTGCAGTTGTTCAGCCTGGTTTTCACAGGAGAGGTGCTCCAGCCCTCTGATCATTTTCGTGGCTGCCCTCTGGACTCACTCCAACAGGTCCACATCCTTCTTATCTTTGATGCAGCCCAGGATATGGTTGGCTTTGTGGGCTGCAAGTGCACAACGTCTCCCTCGGTTTTGTATCACATACAATCAAAGGAATGCATGCAGCTTGGTAGAGGAAATGTACGTCATCCCTTGAAGTGATTCCAGTGCATTAATTACAAGCCTTATATTCAGCCTTCAGCCAGCCTTAGCACGCTTCAGGATATGTCCATGGAATACATATACAGATAAAATAAAAAATCCTAAAAATCCATTCAGTAGGCTTTTGGAAGAAGTATTAATGACAATAAGCATTTTATAGAAGAGCAAGGCTATGTGATACTAATTTTGGTGGAAGTTTATCATCGGAAAATCATTAGCAATCAGTTCAGGTGCTCTAGATATTTATACGTACATACCTGACTCAACAGGGTCAATCAGAATTTGTAAGCAAATTGCCATTTTCCACTGAAAATACAATAGAAAAATATTAGCTGTATGAAGGCACGGCAACGTTTCCTCACTGACTGATGTACAGGGACCCTTCCCACTTTGAGGCAATCCTCAAAGTGTATCATTAAGCTGAAGTAATTAGCCAGAAAAAAAAAAATATTAGGTGCAAGGATATACTTGAGAAGATGGCCAAGTGCTTCACTTTAAGTGCTCTTATTCACCTGTGGGTCAAAGTACTGAGTACTCTCCTAGCGTGGCTTCCTAGCACAGGACGAGAAAAATGCCTCAGAGCTGGAGCATCGTTCAAGAAGTGGAACGCCTGTGTGCAGGACCTCCTTCAGCTTGAGGCAATCTAAACTGGCTGCTCCCTCTTCCAGGAGAGTCAGGAAGATGTGGTGTTACACTGTGTGTTATCCTGGGAACAAACTGTTCTCCATTGTTTCTTTTAAAACTGGTCAAGGAATACTGACACAATCAAGAATGAATTAAAAGGTTGGAGAAAACAAACTAAGGAGACCATGACCCTAGAAATCCATTCATGAGGAAACTATTCTCCAAGCATAGGCATTTAATAAACATGCTTTCCTCAAATCAGGATACTGACTGATTTTAGGTTCATAACCTCATAATTAGATGAGGTTTGAAAATACAAAGTTCAAAGCCACTACTTTAGCTGGGGAAGTTTTCTTCTCTGATGTTTAAAATGAAGTTACTGTCTTTTTAAGAAAGAGAGATAATACGGTTACATTAAAAACACTGACAGGCGCAATCCAGAAAAGTAAGGGTACTCGAAACAGACTATACTGTGTGTCGCTTTTCATCTGAGCTTCAGGTTGCTTAGCCTTTACAGCTAGATGAAATACAAAGTGATTGAAGAATGGGACATGACTGAATCCCAACTTCCTCAGCTGTCCCTTTAACAGTCCCTTGATCTAGAGCCACCTTACACTCCCAACACATGCTGGATTGGGCTATCTTTTGTTTTAACATTCCAGGTCTACTTGCCATGTGTCCTGCAAACTAAAAAGAGGTACGTGGGTTACATGTATGAAACACTGGAGCAGAAGGACCCGGTATTTGACGCAAAAGGCATAGAGACAGTCCGAAGGGACTCCTGCCCTGCTGTTTCCAAGGTAAAATACTCATGCATCTCTTCTGAAAGAAATTAGAGGATTCTGTTATTTCATTGTGTGTTTGTTCTTTCTCAGAGTTTCTAGTCCTTGTAAGTTGTCTTAGACTTCATCTGTTTTTCTGGTATGAGCCATTTGAAAGACAAATTTAAGATCTTGCACAGCATTATAAGGAATTGCACTTTCCATCCTAACTACTGTCTTTCAGCCCCTAAAAAAATGATAAAAAGCCCTCAGCCCCATGTAAGTTCTCTAGAAGATCATTCTTGATCCAGTTCACTTTAACTGGAAGTAAGTATTACTCCAAGACGAGAGGGGCACACTGATGTGTCTGCTAAGCAGCTCGCTCACATAAATCTAGTTTAGCTAAGAATTCACTTAAAATAAACTTCCTTGCCTGTTTATTTGAAGCTGTGTATTAGGGGCTTAAAAAGAAAAGGCTCGTGTTCTTAGTCCAGTCAAAACATGCTTATGCCAGTAAAAAGGGTAACCACATAGGAGGATTTATTTCCATTTTTCTTTTTAATCCTGATTCTTTTGTTTGCTAATGTGGTCAGAAAATCATGGCAAAGTATTTTAGATGATGGGGAAAAAAACATCTTCTCTCATACTCTGAAAAGCCTCTGTAATTGTTGAACAGTCTTAGTGCCAGAGTGTGGATAATGTCATGAAAGATGCATTGAACTGAGGAAAAAGTTGCCCAGTAATGTGTTTATGAATGTCTTTGAGTGGAAGAGAATGGAACCTGTTGTCATATTAACATTCTAGTTCACAACTGATACTTTTTCTAAGCAGTGTGTCAATATTTCCATATAATTTACTGATTTATTTGGAATTCATTATCTTTTAGTTAAGCATACGAGTTTTTCTCACCTTTCTCCTTTGGTTGTAAAGATACTTGAGTGTTCTATCAAGCTGCTATTTGAAACACGGGACATAAGTCAGATCAAACAGTACGTTCAGAATCAATGCATGAAGTTACTGGAAGGAAAAGCCAGCATACAAGACTTCATCTTTGCAAAAGAGTACAGAGGGAGCTCAGCTTACAGACCTGGATCCTGTGTACCAGCCCTGGAAATCACCAGGTAAGGAGATTAAGCGCTAATCGTAGGTATTTTTTATCTTGACCTTCATACTGCCAAGTAACAGGTAGCAGTGGGGTGTCTCCTTCAGATATTGTTGCAGCAGTTGGCTCTGACTTTCTTCTGCATGTGAAGAGAGATCAGGCATCAGCTAGTGCTGGAGAGCCATTCTGTAGTCCTGGAAAGAGCCACACGTATTCAAGAGTAAAGCCTTTTGTCAAGATTCTGCAGCGGTGTGTTCACTGCTGGTACTTAAGCTTTGGGTTTTGTCCAAGGGCTTGACTCTCCAAGGTTGCCCATCACTCACTGATATCACATGTAATAGTCACATCTCTCAGTGCTGCAAGATACACTACCAGGCTTTAAAAAGTACCTTACTAAAAGCTAGTGTTTCATACTGTTGATACTGTTTATCAGTAATAGATAAGATGAGCTGGCACATTTTGCACCTTGCTTAATATAAAAGGTCTTTAAATTAAGACACGATTTTTGAATAAAATAAAATAAAATAAAATAAAACTCAAGTCCTGGACTGATACCTACTTCAAATTGAGCTGTTCTTTGCTTTCTGTGTACTTGAGCTCTTTTTAGAATCCTGGCTGCTCTTCATGAAGATACTTCTTTAAGAAAGAGGTAGCTAGAAAGCAACCTGCATGCAAACCCAAGTGGCCTGGAAAAGAACAGATCTTTAGGGCTCATATTCCAAGTTCTAAAATCTGGGTCTGATCATGAGTCTGTATCCTGTGCTTCATAATAGACACTAACTTAAGTGTCCTGGAGAGCTACTGATATAATCAGATGGGGAAGTTTACAAGCAAGTGAAGTAACTAAGAATTTGTCCCTGGATGCATTCTGACGGCTGTTTTTAAACAGGAGAATGCTCGCTTATGACCGTCGCTCTGAACCACGAGTTGGGGAGCGAGTGCCCTATGTCATCGTGTACGGCATGCCCGGCCTGCCCCTGATCCAGCTGGTGAGGCGGCCCGTTGAAGTCCTGCAGGATCCCAACCTGAGGCTGAACGCTACCTACTACATCACCAAACAAATTCTGCCACCGCTGGCGAGGATCTTCTCACTTATTGGCATAGACGTCTTCAGCTGGTACCATGAGCTGCCACGGGTAAGTGTTTGAAAACAGACAGATTACAAATACAGCACATCTATACCGTGTTTGGTTTCATTGTGACTTTTAATGGAATAAGCTTTATAAGAGGCAACAACAAAAGTTATTTTACAGGGCAGTGTTTGATGCCCAGACACGCAGACCTGGTTCTTAGATCCCACTTAGTAAATAAATTTTTTTGGCCAGCCCAGGGTTAATCTCAGTGTCAGCTCCTATTTTCCAACCTTGCCATAGTTTAAGAGTATTTTGCCGTAACTATGTTTTTTAGCAGTACTTTCATATGCATCTATTTGGCTGTACCACGTTTTTAAATCTCTCTATAGTAGATGTTTGCACTCCTGTTTTTCCAAGAGGTTCTGAAGATCTTTCTTTTTTATAGAAAAGGTGGTAATGCCCCAGCAGCAGGAACACTTCTTTAAAAGTCTGTATCACCAGAAATTTTAAACTCATTATTTCCAAAACTGAGTTTCCTAAAAGTTAAAGAAATCACCGAGATGCAGGAAGTGTTAGCTGGATTTTAGCTTGTGGTTCCCCTGACAAAAAGGGATGGTGGAAGACTCTGTATCTGTGTAGTTTGGTGATTCTGCTTAGTGGAGAGTTCAGCAGCACAGAAGTACATCATGTTTCCCACTGCAGACTTCTAATACAGCCTTGGTTCAGTTCTGCTTCTCTCCTCTACCGTTCCGATGGCACCGCGACACTCACCTCAAGTGTCTCCAAGAAGCTGCTCTGAAAAGGCAAAAAGAGCCCTGATTTTCTGCGAGGCGAGGGAGCACTGAGCAGAGCTGGTGTTTGAAGCAGCAAGTGCAGGATAGCACAAAGCATAAATCATGCAGCACTTGGAGTGAGTGCAGAGAACGAACCTCCCTGGGCAAGGGGCAGCGGTGGAGCTTTGTCTGGAAAAATCAGAGCATGAGCTAGAACCATGGGGACCAAAGGACAGTGGCAGCTCTGCACCGGCAGAGAAACTCGATGGGAGGCAGGATCCAGAAGGCAGCCACTGGGGCTGCAGCCAGGACACCTCTGGGTGTGAAGCACATCAGCTCCTACAAAGGAACAACTGCAAGAGGCAGAGTTTGAGATGAGATCAGGAATTTAGCATGTGACTGAGGATTTCCGTGTTACTCTTTGTCTTTTTTGGTGGGATTCACTGTGAAGTAGGTGTGGTGAGCTCTACCCTGTGTATCACTTCAAGGCAGTGCTGTGCTCTTCAGAGCAATGTGATCCATGTTAATAATTTGTGTCTGAAGCCGTGCCCTGCAGGCTGTTGCACTTCCATACTCCTGTTAAAAAAATGAGGCTGTGCAATGTAGGAATAAAGCGAGCTGCTCTCTTAAAAGTTCATTACCTCTTAATTTTATTTTTCTAACAAACAGATTCAAAAAGCTGCCTCAGCTGCCCGCGGCGAGCTGGAGGGACGCAAAGGCACAATCTCCCAGTATTTCACGACCTTACATTGTCCCGTGTGCGATGAACTGACCCAGTACGGGATCTGTAATAAATGCAGAAGCCAGCCACAGCATGTGGCAGTGATTCTCAACCAAGAAATCCGAGAGCTGGAGCGTAAGCAGAACAGCTGGTCAAGGTACGACTAAAGCACTGTCAGATGTCTGTCAGCCAGAGACGGGCTGAAATTTCAAAGCAGCCTGTTACTGAATGCCCCCAACAGAAATGGGAAGCACAGTCTGGGTGCTAAACGTGTTGCAGCTTGTTTGCTTTTCCCATTGCTGTTGAAGGCATTGTAGCAGCTGTTCCTCTCCCTAGCTTTGCATAAACTGAAGGGTAAAGGGGGGGATCAGAAGATGCTTTTCTTCTTTTTCAAGAGTATCTTACATGGTTTGTAGGTGCCTTTTTATAATGACAGCGATGGAGATTTGTGAAAGTATGAGTCACCTTTTTTGCGTTAAAATAACTGATGATGTTCTAGTAACAAAAACGTTGTCCCAGAAAATTCATTTATTTGTTTAATATGGATGTGTTTTAGCTTGGGGGCTTTCTTGTTACCCTTCCTCTCAATAGGAATTTTCCAAGCTGGTTTGTTTTTTTTGCCCGTGCTGGAAGTCAATGAAGAGGGTGGCTCGCTGTGCTCACCAGCAGAGCACAGTGCCTCCCCTTGCAGAAACATGTGCCTGTCCCACCTCATTTTCATACTGTTGTAGTTTATCATTAGTATTTCTGTTACAATGTATTTTTAGCACTAGCACGTGAACCATGTTCAAGACTTGTCTGAATTGCAGGGATATGAATGTTCCTGTAGTGTAGGCATCGATTGATAGGTTCCCGTGGGGCTCCGTTGCTAGAAAACCATTACCGTTCACTAGTCATAAATACTGCATTAGTGAGTGTGTATTTTGTAACATTTGCTGTGATCTGCATTGTAAATGGCAGTAGAGGAAGGCGATGCTGTTCTGCAGTTTTTCGTGGTACTCTGAACCTTTTACATTGCTTTTGTTCTGGAATAAATCAGACCTGGGCAGATGGGGCAGCCCCCTGGAAGGTCAGTGTTTTGATCAGAACAGTCTTTTGTCCCTGCAACACCAACGGGTCGGCAAGGCCTGGATCGATGTTGTAGTCAGCGTCTGATGACTAAAGCCTCTCTAAGAGCGTCTGTCTCATTTTAATATGAAGATGTATACATCCTTCACAGCTTACATTCTTGGCCCTACATTATAGACATGCCGGAGCCAGCAGAAAACTGATACAACACTGAATCCTACTTAGTTTAAAACACACTTAAAAACTATGTGCCATAGATTAAGGCCAGAGACTTTTCCCCTCTACACAAACTGAATTTAGAAAGTGTCTCGAGTACCATTTTAGGCTTGTCCCCTGCATTCAGACCAGCCACAGTCTTTCAGCAGAACAAGGGTAGGCTTGTTTCTGAGGTTCTTCTAGTGCTTATAAACCTGGAACAAACAGTTTTAAATCCTGCTTCTGAACAAATGGTTTAAATCCCGTTCCTTTTGGTCACGGTTGCAGGTCAGAGGACTGGTATCCTCCAAGGTGCCATGGGCAGGACGTGGCTGAGCAGGGCAGCTCCTCTCCAGCTGCTGTCAGTTTAAAATTTCTGGTCTGCGGGGATTTGGTGCTGGGACAGGTCTGGCCAAGAGGGTTGCTGGTACCCAGATAGTTTTAACATGGAAAGAAGAAAGGAACCCATTTAAAAGCAAAGGATAAGATTTTGATTTGTTGTTGAAACTGTGCAAATGGTGCGATAACGCTGTGTAACGTTTTGATGTTACAAAACACAAGTGTGGCTGGAAGCAACTTGCTGAGTTTTTGGAAGAACCATCAAGAGGTAGCAGATGCTGGAAAGGAATAAAATAAAATAGCGAAGAGGGGCCTTTGGTTTTCTGAAGGCAGCTACCTTGGAAACCCTGTGCCTGCTACTACTTGATTTCATCGGGTATCTCATGTTAGAAGTAACTTTCAAGTAGCGTTAACTACATTAAGGAGTATCACGAATGAAGGAGAGCAGTGCAACCTGTGTGCCCTGTGCATTTCTCTCTTGGGATTGATTAATTCTGACCTCGAAAGTAAAACCCTAATTGAAGCTTAACTTGAACAGTAGTAGTTTATCCAGTCCTTTCCTGTGTATAGAGTAACTGCAGACTAACAGTTTTGCCTCTTTTCAGTAGAAAACTTTTCTACAGGACAAGTTTATCATGGATATAACACACTGCCCCAGTTAAATCCACTCAACTCACTTACCTTATTTTAACACATACCACTACCACATCCGAATAGAACTCCTGAACAGGATTGAGGCCCGAGCGGCACAGCCCGGCTCCTCATCGCTGCTGCCCAGCACCGCACTGGCAGCACGAGGAGCAGCCTGGCAGCTGCAGGAGAGGCCGCACCCAGAGCAGAGCTGCTCCGAAGTCCTGCGCTGGGGAAGCTTGGTGCTCGTGGGCTGCCCTCTTCTGCTGTCAGTGCTGAGGGCTTAGTAGTCACAAGTGATATATGCCTTGCTTGTTCCAAGTGTGAAATAATCTGGTTTGTTTTTTGAACGCCAATCCAGATATGCAAGAACTGTACAGGCTGCTTTGAGCGACAGATCCAGTGTGTCTCCCTCAACTGTCCCGTACTCTTCAAGCTCTCCAGAGTCAGCAGAGAACTGTCCAAGGCACCGTACCTTCGCCAGCTGCTCGACCAGTTTTAACGAGCTGTGTTACAGGATTCCAGGTGCTACTTTTTTTTTCCCTTCAGTTGTTTACCACACTAAGACTATTGTGCATGGTGCTTTTCAACTCTCATCTAGTTCCAGGATTGCCATTTAACTGTTGGTTTATTATC